>NC_064818.1:6068301-6202858 GCF_023721935.1 Panthera uncia
ATATGTATGTGTGCATGTGTGTATGTGTGCATATGTGTGTATGTGTGTGTATGTGTATGTATACACATATACGTAAATGTATATGGAGTCAAGCAGGTGAAGTCTCCTCTTGCTGAGTCTTTTCTTCTATTAAGTGTTTTTCAGTCTAGTAGGTGAGATCCACCCACATTTGAAAGGACAATCTACTTTATTCAGTCTACCTATTCAAATGTGAATTTTATCCCAAAACACCCTCACTGAGAATCACATTTGACCAAATGTCTGGGCACCCCATGACAAGTCACGTTAACACACAAAATTAACCGTGATGGCGAGCCTAGAGTTTTTAGTTACTTTTGGTCACCTGTCAAAATGTTCTGTTCATCCAAACACACGCTTCATACATCCTAGCTCTTTCTACCAAAGAAGTTCTTAGAGTCTGGGGAGTGTGTGTGTGTGTGTGTGTGTGTGTGCGTGTTTCTTTGTAGGGTGGTGGAGAAGGATGTCTTACTCTTAGTCTCCCCACCCCTTCGTATGACACAGTCTGGCAACTGGACATCCAGCCTCCATGGCTGTACTGGGACACCACCTCAGTGGGCCACCAGGATTTCCCACCTGCTCACCACACTGCCTTTGATTTCTCTGTCTTTTCTGTCTTTGAAGAGTTCTCTACATTTTGCCTTCATATAGATATGTGTTGAAATCTTAACAACGGTTACCTTTAATCTGGCATTTTTTACATCATAGAATGAACGCCGTCATAGTTAGGGATTTGCCAGACTTGCCAGCAATATCCACCTTATCTTTTAAAAACATTCCTTTATATTTAAGGTAAATGATAGTCATTCTCCATTTTTTATAACAATAAAAATGTTTACTCCTAAAATAATCTTATTTGGAAAAACGGCCAAGAAGCATCAGAGAAGGTGTTACTCAGATATGACAAATATCAGGAGACGAACAGGTAAGTGGAAAACATGAATCTAGCACACTGCCGGGCATACAGTAAGCCCACGATAAACGTTTGATGGCTAAATGAGTATGTAGGAAAAAATATTGCTCTCATTAAAAGTTTCCTTCTACGTCAGCTGTACATGTATGAAGACCAAAGATGTCCACACTATGAAATTCTTAGCGGGGCGCCTGGGTGGCTCAGTCAGTTAATCTTCCAACTCTGGATTTTGGCTCAGGTCATGATCTCATAGTCATGAGCTCGAGCCCACTCTCCCTGCCCCTCTCTGCCCCTCTCCCCTGCTTGCGTGTTCTCTCTCTCTCTCTCTCTCTCTCTCTCTCTCTCTCTCTCTCCCCCTCTTCCACTCTCTCTGCCCCTCCCCTGCTAGCGTGCTCTCTCTCAAAATAAATAAATATTTTTAGAAAAAGAAATTCTTAGAAAATTTTCTTCATCAACATTAGACATTGAAATCGGCCATTTATGCTAAAAACCTGACAATGCAATGTCTGTTATAAGCATGAATATTAGTTTCTTGTTTAATCTAAATGAAGTAATTTACATGAAATTAAAGACAGGCAAAATAGATCAATGGTAAAAATCAGAACAGTGGTTGACCACGGGTTGTGACTGGAAGGGGGTGTGAGGGAGCCTTCAGGGGATGATGGAAATGTTTCTATCTTGGTTAGGGTGTTGGATAGACGGGCACATACATTTGTCAAAACACATCTAATGGTTCAGTAAGACCTGTGTATTTCACTATGTAAATTTTACTTCACTTACAAAAAAACATAACAGAGATGATAAATTGAAAGAAAAGAGAGCAATGGGGGCCAATAGAATTTTCCATAGTGATAGAGAAGGTCTTTTGTGCTGGTCAATAGGACAGCCACCACCCTGGCCACACTTGATAGCTGAGCACATATGTGCTTGCAACGGAGGAACTAGCTTTTTCGTACCACTGAATTCGTTTGAATTTAAGTTGAAATGGCCATATGTACCAGTGGCTACGGTACTAACAGCACATTTCTGGTCTCATTCCCAGCTACATATTGAAATCACCTAAGAAGCTTTAAAAATCTACCAAAGCCCAGCCCCCATCCTACACCAGCTAAGTCAGGACCTTAAGTTGCTGGGATCCAGGCACTGATATATTTTAATTATGGGAAGCTTACTTCTTTCTTTAATGTTATCTTTTCAATAAAAAAAAATAAACGGACAAGAAAGACATTAGCATCATCTCACAGGTAAAAGCCATAAAATATCTGGTTACTTATTCAGGACCCATGTCCCAGTGGTAAATCTCCTGGCTAAACTCACATAAACTTTTTACGATTTCATTTGTTTCCTTTGATCAGTTTCAGTGTCAATGGTTTCTCCTCTCATGAGTCAGTTAATTCTTACCCATTCTAGGAGGTGAGCAGAATAGAACTCAGCATCGCTAGTCTATGAGCAAAGGTTCAGAGAGGTTAAATGATCTGCTGAAGATCACGTGGTTTTGATGGGGGACAGTTAAAAGTCAGGCCATCTAATGGCTAGTACTGTGTTATTTTTACTCCACAGTGAGACAAGCAACTATTAAAGTGAAATGAATTAATATAGTATGAAGGCTGGAAATTCTTTCCCTACTTGTGTTTACATTTACAATTCTAAATATGGAGAATGGAAAACACGTTTCCAAATCTATTTAAGAGCAATGTTTCATAAACAAAACACCACTGTTTAATGTTATATGTTCAGCTAAACTTGATTTTGCCCAGGCAGAATCAGGAAGATCTGGATTCATCTAAAAGTCAACAGGTACACATTTTTTTGGAGTGCGATTTGAACATGCATATCAGCAGTCATAAATATGATCACATTCTTTGACTTTGTAATCCTCAGACTTAGCATCTGACCGAAGATGCAGTGGGAGATTGATTAGTCAAAGAGTTTAATTACTGATCTCATTAGAGTTATCAAAAATCTTGGAAGCATAGTTATGTCAACATCCCAGGGAAAGTCAAGTATATGATAACATATTCCTTTTTGAATGTTTATTTATTATTTTTGAGATACAGAGAGACAGAGCATGAGCCCGGGAAGGGCAGAGAGAGAGGGAGACACAGAATCCAAAGCAGGCTCCGGGCTCTGAGCTGTCGGCACACAGCCTGACACGAGCCGTGAGATCAAGACCTGAGCCGAAGTCGGACACTTAACTGACTGAGCCACCCAGGCGCCTCTAATATATTCTTAAAATGAAATATTATGCTCTAAATCAAAATCTCAGGTTTTAAGGCCAACTAATAACATTGAAAACTATTCACATTGACGTTAAGTTAAAAAAAAAAGATACAAAATTGGGGCACCAGGTGGCTCAGTCAGTTGAGCATCCAACTTCAGCGCAGGTCATGATCTCACAGTTCGTAGGTTCGGGCCCTTCATTGGGCTCACTGCTGTCAGCTTGTCAGTACAAAGCCCACTTCAGGTGCTCTGCCCTCCTCTCCCTCTGCCCCTCTCCAGCTCATACTCTCTCTCTCTCTCTCAAAAAATAAATAACACATTAAAAAAGATACAAAATTGCATAGAGGGTGATATACACATGCCGTAGAGGGAAAAAGACTAAAAACAAGGTTGTAGAGCAACAGAATTTCTCGTCCATTTTCAACAGGTGTAGGTTAGAATGACAACTTTGAAAATAGCTTAGCGCATCGTAGAAAAGTTAAACGTGAGCTACCCTTAGAGCCAATATTTCCACTGCGAGGCGTGTCCTTAATACTTTGCTTGTTCATCTGAGCTTTTATCAGTGAGTGGCTTTTGAAAATCAAGTTAATGGACTACAGGCAGCATTATTTTTTAATGAAATAGCTCACAATACATACCACAGGGTATAGTATTGTCTTGCAAATTTTTGTTTCAGTTATACACACACATACACACGTGTGGGTGTTTTGGGGTCATGACATGAAATGTATTAACTACTCTTGGCTATGATTAAAAGAGTTTGAAAGCCATTGGTTGCCCTAGAGAAACTCTCGTACACATGCCCCAAGAAAGGACTGTCACCACGAGACAAGTACCCAATGTTCATAATGACTAAAACGTCCATGTCCATTATAGAAAAACAGATTACAAGACATTTAGCATGCTTGGTCCCCACCCACTAGATTCCATTGTAACAACAACAAACACATCTTCAAATGCTCCCGTAGGGGGACTTGACCACCCCCAGCTAACACTTTGTAAGCGCCCAGTGATCATTTGTTGAATGAATAAACCGACACAATAATATGTAAAATAACCAGGCCTGTGCTGGTAAAAACTAATGATTGATAAGATTAAATTAGGCTAAAGGATGATAAGAACCTGGGCTTTATAAGGAAATTTACCATAGCATTATTTTCTAATTTCTGTAGAATTCTTTATTCACCTCACCTTTCAACGATCTTTCAGAAAATACTTTAGTGTTTACTATGGCTTTGGCTGTGCCTAAGTAGTAAATGAACTGGACAGATGAGGTTCTTGGCCTCAAGGAGCTTATATTCTGCATGAGAACACATTAACCAGGGAGCAAATGGATGTGAAGATTTCCGGTGTCTGTATACCATTAAACAGTATTCTCCACACACTATTCCATCTCTGTCCTCACTTTATACTTTCCACTTGCCCATATGGAGGCAGAAACGAGAGGACCTACCTTTTCCAGGTTCTACAGGTAGGAGGGAATCCATGCAAAGCAAGCCACTAAAAACATCCCACTTTCCTGGAAGGAACGGAAACTTGTATTCCCAAATTCCATGAATGCCTATGAACACTAAAGCAGCATGGACTCAGAAACAGCACAACCAATTTTTGATGGATAAATTGCCATATACATACCAAAGAAATGAAATTAACTCAGTGAAGATTATTCACAGCTCTTAACCATAACCCAATATCTGAAATAGCCCGACTCAAGGTTATAATGAAGGAGAAATATGAATAAGGCAGATACAATACAGAGCTATGCTTTAAATTCCACCCCTGCCAAAGAGATTTCTTTAACAGCCCCCCTAGCAGCGTGCACATGTGCGCACACACACACACACACACACACAGGCCCACATTCGCCAAATTAAAATGTAGGTGTTATTCTCTGTAAACAGAAGGGAAGAACAGAAACTTGGAGCTTTATGGAGATCCACACTATACTCCCCCACCATCAGCTATACCAGCACTGTAGGCTTTTCTCTCAGACACCACATGGTTAGCATTTTGGCTGTCCTGAGTGGTTTCTTCTACTTCTCCCTATGCGATGAAAGCTCTGGACCTCTCACTAGCCCATATTGTGTCACATGTTAGAGGAATGTTATTTTTCATTGGCCAGTATGAGACATTTCTCCGTCCCTGGAATGGGAAAAAGTGTCAACTCCAGTTGAAGCACTCAGGCTGAGAATAGTGGAAATCCTGGCCCCATTAGATTAGCATTAACTATTTAGCATTCGCGAAAAGAAAGGAAAAGGTATACTGGGTAGCCAAAAAAAAAGGACATGTTTACCAAGATTGATAAGTTTGTGTCTCCCAGATGGAGGTAAGAACTCCCATTTATAAATGGGAGTAAACTTGCAAAGGGAACTGTGGATTAGAAATCAAATTTATTAATTTATAACGTTAGCTCAACTGATTTTAGCTACATGACAGGGTTCTTGTAAGAAGTACATCAGTATGTAGTGAAAGTGTTTCGTTAACATTTGAGCAATACATCGCAGTTAAATACTATAGTTATTATTCAAGAGACTGAGAATGTATCCCATGGAAAGGTATTTTTTTTAATATCTGAATTCCATCAAAGCAACTCCAGTAACAAAGTGTATGAACAGAACAAGCAGTTGAAGTAGACGCCGTGTTTCCCCCATCCCTCTCTCCTGATGGACAGAACGTCACTTTTTATTCAAGAAGTGTGCTCTTCTCTACAGTGCCATATGCCATGTGCTTCACTAAGCTATGATGGTGATGCCATCATAGGACCATCCGCTAGGACCTTGGAGTCTTTTGATCCAGCCAACGAAGAAGATTCAACAAAGGGGGAAGAGAGCACTTTTTTTTTTTTAACTTTCTTACATCAGAAGTAACAATCATCACTTCTGCTCACATTTCATTGGTCAGAACTAGATCCACATTTGACCAGGATGCAAGAAGCACTCGGAAATATAGTCCCTGGCTGGGCAACCACTTGTAAGAGCCAACTCCATTTCGTGGAAGGTGGAGCACACAGTTAGTCACGTCCACCATGTTAACTGAGACACTAAGCAACACTGAGACAAATTCTTGTTAAAGGGAAGGAAAGGAGGTGCAAATTCTTTAAGTCAAGACACTCCCATGCTAGTTTCCTATGGCTTCTATAACTAATTATTATGAACGAAGTGGCTCAAAAATAATAGAAACTTATTCCCTCTCAGTTTTAGAGGCATTGGCTTCTTTTAGGAGCCAACGTATCAGCAGTGCTGCACTCTCTTGGAATGCTCTAGGGAGAATTTTTCTTTACCTCTTACAGCTTTGAATGGCTCTAAGTGTTTCTTGGCTTGGGGCTGCACAACTCCGATCTCTGCCTTCAACTTTACATGATTGTCTTCTCTATGACTGTGTTTTCTTCCCTTCCTCTTTGTGAAGGTGTCTTCTCTTCTAAGGTCACCTGTCATTGGTTTCGGGTCTACCCCAATTCAAGATGATCTTATCTCAAAGTCCTTAGCTTAATTACATTTTCAAAGACACTTCGTCCAAATAAAGTCACATTTATAGATTCTGGGTGGACACATCTTTGTGGGTGGGTGGCATCAGAAAGACCACTATTCAAGCCACTACATATCTTCATCAATCTTAAAATTGTTTCATCTCAGCTAAACAGGATAAATTAAGTTTTATCTCAGCTAAACAGGATAAATTCAGCCAAGATGCTACAAAACTAGTTCTTCACTTAGAAAGGAGAATTATTTAGTACAAGAGCAACAGGCATTGCCAGAGCACTGTCTGCCTTTGGGAATTAATAAAAGTTATCGACACTACTTTTTCTGGCTTTTATTTTTTATTTTTCTGTTTGCGTATGAGAAGTGGTGAAATATACGAAGGAACAGGATTGACCAGGGTTCAGGTACAAGCTCAGACAGTTATTAGATGTGTAAACATGGGAAAGTTACGTAGCCTCCTTAAGCCTCAGCTTTCTCACACATAAAATGGAGAAACCTGTATCCCACAAGATGTTTTTGATTGCAAAGAATAGTAACAAATCTCAATAAGAAATACTATTCCCTCACACAATCTAATGTTCAGGGGTAGGGCAAGCTGAAGATATGGCTGCCGTAAAGGTTCACTACTTATCTGAAGTCTCCACGTTCTTACCTTACCTTCATTCTGCCATCCTCGGCATCATCTTCAACCTAACACTGGTTCTTCTCGTGGCCGAAAGAAGGCTGCAGCATTTGCAGTCCATACCCAAATAAGACAACATCCATGGGAAGAAGAAAGACGGTCTCTTCCGAGAAAATTGTTTAACGAGGAAAGAGACATTTCTAATCACCCACTGAGTAGTTTCTCCTTCATGTCCTATTGGCTGAATTGAGTCACATGCCCACCAGCTCACCTTAGCAAGGTGGACGAAGTGACCGTGCATGGCTTAGAATCATCTACTGTCAAAGAGATGTTGAGAATTCAACTATAAGTGTCTAATACAATGACCTACTCTCACTTTATGAATTAAATAGTTAAGGAATAAATATATATTCACCTAGCATATCTCCTGGCACTTAGAAGGCATTAAAATCACAGTGGCCTATTTCAAATAAACTTAATCAGTCATCATCATCATCCAAAACAGAAAACACCAGGCCCAGATGGATGAATTCTACAAAGCATAAAGAAGAAATTATACCAATTCTTTACATTTTCTTCCAGAAGATAGCAGAGGTAATATTCCCTAACTCATTCTATGAAGTCAGCATCCCCCTAACACTAAAACCAGACAAAGACAGGGCCCCTGGGTGGCTCATTTGGTTAAGTGTCCGACTTTGGCTCAGGTCATGATATCCCTGTTTGTGGGTTTGAGCCCCGTGCCAGGCTCTGTGCTGACAGCTCAGAGCCTGGAGCCTGCTTTGGATTCTGTGTCTCCTCCTCTCTCTGCCTCTCCCCTGCTCTCTCATGGGCTCTCTCTTTCTCTTTCTCAAAAATAAATAAACGTTAAAAAAACTGAGAAAAACAGACAAAGACCTTACAAGCAAACTACAGGCCAGTATCTCTTATGAACATAGATATAAGAATCTGGAACAAAATATTAGCATATTGAATCCAACAATGTATAAAAGGAATTATACACCATGACCAAATGGGTTTTATCACAGGTATGAGAGGCCGGTTCAACATTCAGAAATCAATTAAAATAATCTATCACATCAACAGGCTAAAGAAGAAAATTTGTATGATCATATGAATAGATACAGAAAAAGCAATTAACAAAATTCAATACCCATTCGTGATAATAATAAAAAAAAACCCCACAACAACTGGGAATAGAGAGGAACTCCTGAAATCTGATAAAACTGCAAACACCTACAGTTACCATCGTCTATAGTGAAAAACTCAAAGCTTTCCCACAAAGATCAGGAATAAGGCAAGGATGTCCCCTCTCATCATGCTTTTCAACATCATACCAGAAGTCCTAGCCAAGGCAGTAAGACAAGGAAATCAAAGATATACAGATTGAGAAGGCAGAAATAAAGCTGCCTTTGTAGATGGCATGACCATCCATGTAGAAAATCCAAAGAATCACACAAAAACTCCTAGAACTAATAAGCAATTATGGCAAGTTTTCAGGATACATGGTTAATATACAAAAGTTCATCACTTTCCCTATACCAGCAGCAAGTAAAATTTGAAATTAAAAACATGTTACCATCTACATTAGCAACCCCCAAAGTGAAATATTTGGTATAAATTTTTGATATAAATGTAACAAAATGTGTACCACAATTTACATGGGAAACAGTAAAACTTTGATGAGAGAAATCAAAGAAGAACTAAATAAATGGAGCGATAGCATGTTCATGGATTTAAAGACAATACTGGACAATGTCAGTTCTTCCCAATTTGACCTATAGATTCAACAAAATTCCAATCAAAATTCCAGCAAGTTCTTAGGTGGGTATAAACAAACTGAACCTAAAGTTTCTATGGAAAGACAAAAGACCCAAAATAGCCAACTCAATATTGGAAGGAAAGAACCAAATTGGAGGACTGACACTACGTAGCACCAAGGCTTACTATAAGGTGATGGTAATCAAGACAGTTCGGGATCATAAAAGAAAGGGTAAACACATTTGCAGAACAGAATACAGAGTCCAGACATAGACCCAAATAAGTATAGTCAACTGATCTTTGGCAAAACCAAACCAAACAAAAACAAAAAACAAAGGCAATACAATAAAAAAAAAAAAAAAAGACGGTCTTTCAACAAATGATGCTGGAGTAACTGGATGTCCACATACAAAAAAATGAATCTAGACACAGAGCTTACACCCTTCAGAAGTATTAACTCCAAATGGATCATAGACCTAAATGTAAAATGCAAAACGATGAAACTTCTAGCAGAGATAACATAGGAGAAATCTAGATGGCCTTGGGATATGGTGGTGGCTTTTAGATCCAACACCAAAGGCATGACCCATGAAAGAAATAGTTGATGAGCTGGACTTCATTAAAATGAAAACTTCTGCTCTGAAAAAAACTGAAGAGAATGAGAATACAAGCCACAGACTGGAAGAAAATAATTACGTGCGACAGATCTGAGTTTTTTTTAAAAAAATGTTATCCAAAATACAAAAATAATTCTTAAAACTCATCCTTTAAGAAAATGAAGAGCCCAATTTTAAAAATGGCCAACGACCTGAAAAGATACCTCACCAAGGAATACCTACAGATGACCAGTAAGGATGTGAGAAGGTGTTCAACATCAAATGTCATCAGGGAAATGCAAATGAGAACAACGAAATGAAATACAACTATACACCTACTAGAATGGCCAAAATTCAAAATATTAACACCATCAAATGTAGGTGAGGATGTGGAGCAATAGGAACTTTCGTTCATTGCTGGTGAAATGCACATGATGTAGCCACTTCACAAGACCGTTTGAAGGTTCCTTACAACACTAAACGTACTCTTACAAGATGACCCGGCAACCATTCTCCTTGGTATTTATCAACATTAATTGAAGGCTCGCGTCTACACAAAACCTGAGCATGGATGGATGTTTATAGCAGCTTTATTCGTAATTGCCCAAACTTGGAAGCAACCGAGATATCGTTCAGGAGATGGATAAACTGTGGAGATGAAGATGGAGATATCCAGGAGAATGGAGAAACTGTGGTACATCCAGACCAAAAAAAAAAAAAAAACATTACTCAGTGCTGAAAAGAAATGAGCTATCACACCATGAAAAGACACAGAGGAGACCGAAATGCAGATGACTGAGTGAAAGAAGCCAATCCCCAAAGGCTCCTGTGATTCCAACTATGTGACATTCTGGAAAAGGCAAAACCATGGAGACAGTTAAAAAGACCATTGGTTTCCAGAAGTGACGGGGGGAAGGGGAAGAATAGTGAGGGCACAGAGGACTTTTAGGGCAATGAAACTATTCCGTGCACTACAGTGATGGTTATAGGCCATTATAAATCAACCCCAGGAGTGGACTGTAATGTAAACTGAGGACGTTGGGTAATAACAATGTCGAGATAGGTTCACCAATTGTAGCAAAGATACCACCGTGGTGCAGGCTATCCGTAATGGGGGATGGTGTGGTCGCGGCGGACAGGGAGTATATGGGAACTCTCCGTACCTTCCATTCAATTTTGCTGTGAACCTAAAACTGCCCTAAAAATTAAGGTTTATCATTTTTCTAAAAACCACAGTAAATTGCATTATACGGCATACACTGAGTTTATATACATACGCAAAAACCCTGCACTATGAAATCAGCCCTTGCTTACCGTCAATACACTTTCTTGTAAATTTCATCCCAATACTCCTGTCTCTCTCCGTAAATCCCTTTTTTATTTTCCCTTTCTATGTAGATCTCCTGCATCTAAAATCCTTCAACTATAACCCACACAAATGACATGTGGCCTCCAAAGATCTGATAGTAGTTTAGGTTTCCACATGTGAATGCCTTAACTCATTCTTAAAAACCATAAGCTAGGGGCACCTGGATGGCTCAGTCAGTTAAGCATCTGACTCTTGGTTGAGGCCCAGGTCATGATCTCACAGTTTGTGAGTTCAAGCCCCACATTGGGCTCTATGCTGACAATGTGGAGCCTCCTTGGGATTTTCTCTCTCCCTCTCTCTCTGCCCTCCCATGCTCACTTGCTCTCTCCCTCTCTCTCTCTCTCTTTCTCTCTCTCTCTCTCTCTCTCTCTCAAAATAAGTAAGTCAACTTTAAAAAATACAAGCTGTTCCTTAAGGAATGGAACCATACTTTTCCATTGTCCTTTTTCTTCTTTGGCACTCTGAGGTTTCTTTCATACGTAAAGAATACTTCACCGTTAATGTCACTGAAAACAATTTGAACTCGTTTGAGAAGAATCTTCCCTTTGGAAATGATAATGTGAGATCAAAAATGAATCTTTCAATTTCTCACCATAAGAAGTCTAAATAATATAGCATCAGTGTATTTATTGACAGTGTTTTATACTTACATAAATATTCACATACACAATTTAAACCTAAGGTTTTTACCCCCCCATCTTATTTTTTGTGCCACATAATCAGTGTGATAATTAAAGTTTCTAGGAGTAGCACACAGCTGTTAGGTGCCACAAATATATTAAGCCACAAAAGTCTATTTGAAGGCGACATTTCTGAAAAAGGCTCACCACCTCATCTGTGGTACGTCTTAGAGCCTTTCACTCATTATAATTAGGCTCAACCGCCAAATAAAACCACTGCATTTAAGCCTGACAACTGAAGGTCATAGTCAAAGCTGGAGGGAGGACACAGCAGAACACACGAGATGGAGTTTCTATAAAAAAAACTTTCCCTTACTCTTACTGTCTGAACACACATAATCCATGGTTTGGGGCTGGTTGTTTGTCTCACTCCTACAGATGTGACAAGAAAATCAGCCCCAGGCTGGCAATGTCTCACATTAGAGAAAAAAAAAGAATCAGAATTGAACAATTTTCAAAAATTTTTAAATGTCCATACTACCCAGAGGAGTCCGCCCACAGATTCTTTGCAATACTTACCAAACTTCCCATGGCACTTTTCACAGAAAGAGAACAAACAATCCCAAAATGTGTACGGAAGCACAAAATCCCCTGAAGAGCCAAAGCAATCTTGAGAAAGAGCAGGACTGCATGATGCTCCCTGCAAACTAAACTATAAAACTACAGAAATCAAAACAATATGCTGGTGACACGAGGCCAGACACAAAGATCAAGGGAACAGAGTCCGGACATGAACCTATGCATGTAGGGTTAGTTAATTTATGACAAAGGAGCCAAACGTATGCAAGACAGTCTCTTCGATAAACGGTGCTGGGAAAACTGGACAGCAACATGCAAAGAATGAAAGTGGACCCTACACCAAAATCAACTCAGAAGGGATTCAAGACTCGAATAGAAGACCTGATACATTAAGACTCCCAGAGGAAAACATAGGAAGGAAACTCCTTGACACGGCTCTTCACATCGATTTTTTGGATCTGACTCCAAAAGCAAAGCCAATGAAAACAAAACGAAACAAGTGGGACATGGAACTAAAAAGCTTCTGCACAACAAAGGAAATCATCAACAAAATGAAAAGCCAGCCTCGTGAATGGGAGGAGATATTTGTAAATTATGTATCTGATCCACAACATATAAAGAACTCCCACAACTCAATAGCAAAAAAAAACCCGAACAATTTAAAAGTGGGCCGATCTGAAGAGACATTCTTCCAAAGACATATTGTTGGCCAACAGGTACATAAAAAGGTGCTCGACCTCACTAATCATCAGGGAGAAGCAAATCAAAACCACAAGGAGAAGGGCGCCTGGGTGGCTCAGTCGGGTAAGCATCTAACTTCAGTTCAGGTCATGATCTCACAGTTTGTGGGTTCAAGCCCCCCTTGGGCTCTCTGCTGTCAGCACAGAGCCCGCTTTGAATCCTCTGTCTCCCTCTCTCCCTGCCTCTCTCTCTCTCTTTCTCTCTCTCAAAAATAAATTAACATTAAAAAAATTTTTTAAACCAATAAGGAGATATTACCTCATACCTATTAGAATAGCCATTGACAAAATAACAAAAAATAACAAGGGTTGGCGGTGGAGAAAAGGAAACCCCTGTGCACTGTTGGTGGGAATGTAAATTGGTGCAGCCACTGTGGAAATTAATATGGAGTTTCCACAAAAATAATTCAAAATAGAACTACCATATGATCTAGCAATCTCACTTCTGGGTGTTTATCTGGAAAAAACAAACAAACAAACACGACTTCAAGAAGTTATTAGCAACCCTATGTCCATTGCAGCACTGTTTACGATACGATAGCCACGATATGGAAACAACCTAAGTGTCCGTGGTTGGATGAATGGATAAAGATGTTATACACACACACCCTGGAATGTTACTCATCCATAAATAAGAATGAAATCTTGTCACCTGCTTACAACACGGATGGACCTTGAGGACGTTATGCTAAGTGAAATTAGTCCGACAGAAATACTCTATGATCTTACACACAGGATCTAAAAAAAGAAAGAAAGAAAGAAAATAAGCTCACAGACACAGAAGTAGTTGCCAGACGTAGAGTAGGGGGGTGGCCAACGTGGGGGGAAGGGGGTCAGAAAGAACAAACTTGCAGTTATAAATAGTCACGGGGATACAGGGCACAACATGGAGACTATAGTCAAAAACACTGTGTTGCATATTTGAAAGTTGCTAAGAGTAAATCTTAGAAGGGGAAAAATGTTTTGTAACTATGTATGGTGACAGAGGTTAACATACTGTTGGCGTGGCTTCTTTCTGAAAGCCCAAACCTTCATTATATCAAATATATTAAAGTATACAACTCCCACTAAAACTAGCTTTTGAGTTTTGAATGGAATTTTATCATATTTATTCATATGCTTTTTTCCAAGTACATCCACGAAAAGCCTGGAAGCTGCGAGCATGAGCCTATACTACTCCGTGAATAAAATGCCCGGTCTACGTCAGGTGATCTGCCAATGTTGACGCTTAGAGCAGGGGTTATTTTCTTCGTTGTACAGATAAAGAAACTGAACTGGCGGAGCCTAAGGAACGTTCCCAGGATTATCAGACCAGCAAAGAGCAGAGTTAATGTCCAATTTGGTCTGGCGCTTCAAGTCCCTGATCTTCTCCTTCATATTTGGGTGTCCACAAACCTGCTTAGCCTGTATTGGAATGTGAACATCTAACCAAAGTTTACTGCCTTTAATTCAGTAGGAAATTAAGTTAGTCATCTGCCTCAGGGCTGCCCTATTTCACACATGGGCATCTGACTTTGCACACAGATGTCCTATCTCCCCCTAACTACACTGTAAATGACCTTTGGGAGCACGGGCGAATTCAATCATCCCTATACTCCCCTCTCTGGCACCTGACCTGCACGTCTTGTCAGTCAAGGAATACACAACTTTTGCTAACAATAAATGCAAAGTTTCTATGTGAAAGTCAAGGGGAACCCATTTTCTGTAAATATCATCCTATTCAGTTAAACGTAAAATTGTTATATGACAGATTATTGTACAGATCGTAAGTTAAACTGTACAAATATAAATACAGTCCCCGAAAGGTTGAGGTTTAGGCGGAAGAAAACAATCTTGGGAGCCTCCGAACACAGACTGTATTTGGACACAGAGGAGAAAGAGAAAGATGATCGTTTCTCTGACGAAAAGGATCATTCTCAGGCAGGTGGGAAAATATTAGACTATGTCTCTAACGTAATAAAATAGGTAATGTCTAGTTTTCCTTTAAAATTTTTATTTTGACCTAGTTTCAGACTTCAAGTAAAATAGTACAAAACAATACACATTCCACACATCTTTTTATCCTCTAGCCAGATGAGCCAAATGTAAACATTTTACCCTATTTATCTTATCTTCTCTCCCTACCCCCCACCCATATGCACACAGTCACACACACTCTTTCCCCTCTAAGTCTGAGAGTAAGTGTGGACCTGGGATCCCTTTGTCCTAAATATATTAGTGTATATTTCCTAGAAACACACCGGTCACAATTCATTTTTAAGAAAGGTCCTTTTGGGGGGAAAGAAGGTCCCAGGTCATGACTTGCCTTCAGTTACATCTTTTTAACTGGGAACAATTTCTCAGTATTTATGTTTTAGGATAGCGATGTTTTTTGAAGAGCATAGGCCAGACCAGTTAGCCTTTGCATGGTGGTTCATGATTCGGTTGAGGTTTCCACTTTTGGCAGGAATCGGTGATACGGTGTTTGTCTCCAGGCATCATATCAGGGGCTACTTGATGCCAACTTGTCCCATTAATAATGAATGTTTAACTTCGAACACGGGTTAAGATGGCTATTGCCAGGTACTTTCGGTACTATAAAGTTATTATTTTACCCTTTGTAATTAATAGGCATGGGGGGAGGTATAGGACCTTTTAAAAGTAAAACTTTAAATCCCAGAAATTATAAAATAAATGCTTTCCCCTCTTTTTTGGTCCTCATTAGTATAGTATAAGCTATCCACAATCCTGAATTACCAAGAGGTTTAAAAAAAAATCCGTTGTATCTGAAACACTCATGTGTTTTAAATGATACTAAATTAGATATATCTGTCCTATCTAAAATTTACACTTTTCTCATACATGTTTATGGGCAAAACTACTCTCGTGGCTATAGGTTAATAGCTGCTTGATGAAGGATAAAAGGTTTCATTTTTATATTCATTTTTATTATTCTTAAAACAAGGATCCTATTCGCCCCCAGAATTTATTTTATTTTATTTTAATATATGAAATTTATTGTCAAATTGGTTTCCATACAACACCCAGTGCTCATCCCAAAAGGTGCCCTCCTCAATACCCATCACCCACCCTCCCCTCCCTCCCACCCCCCATCAACCCTCAGTTTGTTCTCAGTTTTTAAGAGTCTCTTATGCTTTTCGCTCCCAAAATTTAGATGGCAACTAATTGTAATTCAACGTAAGGAAAGATCTGGCAACATTTTCCAAGAAATGTTTATTTTGGAAAAGTGCCCATTGGCACATCTTATCCTACAGCATTAAATAAATCTAATTGCAGACAAATTCAGCACTGGGGATAGTTTAGAATCAGTGTGACTTTCTTCTGGATAAAGGAGCAAAACACTTGCTTATAGACATGTCTCACTATTTACTAAAGAAATCTATGAGTTTTGCAACAGTCCCTCTGACTGCTCCACACAGAATGGTTTGGAGTGAAGGGGAAGGAGTGAAAACAGATACCACAAAGGAAGTTCCTACAGTAATCCAGAGAAGAGATCGTGGTAACACCAATTCAAGATATAATTCAGAAGATGAATCAATGGGTATTGATGATCGTTTGGATAGTAAGACCAAGAAAGAGAGATGTCAGGACAATCCTCTGGATTCAGTCTGAACAACTGTGTGGACAGGTTTTCATTTACTAAGCCAGGGAGACTGGGGAGGCAGAAGAAGTTTCTCACAAGTTGCTTTTGAGATGCTATCAGGGCATCCCAGTGGATATGGTCAGGAGGCAATGGGACGGACAAGTGCAAGGCACAGAAAAAAGGTAGGGTTGGGGGGGGGCCACTGTGCTAAGAGCTCTCCCTGTGTTGACGTGAGGCTGGTGTTTTCTATTTTTCAATCAGTTTCCACCAAATGGAAGCTTTTTTAATACTCACAACCACCATACTAAACAGATGGAGTGCGCATGAACCAGTTTTACGGTGCAATAAAATGCTACTTAGCAATAAAAAGGAACCGTTACACTCAGCACATGAGTCTCATGTACATTATGACAAGTCAAAGAATGCAAAGTAAAAGGTTATGTACTGTCTCATCCCATTCATATGACTCTCTGGGGAGGCCAGAGATGAAGAACAGATCAGTGGTTGTCAAGGGGTAAGGGTTGTAATTGACTACAGCGGAACCGCCTGGGGAAATGTTTCTGAAGGCGACGTTAATTGTTCTGAATCCTGATTGTAGGGGGGGGGGGTAACTACAAAGTGCTATGGATTTGTCAAAACCCACAGAACCATACAAGCAAGAAGCGAATTTTAATGTGTGCCCAAGTGTGAGTGTCCATTTGAAGGATGTTAAGCAAGGGAGCGTGTTTAGAAAGATCTATCTGGCCCTGGTGTGAAGAATGGGTCAGACACATCAAACACCACAGACATGAGAGGTGATTGGCTATTAATTCCAGTAAGATCTGGCTATGGCATAACGTAGGGTAGTTAACAATGAGGATGGACAGGAGGAGGTGGGTTTGAGAGATAATATGTGGTAAAATGAGCAGGAGGGAAGGAATAAGAGATAGATTCAAGTTTTTCATTTGAGCACGTGGGTGATCACTCACCAAGAGAAAACTGGGTATGAGCAAGATTTTAGAGGGAGGGCAGTGGTTCAAGTTTAGGATATGTTAAACTTTGTGGTGCAATTGTAAGTTTTTAGGCTGAGATTTCAGTGGTGCCATGGCTAAAGTAAAATACTGTATTCCATCCAAGTAATGGTGAAGAATGACATAATACACTCTATTTATATATAGCTGACATTTCCAGGAACCCAAAGCAGTTCATAAAAAATGCAAAGTATGGGGTTTTTTTTTCAATTCATTGAATTATTCTTCCTGGAGACACATCCAGTTTGGGACCTGGAGCCTTTTACATTAATTGTTGTCCACGCTAAGGGTCAAAATTGATGAGTAGAGTTTGAATAACAGGGGCCACCACTTAGTGCAATAGCTTCAGTCTCTCTCTCTCTTTCTCTCTCTCTCTCCCTCTCTTTAACCCTCTCCCTCTGTCTCTGTCATTTATCAATGCCACGGAGAATAGGCTCTTAAAATTAAAAAGGTGAGTAGAACGGATGTTTTAAGAAGTTCTTGAAAGTCTTTCTTCAACAGTAGAGGCAAAGGTAGCCTTTAATTCCACAACTCAAGGACAGTGAGGACAAACATCCATCTATACCACAAAGTATTTTTCAATAGGTTTAATTATGTGGATGGTGCTTAATTCTTAAAACGACTGGTTGGGTTTTTGTCCTCATTAGTGCCAGAAGAGGTGATACAAAGCCTGCCCTGCAGACCTAGAAAAAGTCACTCTCCTTACTCTCCCTGCCAACAAAGCAAAAATAAGCTAATCAAACATAGGGCTTCCCAAGGTCAAGGATGCCCATACTTGTTCCTATGTTGTTGTGAATTCTTTTGCTGCAGTTGTATACATCGGATTTTCAAGGATATCGTGTTCCTTAAGAAGCATGTATCTATTATTTCTGGTTAGTTCTTCCTTACTTGACACAGCGCTGGACACGCATTCAGAATTCAAAAAGTACCAAGCGATTGTGATGTACGGCAATGAATCTTAAAAGGTTCTGGGGTTTGCTTTGAGTCACTGTTTAAATAACTTTCTTCATCTGACAGTCTGTTCCGTTCTTCAACCTCAACCCACACACAAACCATTTTCTTTATTTCTGTGTCTCTCTCCCTCACTCCCTCTCAGGTTCCTAAAGGCAGGAAGGAGTCTGCTATACATGTGATAAGATGAATTAAATTCCTTAGGACATGTAATTTCGGTTTTCCTGAGGGATCCAGCTGAATCTAAGTGGCATTCAGTGTCTGCCCAAATGTGAGGTCGTGGTTTTACTGACCTGTGTGGGCAAGTTGGGAAAGGGGAACAGAGCCCAGAGAAGATTTTCGTGTGCAGATAGGCTTATGGCCGAGGGTAGAAGGGCATTGATGGAGAGAACAGGATGACAGCAGGTGCCTAGCTCAGGCTAGCCCCAGGACGAGGTCTGATTCTTGAGAAGAAGGAAATGTAAAGTAGTTCTGCAGTAAATTCAATCTGTGGTAGATTTTTTTAAAGATTTTTTTTAACGTTTATTGATTTTTGAGAGAGAGAGAGAGACAAAGTGTGAGTGGGAGAGGGCCAGAGAGAAAGGAGACACAGAATCCGAAGCAGGATCCAGGCTCCGAGCTGTCAGCATAGAGCCCGACCCGGGGCTCGAACCCACGAACCGTGAGATCATGCCTGAGCCGAAATTATAGACACTTAACCGACCGAGCCACCCAGGCACCCCCATGTGTGATATATTCTTGAAAGACTTTCTGAGTCATAGAACACAAGCAGTGCCACTTTGTGGCCACAGTGACCAAGTTTATACTTTGATTTAATAACACCCTAATAGTTTTGGGGGGCGGTTATTTTGGTTTCTTTTTGAAGCATCACCAGAGACTTTCAGAATGTGATTCTGGGCCCTCCAACTGCATGAAAAAAAGAGACTAAATCACTGAATGTCAGTCAACCAGGTGACGACTGGGGAGGGTGGGGAGGACATTTCAGACAAAGCAGATGGATTCAGCAACAACACGAGCAACAAGAATCGCAGGTAGGTCATTACTGATGGCGCTTGAAGTTGCCAGGCACTTACATATCAACCTGAAGACCGGGCTTCTTAGAAAGCCAACCCCAATCCAGTGTTGGCAGCTTCCTGAAGAGCTGTGTAAAGAGTTTCACAGCTGTGAAAAGCTGTGTAAAGCTGTGTAAAGGGTCTGGGGTTGCATTTAGAGCCATCAGCGATGCCTCCATTCCAGAAGGAAGGGAGGAGACAGCTGGAGCCAAAGTCAGGTTCTCAACTTCCTGCTTTGGCAGTGAGGAGCCATTGATGGCTCTTTCTTTGGCCCTGGCAGATGTGGCCTTCCACATGCCAATTTTCCACCTCCAGAGTATATTCATTAAATTTGGCCCATTTTTCTAGATCCTGAAAGATCACTGATCGACGTGAGTAGGTTCACGGCATTCGTTGCGTCCTGGCTCTTTCAAGACCTTCTAGTAAAGCTGACATAGACGCTGATTTAACCGATAACAACGGTCCCCTCTGATTCCTGAAGAACTGACTGGTACATGGCTCAGCTGAGGCATAATGTAAATAGTTTTTGATCCTCTCGTCTCATTGTGACCTCTGGCTTCACGAGTCTCTAAAGGGCTGCTGTGACAATGACTGGCCAAGAAGCAAGTCCCATTATCACTACTTGGTAGGTAGCCCTAGATTCCTCTAGCCTTTTAGATTTGGCTTCTCATTTTCATGGTTTCCTTTGGGTTTTCCACAGATTTTTAAACCAAGGAAAGATTTCCACTTGAATATACTCAATCACAAACTAGCAAAATGAGGGGCGCTGGGTGGCTCAGTTGGTTAAACGTCTGACTTCAGCCCAGGTGATGATCTCACAGTTGGTGGGCTCGAGCCCCGTGTCAGATTCTGTGCTGATGGCTCAGAGCCTAGAGCCCGCTTCGGATTCTGTGTCTCCCTCTCTCTCTGCTCCTCCCCTGCTCACACTCTGTCTCTCTTGCTCTCTCTCAAAAATAAATATTTAAATTAAAAAAAAACTAGCAAAATTAAAAAGCAGAGAATGTTGTCTTATAAAAAGAATTACTTGTAACACTAGTAGACAATGCAGGCTAAGGAGAGACCATCACTACACATGACTTTGAGATTCACTGTCTGGGTAATGAGTTGAGCAACAGCATGTTGAATCCTAACAACATTTGAGAAAATAGGTAAGAGGGAAAAGACAACTCATTTAAGCTAGACATATCTGGCTATCAAATGTGAAGCATTATCTTGTCTTATGGCATTACACAAATATACATTAAGACTTGATCAATAGCTTACCCATAATAAACTTCTTTGTATCTACAATATAATTAAGGCTTTAAGATTTTATTATTTAACAAATAGCTGCTAATATTTCAGTGCTTTAGCAGGCTTTCCTTTCTAGCCATTTAATTTTCTTTATGCCTCTCCACCAAGTTGCTTTTCCTTCCCTTACATTTTGGTGCACAGAATTGAATATGCCTACCAAGGCTAGAAAACATTGATACTTTAACTTGTTAATACTCCTCAGTTCTTTGGATACACTTATGCTGCCAGTAGCTTTCTGGAGTCCTCCATTTGGGTACAGTACAATTCACAGACACGACACCATTTTTGTGTGCCATCGTCTTTACCGGACCAGCCTTCGTCCTAAGACTTTTCTCCAATACTATCAAGATGGCTGCTGCAGTCCAAGCATCACCTTCTCACATGTCAGTATCTCAAGAAGGAAAAAAGGGGACAAAGACATAGTGCACATGTCTCCAGTTTTACCAAGAAAAAAACTTTATCAAGATGACACCCAGATAAATTCTCATTATTCCTCACTGACCCAAAGCGAATCACCTGGGCCACTCCTAGGTCTAGGAGAGGATGTGGAAATGAGTATCTAGAAAAAAATGAATGGGATGGCCAAGACTAGAGAAACCCATAACTTATCCTTTTGATCTAGACACACCCAAACAAACAAACAAACAAACAAACAAACAAACAAACAAAGTCAGAGTACTCTTATCAAGAAAAAAGTCAGGAATAACTTTTAAACAGGTAACCAACATTTTCTGACCCATTTCCCCTTGAAGAATGACAGGTAGCATACAGAGGTGAAGGACTTTCTTGATTTAGAAATCTGATGAATAATAGAGAATACAGGACAATAAGAAAGTTGAGGTGGGGGAAGAGATTATTTTCACTTTGGGACATATAAACTTTGAAAAGCCTGTGGTGCCTTGAGGTAGATGTGTCCATGCAGGTGAGGTGAGATGTGGGGCTAGATCTTAGCAGAATGCTGTGTGCTGGGAGAGACCTGAGAGCCATCTAGAGAAAGTATAGAGAGAGAGGAGACAAGAGGAATGAGTGTGGAATGCCAATATTTGAAGGATGAGAAAAGAAATTTAGACCCTGGAAGACAGTTCACAAACGTAAGATACTCAGAGACAAGAGAAAAACCAGGCCAGGGTAATATAAAAATCCAGAAAACGTTTCAAGAGAGGACTGATAAAGAGAGTCAAATACTGTGGAAAAGTCAAGTAAAATGAAGAGGGGAAGTGTCAACGATACAACTTGGACAGTTAGAACGTGATTGCTTAGTGGCAGTGTTTTCAATAAAATGAAGAAAAGAAAGACAAATTATAGCGGGTCCAAGAGTAAATGAGAACCAAGGAGAAGGAGAAAGGTGCTTAAAGTTACAACACGCAGAGAGACAGTGAGATACATGCGCACTCACAGTGTGGTTATCGGTCAAGTTTTTAATATCTTAAAAAAAAAAGAAAATGATAGATATTTCACGCACTGTGATTTTTTTCTGCGTGTCTTTTCAGACACCCCTTAAAGTCTCTGTGGTGTTTCATGGTGGACATACGTGTGTGTTTACTATGAATCCTTCAATCTCATACATGCTCTAATTTTGACCTGGGATTTCATCTTAATTCCAGTCCTCGTGAGCTTTGTGACCTTGAGTTAGGTGGTTTGTCCAAGGCAACCCACCTGGTATATAAGGTATTTGGCTTCATTTTTTTTTTAGTGTTCATTTATTTTTGAGAGAGAGAGAGACAGAGAGCGTGAGCAGGGGAGGGGCAGTGAGAGAGGGAGAGAATCCAAGCAGACTCCATGCTGTCAGCACAGAGCCCGATGTGGGGTTCAAACTCACACACCGCAAGATCATGACCTGAACCAAAAAGTTGGATGCTTAACTGACTCAGCCACCCATTCTTTCCCACCTCACGTAGGCATCTGCTTCTACTTTTGTCAACGCCGGCAAGACTTGCCCACGTGAATCTATCCCTCCCTTGCAATAGCACCCAGACAAAATGAAGGCTGTATTCATTGTGGAGACTGTCCAAACAGCATCATCCATGATGATAACCCGTATGTTAATTAGGTCATCCTCGGAGTGAAACATTGTGGGGACACAAAAGCTCTGTTCATCTGGAGTCAGCCAAGCATATTTTAAATGTCTTAGACGTGAGACGTAGGGAGTTGTTTTTAATTGGGATAGAGCAAATGAATTATTACAAAGAGTTTCAAAAGAAAAAGATTGTTAACTTAAATTTCAGCTATTTTTTATGGGTTTTCCATGGCCACAGGCTTGTACAATTTTTTGCACTTTCTCTCATCTGGTGAAGAAACAAAAAATGACAGCAGCTAATGCCAGGTCCTGTGAGCCATAGCTCTGCAACAAAGCAATTTAGGGAGGCAGACAGAGGATGGAGTCAACTTTTATGAGAAAGTTGCTCATGTTTTCCTCTGCTACAACTTTTCCATTCAGATATTTTACGACAACTACAGTCTCTAAGGACCAACTATGCAAAGTGAAGACTGATATTTGTAATAAGACTTCCCTTATGACTTAACCATTGCAACGTGACAATAAAACTATCTGCCTATAACGGGCCAACTCTGTGAACTGCTCAAGTCCAGAAAGCCATCTGCCTAAAAGGATTCATTGTGTTATCCTGGGATGCCAAATTTTGTTTTCAGGCAGACTCTGAGTCTGAATTTTCTTATGCCGTCAATGGGATGAGACATTTTGCTCTTTTTTCCTCCACTATGGGAATATAAAATTTTAACAGTCAGAGTGGTTTCCTGTGAAATGATGAAAGAATCAGCATCAGAAGTGCTTAGGATGATATAGATTCTCACACTTGGTAATCTGTTGTTGCTCTACAATCACAAAAACAAGAATTCCTAATATGCGTTGAAGTTTCAGGCGGGGTCGTGTGCTTCGTAGGCAACTTGTCACTGAATGCACGCACAACCTCACAGGGTAAGAACTATTATTCTCTCCATTTTCTAGGGGAAAAAGTTAAGGTTTAAAGCCACTAAATAAGTTTCCAGAGCCACAGAGTTATTAATGGCAGTGGGGAGACTCAAGTTCAGGAGCTTTGAGGTGAGAATCCAATACTCTCAACCCATATTACCAAGAAAACAGAAGGCATCTATTACTATAATGAGGGAGAACGCCCACCCAGAAGACCATGGCAAATGAGTTTATTAGTTAATGAGTTAATACAATAGCAAAAAAGGGGGCTAATGACTGTTTACTTAAACAATATATGTAACATTCAAGAGACCTATAAATGTGAGACTTCTATTTTCAATTTCATTCAATTTTTGGTATACGAGAACATTTCAAAAATAAAACTCAATGGATGACCTTTGGTCAGAAGTACTTTAGGAAGACTAAAGCTTGGTAAGTACTGCCTGTTATGCTAAGCACTTAGGACATTTTCTAATACAGTTCCTTTGGTTTTTAAGACTCAAAGAAAAGAAAGAAAAATATGCATTTTATCACTAGTGACATACTTTCTAATTATAACATTTTCCCCCCTGAATCGATGCTTCATGACCAGGCTAACATGCTCCTCACATCACATACTGTTATGAACCAATGAACTGAAGGCGCATCACTGACCCACTGGCCCAATTGTTCCAGAATGGAATAGCTGAATGAGACAGAAGTCATGGTCCCTGAGGTGCCCATGTTTCATCAGTCTGATTCTTAACCTTTTTTTGTTTTGTTTTGTTTTTATTTTTGAAAGAGAGAGCATGAGCAAGCAAGGGGCAGAGAGAGAGGGAAAATCCCAAGCAGGCTCTGACAGCGTAGAGCCTGATGCAGGGCTCAAACTCAGGAACCATGAGATCATGACCTGAGCCAAAGTTGGACGCTCAGCTGACTGAGCCACCCAGGCACCCCACCATCAGTCCGATCTGGCTCACTTTTGAGAGTGGAAAGGGGCACTGCTGATTATGATGAGTCAACAGACACGCAGCTCTGGACGTTGCCTCACCCCAGCTAGTGCCCACCCTCTTGTCATCTCTTGGTGCTGCCACTGTCTGCTGGGGTAGGAGAGACTCTTTCTGGAGCTTCAGGGAGATGGAGAATAAAAAACACTTTTGAAAAAGTGTGGACAAAGGGCTTGGATCCCTTAAAGAGATAAGATCAAAATCCTGTTGGAACCATGTTTCTTTAAATGCAAAACCACTCCAGAGGCTGGACGAATGGGTCCATGGTTTATGAGTCTTACTGGAGTTTGCACATAAAAGAATCAACAGAACACATATGGACATAATCAGCGCAAGGCTGGTAGAGGCTGGAGGGGTGAAATTCATGTGAAAAAAACACAAGAATGAGAAAATAAAAGGGTAGGAAAAGATCCTGCAGAAGGCGAGAGAATGGGCAGTTAAGGTTGTAAGGAACAGACTTAGATTTCCCCTGTAGGGAGGTGTTGTTTGTTTGTTTATTTGTTTGTTTGTTTATAGGATACATGTGGAAGTAAGAATGACAAGACCCGTTACTAAGTGACCTGGGCTTACATAAACTCATAAATAGCCACCCAGATTGGCTTCGCATAGAAGGACATCTAGCTCAGAAATTAGAAGACTGTTTAGAATCCGACATAACTCTACATACTGGGTTGTCTCCCCTCCCCTGAGCAACAGAAGCTCTTTGTTTCCTGCTTTGCCATGATGGAAATTCAACAGCCCTCTCTGCCTGTGCCCTTTTCTGCAAGTCATTGGCCCTTCCTTCTAAGCACTCCCTCCTTCCGTGGGTTGGCATGAAACATCTCCAAGGCAGAGGATCCAATTTGTTCATTAGCCCACCATCCCGTAGAGAGCTCCTGCTGGGAACAGTATTTGTGTCGGAAAACCTAACATGCTTCTAGCTAGCCAGAAGCCAGCTGTCTTTAGGTCAGATGCCTGCACCTTGTCCAGTAGCTGTGACCAGAACAATGGAATCACAGAAAAGAGAATGTGGTTACTCGTGGTACTGGGATACCACACTCTCCTAGATGGCCTACTACCTCTCTGGCTGTTTCTTGGGTTCTTTTCCAAGCTTGTGGTCCTCTGTGTAGGCATTAAATGTGGGATGTCCTTGAGGTTGAACCTTGGGCCTCTTTTTCTTTTCCCCATCATCTTTCTCCTTATATAATCTCTACCACGCCCATGGCTTCAGTTCACTTACGTGTGCCTATGATTTCCAAATATCTCCTGCCGACATCCCTCCTTTGAGCTCCCGATTTAAGATCTAATTGTCCACTTGATATTCCCACGTTCATGTCTCAGAGGCCTCTCCACTGCAACATATTTTGGACTTCATTTGTGTTCTTCTGTCTCAAGTCTGTGCTTTCCAGCATACATCACTATCCATTCAGTTGCAAAATTCATAAACTTAAGAGTCACGCTTCACCTTTCTGCCTCAAACCCATTTTCAACCTATCCCCTTGTTCCATCAATCTCACTTCCTAAACATTTCTTAAAGCCATCCACTTTTTGTGCTCTTCACGGCCACCACAGTGGTTCATGCCACCATTATTGCCCTGCTGGACCACTACAGGAGCCCTCACAGTGGTCCCTCTCATTTATTCCAGCTCTTTTTCAAGCTGTCCCCAATACCACAGTGAGCTTTACAGAAGTCAGTTCTTACCAGGTCACCCTTCTAGCTTAAAACCTTCCGTGACTTCCTATTGCCCTTGTAATTGAGAACAGCATCTTTAATGTGGTCCTGCATAGTTAGTCTATACCCTGTATGCCTCACCACCTTCATTTAGCCGTCAATTACTTTGTCCTAGCCACGATGACCTCATTTCACACCCTCTAGTATGCCAGGATCCTTCCCTGTAACAAATCCTTTCCATGGCATGATTCCTTGCATGGAAACCCTGCTGCCCCTCTGGGTAACTCTGACACAATCTTCAGAACTAAACTTTTTCTCATCCCCAGATGTCAGGATTCTTTGCTGTATGCTCCCAGAGGCCCCATATTTCCATCCTTACAAATGATGCACTAATGGCCCCTTTTCTAAAATGTTTGCCCCCCCACCAGACTCTAATACTCACATTAGCTAAAATCATTTTTATATTTATTTCCCCTCATATCCTCAGGGCACCTAGTAAGTGCTGAAGAATATATTTTGAATGGATGGATGAATATACAAATGATTGAGAAATGGTATAGTTTCTCTTGAAGGGTTTCTCAGCATGTTAGTCACTGAAAGCATCATGGATTTCTCTCAAGATAAGTTACAAAACAACAAGAAAAAATATGTAAGCGTTACCCCTTGGTACATTTACTTTAGTAGCAACAACATCAGATTTCTACATTTAAAGATGTTACTGGGATGCCTCAGTGGCTCAGTTGGTTAAGCGTCTGACCTCAGCTCAGGGCATGATCTCGAGCCCCATGTCAGGCTCTATGCTGACAGCTCACGGCCTGGAGCCTGCTCCAAATTCTGTGTCTCCCTCTCTCTCTGCCCCTCCTGCTCATGCTTACACACACTCTCTCTCTTTCTCAAAAATAAACATTAAAAACATGTTATTAACTTGAGGAGGGGGAAAAGGGTGCAGCCTAAGCTTCAAATTGAACAACAGTTTAGAAAAAAAGGATGATATAAGAAATGCAATTAAGGGGTGCCTGGGTGGCTAGTCTGTTAAGTGCCCGACTTTGGCTCAGATCATGGTCTCGCAGTTCGTGGGTCCAAGCCCCACATTGGGCTCTGCACTGTTAGTGCACAGCCTGTTTTGGATCCTCTGTCTCCCTCTCTCTCTGCCCCTCCCCTGATCTCTCTTTCTTTCTCTCAAAAATAAATAAACGTTAAGATGCAATTGGCTGGAGGAAGATGGCGGCGTAGGAGGACGCTGGGCTCACCGCGCGTCCTGCTGATCACTCAGATTCCACCCACACCTGCCTAAAGAACCCAGAAGACCGCCAGAGGGTTAGCAGAACGGAGTCTCCGGAGCCAAGCGCAGACGAGAGGCCCACGGAAGAGGGTAGGAAGGGCGGCGAGGCGGTGCGCGCTCCACGGACTGGCGGGAGGGAGCCGGGGCGGAGGGGCGGCTCGCCCGCCAAGCAGAGCCCCGAGTCTGGCTGGCAAAAGCGGAGGGGCCAGACGGACTGTGTTCCGATAGCAAGCGGGACTTGACATCTAGAAGGTTATAAGCTAACAGCTCTGCTCGGAAAGCGGGAAGGCTGGAGGACAAAGGGAGGGAGAGTTGCTGAGCCCCAGAGGACAGAGCGCAGCTTGGCGGGGAACAAAGGCGTTCACCAGCGCCATCTCCCCCGCCCATCCCCCAGCCAAAATCCCAAAGGGAACCGGTTCCTGCCAGGGAACTTGCTCGCTCAGCCCAAACACGCAATGCTGTGCTTCTGCGGAGCCACCCCTCCAGCAGCGGGTCTGACTCCCTCCCGCTGCCACAGGGCCCCTCCTGAAGTGGATCGCCTAAGGAGAAGCGAGCTAAGCCTGCCCCTCCTGCCCCCGTGCACCTTGCCTACCCACCCCAGCTAATACGCCAGATCCCCAGCACCACAAGCCTGGCAGTGTGCAAGTAGCCCAGACGGGCCACGCCACCCCACAGTGAATCCTGCCCCTAGGAGAGGGGAAGAGAAGGCACACACCAGTCTGACTGTGGCCCCGGCGGTGGGCTGGGGGCAGACATCAGGTCGACTGCGGCCCCGCCCACCAACTCCAGTTATACACCACAGCACGGGGGAAGTGCCCTGCGGGTCCTCACCACTCCAGGGACTATCCAAAATGACCAAACGGAAGAATTCCCCTCAGAAGAATCTCCAGGAAATAACAACAGTGAATGAACTGATCAAAAAGGATTTAAATAATATAACAGAAAGTGAATTTAGAATAATAGTCATAAAATTAATCGCTGGGCTTGAAAACAGTATACAGGACAGCAGAGAATCTCTTGCCACAGAGATCAAGGGACTAAGGAACAGCCAGGAGGAGCTAAAAAAATGCTATTAATGAGCTGCAAAATAAAATGGAGACGACCACGGCTCGGATTGAAGAGGCAGAGGAGAGAATACGTGAACTAGAAGATAAAATTATGGAAAAAGAAGAAGCAGAGAAAAAGAGAGATAAAAAAAATCCAGGAGTATGAGGGGAAAATTAGAGAACTAAGTGATGCACTAAAGAGAAATAATCTACACATAATTGGTATTCCAGAGGAGGAAGAGAGAGGGAAAGGTGCTGAAGGTGTACTTGAAGAAATAATAGCTGAGAACTTCCCTGATCTGGGGAAGGAAACAGGCATTGAAATCCAAGAGGCACAGAGAACTCCCTTCAGACGTAACTTGAATCGATCTTCTGCATGACATATCATAGTGAAACTGGCAAAATACAAGGATAAAGAGAAAATTCTGAAAGCAGCAAGGGATAAACGTGCCCTAACATATAAAGGGAAACCTATAAGACTTGTGACTGATCTCTCTTTTGAAACTTGGCAGGCCAGAAAGGATTGGCACGAGATCTTTAATGTGCTGAACAGAAAAAAATATGCAGCCAGCAAGTCTGTCATTTAGAATAGAAGGAGAGATAAAGGTCTTCCCAAACAAACAAAAACTGAAGGAATTTGTCACCACTAAACCAGCCCTACAAGATGCAATTAAGCAATTGCAATTAAGATGTTGATAGTTGAAGACTTGGTCTAGAAGAGGTACCTTAAGTTGCACTCCCAGAGGCTTCCATGTGTTGAAGACAGTCGCAGAGAAGAGATCGTGAAAATTCTCAATGTTAACTTGAGGTTGGAAGTACAGTATGTATGTTCTAACCCATTCTCATACCAAAGACAAGAAACTAGGCAAGTTCTGTAGTGAAAAATAGAAATGAATTTACAAAGATCTAAATATATCAACATATCAAAAATCTATAATTGGCTGAGAAAAATAAACATGGAATATTTATAGTACTTGTTTACTCTATGAAGAACACATATGTCTCTTACTCAGAGACCAAATTCTTTTAGAATCTCTATGTGGTAAAGAAAGCACAACACCAAAAACCAAAAGCCTAAAAGATGAATAGATTTGACAGTGTAAAAATGTCACACATCTTTGTGTCACACACATATACTGGCAAAACAACAACAAATACCACCAGCGATAAAACAGCAAACTGAACAAAGATTTGTAACACAGAAAATATGAAGGATTAAAGTCTTGAATATAAAATATTATAAAGTCTTAAAAATATATTGAATGGAATGCAGCAAAAGTTGTGCCGAGAGGGAAATTTATAGCATTGAATACACATTCTAGAACAGATGAAAGTCCTAAAGTCAATGATCAAAGTTCCCCCCCTTAGGAAACTAGAAATAAAAGAGCAAATTAAATACAAAGTAAGCAGAAGAAAAAAAGAATGAGAATTATAACAGTAATCAATGTAACTGAAAATAAGAAATAATAGAGAAAAAACAAAGAAACCCAAGACTGTTTCTTTGAAAAGATCAATACAATTGATAAGCTTCTGTCAGGCAAAGTTAGGGGAAAAAAAGAGAGAGGACATAAATTACTACTATCAAAAATTAAAGAGAGACATCATTAGAGATCCCATGAATATTAAAATGATAACTAAAAAATACTATGAACAGCTCCATGCCCACAAATTGTTAACCCAGATGAAATGAACCAATTCTTTGAAAGCTACAACTGCCAAATTCACACAAGAAGAAATATATACCTGAACAAGTCTACATCTATTAAAGGAATTAAAGGAATAATGAATCACCTTCCAAAACAGAAATCACCAGGTCCAGATTGGCTCACTGGTAAGTTCTACCAAACATTTAAGGAATAAATACCAACTCTCTACAATCTATCTCAGAGGACAAAAGAAGATGGAATACTTAACTCATTCTATAATGCCAGAATTATCTTAATACCCAAACCAAACAAAGACATTATAAGAAAATTACACACCAATGTCCTTCATAAACATAGATGTAAAAATCCTTAACAGAATATTAGGAAATTGAATCCAACAACATATAAAAAGAATTATAAACCATGATCTACTGGAACTTATTCCAGATGTGCAAGACAGGTTAAACATTTGAAAATCAATTAAATGGGCTATCACATCAACAGGCTAAAGAAGAAAATTCACACAATCACATCAATAAATGCAGAAAAGCATTTAATTAAGTCTTACACCAACTCATGATAGAATCTCAGTAAACTAGAAATAGAGGGAAACTTCCACAACTTGATAAAGAATATATACCAAAAAAAACCCCTATGGCTAATATCATATTAATAATGAGAAACTTAAAGCTTTCCTACTAAGATCAGGAACAAGGCAAAAACATCCCTTCTTGCCACTGCTCTGCAACATTGTACTGAAACTCCTAGCCAATGCAATAAGACAAGAAAAGGAGATCAAAAGTACACAGATTGAGCAAGAAGAAATAAAACTCCCTTTGTTTCCAGATGACATGATTGCCTATGTAGAAAATCCCAAAAGAATCAACACACAAACTTCTGGAACTAGTAAATGGTTATAACAAGGTTGTAGGATGCAAGGTTAATATACAAAAGTCTATCACTTTCCTAAATAACAGCTGCGAATAAGTGGAATTTGAAATTAAAAACCTGTTACCATTTACATTAGCACCCCCAAAAAATAAATCCTTAGGCATAAATCTAACAAAACATATATAAGATCTATATGATGAAAGATATAAAACCCTGATGAATGAAATCAAAGAACTAAATAGATGGAGAGATATTCCATATTCATGGATAAGAAGACTCAATATTGTCAAGACATCAGATCTTCCCTGCTTGATCTATAGATTCAATGCAATTCCTATCAAAATTGCATCAAGTTGTGTTGTGGATATTGGAAAACTGATTCTAAAGTTCATAAAGAGGGGGAAAAAAACAACAACCAAAAAACAGAATTGCCAACCCAAAACTGAAGGAGAAGAATAAAATCAAAGGACTGACACTACCCAACTTCAAGACTTACTACAAGGCCACAGCAATCAAGACAGAGTGTGATCAGTCAAAGAATAGACAAATTAAGGGAACAGAATCAAAATCCCAGAAATAGATCCATAAATATACTCAACTAATCTTTAACAAAGGAGTAAAGGCAATATAATGGAGCAAAGACAGTCTTTTCAACAAATGGTGCTGGAGCAACGGGACATTGATGCGTAAAACAACTGAATCTAGGAAGAGTTTATATCTTTCACAGGAAGTAACTCAAAATTTATCACAAACTCAACACAAGATGTAAAACCATAATGTCTCCAGAAGATAAGATAGGAAAAAACCTTGGTGACCTTGGGTATGGTGATGTCTGTTAAGATACAACCCCAATGGCATGATCCATGAAAGAAATAACTGATAAGCTAGAAATGAGCTATCATACCATGAAAAGACATGGAGAAACCTTAATTCATACTACTAAGTGGAAGAAGCTATTCTAAAAAGGCTACATTTTATATGGTTCCAACTATGTGACAATCTGGAGAAAGCAAATTATAAAGACAGTAAAAAGACCAGTGGTTGCCAGGGGTTGAGATGATGGGCAGGGATAAATAGGCAAAGAATGGACATTTGGGAACAGCAAAAGTACTCTGTATGATACTACAACTTAATGATGTGCTCTATATACATTTGTCCAAACCCATAGAATGTACAATACCAAGAGTAAACCCTAATGCAAAGTATAGATATTGGGTGATTATACTGTATCAATGTAGGTTAATCAATTTTAACAAATGTACCATTCTAGAGGAGGATACTGATCGTGGGGGAGACTATATATCTGGGGGTAAGAGATTTATGGGAAATCTCCACACCTTCCTGTCAGTTTTGCTGTGGACCTAAAATTGCTCTAAGGGAAAAACAAAGTCTTTTACAAAAAAAAAATCTATGGAAAAAGACAAATATCCGAAGGAGTAATCAGCTAATTACAAGCTTATGATTCGAAAGGGAAAAGATGCATATAATCTCAGTAGTAATTTTGAAATCTATAAAATAAAACAATGGTATGTAATTTTTTCATGTCTTGTACTGAAAACACTTAAAAGAACAAAAATACCCATTTTTGGCATAAGTGTTGGGGAAATGGGCCTCTTAAGCACTCCTGGTAGTAACAGCAATAAACTAGCCCAGTAATTCTGGTAGACAATCTAACAATGTATGTGTCAAGATTTTAAAGATGTATACCATTTGACCTAGAAATTTAACCTAAGAAAATAATCAGAAAAGTATTTTAACAACTGAGAATAAGATGCTAAATTCAGCACTGTTTACAACGGCAAAAATTCCAAAACAACCTGAAAACTCTATAAGCCTAACTTTTTAAATGTTGATATATATTTAGTGACATAAAATGTGTCTAGTTTATTCAGTAACATTCACATGACAAAACAGCATTTTCCATTGATCTGTCTATACATGTTTATATATGCATTAAAAAGTCTCAAAATCTCGGGGCGCCTGGGTGGCTCAGTCGGTTAAGCGTCCAACTTCGGCTCAGGTCACGATCTCGCACTCCGTGGGCTTGAGCCCCGCGTCAGGCTCTGTGCTGACAGTTCAGAGCCTGGAGCCTGTTTCAGATTCTGTGTCTCCCTCTCTCTCTGACCCTCCCCCGTTCATGCTCTGTCTCTCCCTGTCTCAAAAATAAATAAACGTTAAAAAAAAATTAAAAAAAAAAGTCTCAAAATCTCAAGAACACTTACCAAGAGGTTAACAGTGAATATTTGGGGATGGTGAGTTTATGGGACTTTCACTTTTCTGGCTTTGTAGACTATTTAAATTTCAAAATGGGCATTATTACTTTACAATAAAGTTGGGGAAAGGGCATAATATACACTCAGTTAATTTTTAAAAGCACAGAGATTAGTCACGCTTGCACCTAGATCAAAGCTTTATCTTCCTACTTCAGATATCTACTTTTCTCAAGGCCAAAATTTCTGTGCTTTGGAGTGCCCTTCTCTTACCATGAATAGTATAATAACTCTATCATGCCATCTAGTGTTAAGAACTCATGATGTCTTGAGAAAGATCTGCTACTCAAAAGTATTTTTAAGTATTTCAATTCACAATTCTATAGGCAATTTGAGCAAAACAAGTACATCTTTAAAAAAAATTTTAATGTTTATCTATTTTTATTTTTGAGGGAGAGAGACAGGCAGACAGAGCAAGAGCAGGGAAGGGGCAGAGAGAGAGAGAGAGAGAGAATCCGAAGCAGACTCCAGGCTCTGAGCTGTCAGCATAGAGCCCGACTTGGGGCTCGAACTCATAGGCTGCTAGATCATGACCTGAGCCAAAGTCAGACACTTAACAGACTGAGCCACCCAGGTGCCCCAACAAGAACATCTTTAAAAAAAATTTTTTTTAATCTTTATTTATTTTTGAGAGAAAGACAGCATGTGAGCAGGGAGGAGCACAGAGAGGGGGAGACACAGAATCCAAAGGAGGCTCCAGGCTCTGAGCCATCAGCACAGAGCCTGACATGGGTCTTGAACCCGCGAACTGTGAGATCACGACCTGAGCCGAAGTCAGACGCTTAACTGACTGAGAAACCCAGCAGCCCCAAGATGTACATCTTTTAAAAGGACGCTGAGATTGGCTGTGAGTGTATATAGTTAGTTCAAAGCCCGAGTCACAAATATGCAACCATGTCCTTTTAATTCAGTTGTAATTGAATAAATCATGAAGGAATATCTAAAATCCAAGGTGTTTAATATTTACAATGGTAAAGAAGAAGAGTGGATCTTGGCCCTCATTCCCATCCCCCACTCTCCCGATAACACTTACTATTACTAAACTACCACCATCACCTAGAAAAGCTGAGGGGCGACCAGTTTCTTTAAAAGGTTACAAACACAAAGATTCTGTTTGAAAATAAATATCCCCAGGGTCAACTTCCTCCTGCTCCAAGGATAGAAAAACCAAAAAAGATGAATAGCAGATTTACCCTCTTCTGTGTTACTGATACAGATCAGTATTCAAGGGAAGTAGATATTCCTTTGATAGCTTGGCTCCAGGCTCATCTGGAAATAATCAATACAACTCTAAGTAGAACCATACGTCAATCAGGCAAAAAAATGTATTGAATACCTCTATATGTGGCTGTTTTAAGTGTTAGAAAAATATACTACGAACTACGAAACAATTGTCTGAAAAATGTAACAAAGCCTCTGCCATCAGGGAACTTACAGACTAGTGCGGTTTTCTTAATTCAAGGTGACTCTTCTCCTTTGAGACCATTTACCAAGGACAGTAAAACCTTGGTTTGCAAGCATAATTCATTCCAGAAACATGCTTGTCATCCAAAGCACTCGTATATCAAAGCGAATTTCAAGAACCATTGGCTCGGTTGTGACCACGTGACATTGGGCAGCACATATTACCAGTATTTTAACACATCGCTTGTTTATCAAGTTAGCATTTATTAGAAATGTTTGCTTGTCTTGCAGAACACTCACAGAACAATTTACTCACAATGCAAGGTTTTACTATACCTTAATGTTTTTCCTATCCTATGACTGATCATTTGACCCCTGAGTGTAACCTAAAGAAAAAAATCGAAGAAAAACGCATTTCAGAAATACATAATAGTGGCAAATTGGAAACACCCGAAATGACCCAAACACCCGAAATGACCCAAACTAAAGGGTTAAGAACCATTCATGCAATGAAATACTATTTCATTCAGCTGTTTAAAATAATATGTCAAAGTATTTTCAATAGCTTTTGCAAATATCCATAATATCAAAAGAAAGAGGGAAGAAATCATAAAATGAGAAAGATCAGAAGCTCTTCTGCAAGTGGGGTAGTTAGTCATAGGTAACTCGACCTGCCAGAGTTTCAGTGGCTCTTAAGAACAACGGGCATGGCCAAATCCCAGGACAAGCTTGGATGGTGGGGCTATCCGACTCACAGGAGGTCCTGAAGAAAGCCTCTAATACTGTGAGAGATACCTAGACAACCAGGTTGGTTCGCAGTCATTGGAAAGAAAGATTGTACAGACGAAGTGTGGCTGCACCTTATCAATCAAGCCTGCATCCTTGACTGAGCTAGAACTAGAGTAGCTGAAGAATCTGACAGTGGCTCCTGTTAATAGCTTTCTGAAAACCAAGTATTGGGGTAACAGTAGACTTCCCTTCCTGCTCCAGTTTTCTGAATATTTTAATGTATTGAGTTGAAGGAAAGCAGAATATACCACCCCAAAATATGCCTCTTTGGCATAAGGATTATTTTGAGCTGGTTGTTTTTAAGAAAGAGCTAACATAGAAAAGGCTCTGAGAACCAAGTAAAAATTACCCTTTGTAAGAGGCAATCAGATTTATAAGGGAAACCTCCATTTGAAAGGGTGTCTCCCTCTTTGTGCCAGAAAGAAGTTGACTAATCTCTAGAAACTCATTGATGGAGAAGATGGCAACTTCAATCTATATAACAATCATACCACTGCTTAATGTGCCTTTCCTGGTAACCTCCCACAGCTGGCCTTCCCTTTGCCCTCAATACCTTTTTCTTTATGTGTATTTATCTATTTCGAGAGAGAGAGAGTACACGTGAGTGGGGGAGAGGCAGAGAGAGGGTGAGAGAGAATCCCAAGCAGCCTCCACACTGTCAGCACAGAGCCCAACATGGGGCTCAATCTCACAACTGTGAGATCATGACCTGAGCTGAAATCAAGAGCCAGACGCTTAACCAACTGAGCCCCCCAGACACCCCTGCCTCTAATACCTTTTGTCTTTAGCTTAAGGTGGTATTTAAGGTGGTGGTGGGGGGCCATTTAGAGGAGTTACTTAAGTTTCCTGGGCATCTCCTAAGTATACAGAAGACATACATGTTATTACATTTCCATTTGTTTTTCTCCTGTCAATGTGCCTTTTATTACAGGGAGGTCTCAGCCAAGAACCTAGAAGGGTAAAGGGAAAATTATTTTCATCCTCCGCAGAATGAGAAAGCAAGGCTTATGTCCTGGTCTATGAGATGGATTGATGGATCAGGGGTTTTAGTGATGCCTTTTCCAGCCTCAATAGTCTATTTTGGGCAAAGTTTATTTTGGGCGAAGGCTATCTTGGCCCTCCTGCAGCTACATTGGTTAGTTGTATGTGTTCTTGCCAAAGCGCTGGAGAATGATCCAGAGGGTGATGAAGCTGGTTATCACAGAGCCCAGGCTAGCAGTCAGCAGGGACCTTGAGTCAAACTAAGACACAAAGTTTGTCTCCTAAGCAAAAGTCAGTAGAGAGCTCCTCCTGTCTGTTCTTCTGATGTCTTCTTAGTTTGTAACTACACCTGGATCCAGACTTCAACCTCACCAAACCTGCCTCAGTGGAAACAGTATACCCCTCCACAGCAATCACTTACTCAACAATGCCTATTGAGAATGTTCTGTGTACCAAGCACGATGCTAGGAGCAGAATGGAGATGGAAAACGTTCACAGGCCGTGCCCTTCCTGAGCTTACAGTCCTCAGGACAGAGGGGACAGAGACAGGATGATTGGCATGACTTGAATAAACAAATACAAATGAGAAACATGAGGGGCACCTGGGTGGTTAAGCATCCAGCTCTTGATTTTCATTCAGGTCATGATCTCATGGTATGTGAGTTCTGTGCTAACAGTACAGAGCCTGCTTGGGATTCTCTCTCTCTCTCCCTCTGTCCACCCCTCACTTGCTCATTCTCATTCTCTCTCTCAAAACTAAGTAAGTAAACATTAAAATAATGAGTAGCACGAGATCCAGAGTGCAGTGAAGGGAGCCTCTGGTTATGAAGGCAGGGAAAGAGCCAGGTTCCAGGTTACTGGAACCAAAACCACTGGACCAAAATGGAGTCACTTGTGCTAAACCATGCCATCAAATAGGGGATTAATACCTGACCTAATTGCAGTTTTAACCTTCCCCCAAAAATGCAATATTAAAGGGTCACTCTGGTCAGCTACAGTGAGGTTATCCACCTAATAAGGCCCTTTGCACCCATGACTTTGCCCAAAATAATTCTTTTTGTTTGTTTGTTTAAGATTTCCTTGTTCTGCCTTTAAAACGCTGTCCCTTTCTATAGCCCTTTGGAGCCCCTTTCTATTGCTAGATGGGACGCTGCCCCATCCATGAATCATCGAATAAAGTCGATTCGATCTTCAAATTTGGTAGGCTGAATTTTCATTATTTAAAAATCCCAAGAGTCAGAGGCTCCAGGGTCCACACACAGCTTGGCTTCTGACTTTTGCCCCACCTCACAACAAACACATGGTCTTAACAGTCACAGTTCCAATGATCTTTATCTCCTTTGTAAAATGAACTGGTTTAATTAGTTGAGCACTAGATTTATCCCAGCCATGAACTTGTTCCTTTTACAAGCTCTGCAGTTCACTTCTGCTTACATCGCTAGAATATTACAAGGATTTGGAAGGTTCCCAAGGATTTGTTGTGATCACGGAGACATTAGCCCTTGCATGTCCTTTCCTTTTTATTATTTTTTTTTTGAGAGAGAGAGAGAGTGCACAAAACCATGAGCAGGAGAGGGGCAGAAGAGGAGGGAGAGAGAGAATCCTAAGCAGGCTCCGCTCAGAGATCATGACCTGAGCCAAAATCAATAGTCTGACGCTCAATCGACTGAGCCACCCAGGCACCTGGCATATCCTTTCTTTTGAGGAACTTGATATATACTCCATATGGGAATTTGTATTGCCAACTTAGTAGTCATGAGGGCATCTTGGAAAGCTAGCTGATCAAACACAGTGCAGCTCAATCATTGTAGCTATTATTGTTTGTGCCTTTAGTATGAAACAAAATACCGTCAACTGCAAGAAAAGTTTCAGTGGCACAACAGATACACTCTAATGTTTCACGTACTAAAGCAGATTTGGATTGAAGCTATCACTACTCAAATGTTTTCCATTGTCTTCTAGCCTTAACCTTCTACCTTAGCAAAACCAGCTCCGATGAACAAAGAACACTCTTTAGAATTCTGGGCCACGCAGTGTTGTTTCTGCAACTTAGATGTTCAATCTTGCTTTGATTGCAACTCTAGTCTAAGACACTCCTCTTGCATAGTTTTGAAGAGAGCTCCATTTTGCTTACCCCTCACAGTGTATTTCTAAATTCACCTTCAAGTGTTTTGTTGCCGTTAAGAATGGCAAGAGCAGGGAGCCTGAGTATTAAATGGCCGCTTGGAAGAAACTAATTAAGCATTTTTACCAAAAACAATTGAGCATCAATACCCATAATTATTACCTGCCTCGTTTTAAGACATTCTTGCCACCAAATGCAACTGAATTGTTTCAGGATTTTGTAAGTAATGGAAATGTATTATATGCCAATGGATTAAATTCAGTAAAATACACTAAGTTTCTTTCTTCCTACACAGTGAACTTATTATATTTCAAACAAGAAGCTGTGACTGGAGACTTGACTTTGAAACAAAACAATTTCCCTGGATTTTTCAATTTTGTCTGAGTGGTTAGTACAATGCTTCCTGTTTTTGTTGGACAGAAGAGAAGGGTGGTTTGCTCTGTGTAAAGAAGGCGGAACTTAAAGTTCAGAAAGCAGCGACTTTTTCAGATGTCATCAAAACTAGATATATATTGAATAGGATGAAAATATCATCAAAAGAAGCCAAAGTAATGTCACAAATACAAGAAACAGGTTTTAAACATAAAGAGGAGATAACAGCATTTTGGCTCCTTAACCCTAAACTTTTAGAGACTTTTTACCCTTTGATTAGTTCCATTTTTTGTTTGATTTTTGGTTTTTAATGTAAAAAGTAGACATTCGTGGCCTTTCAGGGGAGGATGGGGGAAAGGCAGCAGGTGGCAGGGTGACGGATGGGTAGTGACACTACTGGCCTCGCCTGCTGGAGGGAAGTATGCTGTGGGGTGGTGTAGGGTGTGAATCCTCACTTGCACTAGCCAGCTTCACCCCCACCTCGTCTGAGTCACTTAGGCTGTGGTAGCCTTCGATAAGTCTCTCTGTGCCTCAGTTTCTTCACCTGTGAAACAGGTCTAACATTACCTACGCCCTAGATTTTGTGAGTGTGGAGAGTGAACCACGTAGCAATCGGGGAGCCTTCCCAACAGATACGAAAAGATGACCAAGCAAAGTGAATGTGGCCAAAGATGAGCCTTTGGGTCAAATAAAAAAAGATAATATTCCAGGGGCACTTCTGTGGCTCAGTCGGTTACACGTCTGACTCTTGATTTCAGCTCTGGTCTTGATCTCCTGTTCCTGAGTTCTGAGTCCCATGTCTGACAGTGTGGAGCCTGCTTGGGATTCTCCCTCTGCCCCTTCCTCACTCGCACTCTCTCTCTTTCAAAATAAATAAATAGACTTTAAAAATAAAAGAATATTCCAATAATATACTGATAGGTAGATTTATTTTCCTGTATGTATACTCAGGAAGCTGTTTATAATTCTTACCTCTGGGAATAAAGAAAAGGAGGCACAGAAATTTACTTACCATTCTATATTCTTTGTACTTTAAAAAAAATTTTACCACGTGCATTTTTTTAATGTTTATTTTTGAGGCAGAGACAGACAGAGACAGAGCATGAGCAGGGGAGGGGCAGAGAGAGGGAGACACAGAATCCCAAGCAGGCTCCAGGCTCCGAGCTGTCAGCACAGAGCCCGATGCGGGGCTCGAACTCACGGACTGTGAGATCATGACCAGAGCCAAAGCTGGATGCTTAGCCGACTGAGCCACCCAAGTGCCCCTACCATATGCATTTCCTTAAAGCCAGGGTTTACCTATGTATGGAGATAATCAGTCATTTTCATGTTCTTCTTTATACCTGCCTGTATTTGAACAGGAAAACACCGTTGCTGAAACTATTCTTTTAGAAAATAAAAAACAAAGAAAAAACACCTACTAACAATTTTCTAGAACTTTTGCACAGTAGAGGAAACCATCAACAAAACAAAAAGCCAACCTACTGAATGGGGGAAGTTATTTGCAAATGATAAATCTGATACAAGGTTACTATCCAAAATATATAAAGAACCTCTACAACTCAACATCAAAAACAAAACACAAATGCTCTGATTAAAAATGGGCTGAGGACCTGAATAAGTATTTCTCCAAAGGAGACATCCAGATGGCTAACAGACACATGAAAAGATGCTCAACATCACTTATCATCAGGAAAACACAAATCAAAACCATGAGATACCACCTCACACCTGTCAGAATGGCCAGAATCAAAAAGATAAGAAGTAACAAGTGTTGGTGAGGATGTGGAGAAAAGCATCATGCACTGTTGTTGGGAACGGAAACTGGTGCAGCCACTGTGGAAAACTGTGGAGGTTCCTCAGAAAATTAAAAGGAGAACCACAATGTGATCCAATAATTTCGCTATTGAGTATTTACCTCCCCAAAAACAAAAACACTAGTTCAAAAAGATAATGGGCACCCTTATGTTTATTGCAGAATTACTTACAACAGCCAAGATATAGGAGCAACCCAGGTGTCCATTGACAGATGAATGGATAAAGAAGATGTGGGATATGTGTATGCGCGCGCGCACACACACACACACACACACACACACGAGTATTACTTAGCCATAAAAAAAAAAAATGAGATCTTGCTATTTGTGGTAACATGAATGGACCCAGAGGGTATTAAGTGAAATAAGTCAGGCAGAGAGGGGCAAATACCATAGGATTTCACTTATACGTGGAATCTAAAACACAAAATAAATGAATAAACTAACAAAAAGCAGCATCAAACCTATATATAAATACAGAGAACAAACCAGTGGTTGTCAGAGAGGAGGAGAATGGGGGGGAGGGCATGGGCAAATTGGGTGAAGGGGGTGAAGGCTTCCACTTATGGAATGAATCAGTCACAGGAATAAACGATACAGTCAATGATTGTAATGTCATCATATGGTGACAGAAGGTAGCTACACCTGTATAGGAATATTGAATCTCTAGGTTGTGTACCTGAAACTAACGTAACATCGTGTGCCAAGTATATTCAAATAAAAAAATTTAAAGACAATTACTGTTTTTAAGGAATAAGCCATGACTCCTGTAAGTATCCATTTACGGAACATTACTGCATAGATGCTATGTGTCAGACCCATAGCAGGTGTTGCTGGAGATTCTTCCACGCTCCTGTGCCTCACCTTGGCTTTCTCCGCAGATGTGTTTGTTGGACACTTTCCTGCCCCAAGTGCCTGACTCTGCTTCCCCGGGGCCTTCTCTGGCACCGCAGGAGCACATACTTCAGCAAAGGGGGGTAGAGTGAAGCAAGGTGAACATCTCTGGGATAAACTCTCAACCAAAGCCCTTGGACAGAGGCCCCAGCCTCCCCATCCTGCAGGGAGGAAGTGCCGAGGCAGATCGAGCAGGCACATTCTCAGAGAGTGCCCAGCGGGGCCGAGCTCCTGGTGCCCACAGCAAGGATCCAAGAATTCATGCCCGCCATTGGCTCTTCTTTTTCTGACTTGCTTACCCCACTTTGTCACTTGTGCTTCCTGGGATCGTCTCTCAAATAAACTCCGTGCCCGCAAGTCCTTGTCTCGGTATCTCGTGCGCAGAGACCCCAGAATGATAAGGCCACAGGATGGTGTTTTGCAGAGAGTGGATATCCCATAAGCATAATGAAATTGACTTTCTAAGCCCTGCTATGCACCGCCCCCACCAGCTAAGAAGGAAGTCGAACGTCAACTTGTATGACTCTAGGATTACTTATCCTGTCGAGTGCCTAATACCTTCCAGAAGCCAAGATGAGGAAACAATGCTGTCTTTGAGAGTCAAGGAAAACTACTCAAGGAGGGTGACATTTGAGATGTGTATGGAAAAACGAGGAGTTTCCCAAGGAAAATGAACATGAAAGGCATTCCCCACAGTGAGGGTAACAAAAGCAAAGGCATGGAAATAGGGCAAGCACGTGATGATATTTTGGAAATGACAGTAAGCTCCCCAACGAAGACGGGACCCAAGATTTTAAAACCTCGCAAATGAGATAAATCAAATTAAATGTGGTAATAGGTGGGAAACTGCCCAACACTGCGGCCTAAAATACATGCTCAACAAATGCTGGTTTATTTTACTTTATCTTGGAGACCAGGAGTGGGCACATTTTTCCTGCAAAGGGCCAGATAAAAATTGTAGGTTTTGCAGGCCACAAAGTTCCTCTTGCCCCTTGTCAACACTGCTGTTGTAGCATTAAAGCAGCCATACACAATAAGCAGCTGAATGGCGCTGTGTTCCAACAAAATTTTGCATGGGTGGTTCAGTGGTACAATTCTCACCTGCCAACAAAATTGTATTTACAGGCTATGTAGGGGCTGGGTCTGGCTGGCACACTGCTCTTGGCCGAGTCTTGCTGTCGGCCAGCGTTCCCCAATCTTTGCATCACAAAACCAACCACACAAGAAATCTTGACGTACATCACAATGATGCCCAAAAAGGAGCCATCCTTTAGTACTTATTGATGGAGAAAATACATAATACATAACTCACACGTTGACTCTGTCTGATAAACTTCTACATACATTTGAAAAATAGTAGGACTTGACATATATGTCTGAGATATATCATGTATTCAGCCCAGAGATCACTGGAGTGTGAGCTGTAGCGTTTGGCAACGATGTGCAGCCTGTCGTGGCTGTGATCAAACGGAAGAAGACACAGAACGCTCGATTTGTGCATTTAGAAGGGCGGTGCAGGAGAGACTGAAGGAAGAGCATGATCAATATAAAGTTTTGCTTTCAGAGCATTTCCTGAAGTTGTACAAGCGAACGCAGGAAACAAGCAAGAGACCCAATCCCTCAGCCGTCCTTATAGCTGTGGGGTCACATAAAAGTAAATGATCTCTAGGTCTGTAGGCTGGAAAAGCTCACAGAAATTGAACTGATAACACTAAGAATAAAGGAGGAGGAGCCTTAAGATACTAAGCACAGGCTTCTGTGGCTTGAAGAAATGATGCATCTAGGGAATCGGAGACCAAGAGGCATCCATTTCTACATCCAGAGAAAGGAACAATCTTATCTTCCCCATTTGATAATAAAGTACCTGAAGCTGCCAGCACTTAGGTGAACCGGTCTAAGGTCATGAAGGTGGGAAAAGGATGAGGAATCTCTCAACACAGTACAGGGTTTATTCTTCGTGACATCTGAATAGAAAGAAACTGAGGCAAAATCAAATAGTTCTGGGGGTAAATATGCTGTTGCTAAAATGGAAAAAAAGCCATAACTGTTTAATTGCCTTGGTCTAAAATAAACACTCTTCTCTTTTTCTTGTTTTTTTTTTTTTTTGACACCATTAGCTTTGGATTTAATGAGGACACTGATAGACCCAGAGAAGAAGCCACTTACAAGGTCGTGTGGTCAAGGTATGGTGGCAATGTCTGCCTCTGGGGCTTGTGGTATTATTACCCTAACAATCTCAGGAAGTGTCTGGGTTCCAAATGACTTTTGCAACTTTTTTTTTTTTTTTTTTGGTATTAGTCCTCACAGGTATCAGATTTTCAACCATGCTACTTGTGTTCTTTAAACATGCACCTGCTTTCGTAAATCGATTTCTAAATGAACAAGAGAAGAGAGCCATCTGAAACTCAGCAAGCACCATTCTGGCAAATCCAAAGACTGGAGAACCTGTAGAGGTATACACAGTTAGAAATAGTCTCAACCCCCAAAGGTCCCACTTCAACCAGGATCCACTTCATGTCCAGACTCTGCTTGGAAATGAACTGTCTCTCATTTGGGGGAGGGGGAGCACTACAATGTTACAGTGGGGAGAACACAATAATGGTGAAAATACATCCAAGATGTCGGTCAGCTCTACATGTTTCTAACATAACTGGCCAAATTATCTCTGAAAATCTAGGCGCTGGTTGAATTCAAACTAGAGAAGATGGGGAGACTAATTGGGAAGTTTCTATTTAGACTCAAAATGGGTCTCTTTCCTGGTCCCGATTCCTTTGATCTTGAACCTGAACTCTCAACATCCACTCCGTGCTGTCCCCACGTGCATATGGCCCCACAGGGGACGACCAACCTTCCTAGTTACCTGGATATAGGACTTTGAATATTCAAACCAGGATGATCCCAGGCAAACCTGGACTGTTCGTCACACTGCCTATTGCTTATTGAAGGAAAGTCTGGTGGCAACATGGTCACAAAGGTCTCCTCCCCAGGGAGCCTCATCTACTGAGTTTGGTCCCATTGCTGAGAAGTGGGCCAACTTTCAGTGACAATCTGGGCTGAGAAAAGGAAAGTGCCTGGATTCCTGATGGTAATTGCAACTCTATCCTTTGGTTACACAAAATATGCTTGTAGAGCAAATTGCCAGGGGCTTATTTATTTATTATCTTGGTTTAAATTAGTGGAGGTAGTTTTCTGTTACTCAGAACCAAAATAACTTTGATTGTTATAATATCCATCACTGGCACTGTCCAAACAATTAAAAACTTTTTTTTAAAGCTCACGCTCCACAGATGCTGGGTCAGTAGGACCGTGTTTGGGAACCAAAGGGAGGATTATTAATAGCTTCTGGAGCAGGAGCAAGGCTTCAGAAAGAAAAGCACTAATGGAAAAGTGCCACCTCATTTCCAATTTTCTCTGTTAATGAGCACATTCCATTCTCGGGCCAGCAATGACTGGTTCAGAGCCCCGGGTGCCGGGAAAGCTCTAATCTAAGGGCTCTCTCGGTCTGTCTTGAAATCACAGTGCAGATAAAGGCTTAGATGTGCAGGCCTGCCAACAGATCTGGAAGTTACAACTATGCAAAATGTTTCAACAAGTGTCATCTCCCAAAATCTCGAGTCAAGTGCAGTGATATCTGATGCGGGATGAGAGGACGATGATTTATGAAAATATCAGGGTCTGCCTGGGCCCCGAGTTGCCTCATGCCCACAAAGGGTGAGGCCAGTTCTCCTCCTGGCCCCGGTCCCTGCCTCCGCCTGTCCCCCATGAAGACAGAGGAGTGTGAGTCCCCAAGAGACAAAGAGGAGGCCCAGAGTGGCCGAGCGAGATCTCCCCCTTCCTAGGAAACAATGCTGCGGAAAGCAGCACATGGGGAAGTGAGAATCCGTCAGGAATCTCACCACTTTCCATTTTCCTGATACCCGCCCAGTTCACACCATGATCACCTCCCAGGTTTGCGGCAATGACCTCCTGACTAGTTTCCCTGCTCCCATTTCCCTGGAGCCAAGTCCTCGGAGGACAGGCAGACTACGATCCTTCGAAACCAGACATCAGACTGTGCCTCTCAGCCTCAAACACTCCTGATTCCCCATCGCACTCAGAATAAGATTTGAACTCCTTACAATGGTTTATAAAAACCCTACGTACCATACCCCCGCCTGTCTTTCCCCGGCTGTGACTCCCACACTTTCCTCCTCGCTCACACTTCTTGGCTGCTCTAGCTTTGGCCATGCTTTTGCACACACTGAGCTTGTTATTCTCGTAGGGGAATAATGGCACGCTGGGCGCATCCTGCCTGGCATGGCCTTACCTCCAGTCTTTGCAGATAGCTTCAAGTGAGGTCTCAACTCAGCTGTGTCTTCCTCAGAGACAACTTTCCCGCCACCCCGTCTACACTATCACGTCCGCCTCAACCCAGCTCCTCTCCGTCCCCTTAGCGTGCATGTATTTTGCAGGTAGCACGTATTTCCTGCCAACTTAGACATACAGGTGTGTGTGCCATCGACGACCACACGTGTTCTCTGGGTGTGACAAAACAAGTGACGATTCTAGGTGGCATGGAAAAAGCAGTGTGAGGGTTTCAGCTGGAAGTGAAGTTGCTGCTAATGTTGTCTGTCCCACTCCCCTGAATAGAAAGGCCATGAGGGCAAAACCTTGTCCCCGCAAACACACACTGCTGTCTCCCCAGTTCCCGGCACAGAGTAGGTCTATGACCGAGGGAGGGAATGAATGAGGGGGTAGGTGAACAAAGAAACAAAACAAACCTTGGTTCCATTTCCAGCTCTTTTGTGCTGAGGCTCTGTTACCTTTAGCAAGTTACCTAACTACCCTGGACCCTAATTTCCTTCACCTCAAAAATGAGCATAATTGCCGCCTCCTTACAGAATTGTCACGAGGAGTAATGGAGATAATTCACATAAATCCTCTAGATAGCGGGCTAGAACTTAGTAGGTGCTCAACAAATTCCCCTTCCGCCCAGTCGTCACCCCACCTTTTCAGGGATACCGAGTCAACATAGACTGATGTTTCATAGTCAGCAGAGGACCTACTGGGTTATGCATCACAAATTCATGAACCCACCCAACTGTTGAAATTCGACCATTCATTCAATTAGATTTCCCTGTCCATGCACATAGAAATAGAAGTCAGAAGCAAGGATGTCAAAGAGCATCTTCCTAGGTGTCTAGAGAGTTTATTCAACCTACCATCGCAGCCAGAAATCAGAGTCACAGCTAAGTCATCAGAGATGGAATAACTGGTTCTTGAATAGGAACGACGACAGAGCTTTGTGAGCTTTGTCTTAAAGACAGACACGCCTCAATGTTGGCTGGTTCGTTGCTACCTGACCAATGGGTACTCATGGTAGAAAATTCCCGAGTGGCCGAGCCAGAAACAAACTTAATTCTCTTATTGGCTAGAGAAGTGATCGTGTTAAATTAAGCTAGTGATGCTGTCATTCCAAAAGACCTTAAGATTTCTCTATAATTTAGCTAAGATAGCCGCCGTCCTGCTATGGTTCAGCTTTATACTGATGCTTTCTGTTCCGCTTTTACTCCTAGAGGAAGAAGGGGGAGGAACCGGCCACAGTCAGCTACTGTTTCTTTTCTTCCACTATCCCTTACACCAGAATGCACTGAAACAAACTCATCTAGGCCACTCACACCACCACCAGAGCCACTAAAGTAGTCTGAACCTCTGATGTTTGTGGCCTCTCTCATCACCTCTTGTCATTGGCCCTGAAGTATCTCACCAACTCTGCGTCTTCTGGCCTTACAGAGTCAGTATCCTAAAAACACCTGGGCCCCTTGCATTACAGAGAATTTAGAATCCAGAAAATGTCCCCAGAAGCCTATTACCATGTGGGTAGGGTCTATCACATTGCGAGATTTTCAAAGACTTTCCTTTGACTCATTGAATCTTCTTCAATGACGTGCTTCCCTTGCCCGCCTCTATCTGCCACCCCTGACCCCATAAGCTTTTGAAGTTGAAAGCCCTTTGGAAAGCAAATAAAATTCTATCATTTTATAAAATGTATTCTGTTTGGGTTGCCAAGTTACATTTTTCAGTCTATCATATACAAGTATGTGCGGTCATGGGTAGATTGTTACTCATCAACCTGGGTTGGCTGAGATGTCGTATTTTCTTTTGTTTCCTTATGCCATCCCCTGGTGCTGTTTTGAGCCCACATTCCTAAAATCAGTGGCTCTTGATTCAATCAACAGACATAAATAAGACTGATCTTTGGATAAACATAAACTTTATTTTTGTAGAGAGTGGTGTTCACTTTTTACACACCATACCTAAAGTCCAGCCCAAACTGTCTCCCCTCTTCCAGAAATCTGTGCTGCTGCTATCTCTTAGACAAAGAATTCTAAATCAGGGAGGGAGGAATGACCTAAAATCTCATCAGTGTCCTAAATTCCGTGCTAGTAATTTTGGAGCCATAATTTTAGAACATGAGACTGCACGGAGGAGCTAATAATACTACAAAAACTTGTTGCTACCTTTCCCCAGCCTAGATCAAAGGTTTTATAAGCGGAGAACATTAAAGCTCTAAAAAAATTAATCGTTACTATGCCATTTGCAGGACATCCCAGATTACTCTTCTGTTTTGAAGGACCACCTTGTCCTCTCTCTGTACTAAAGGTAGGAAAAGCAGAGATGAACAGCAAAGCCTTGTTTAATATCAGCTTGCTTCAATGCTTAAAGAAAGTTTTCTCAAGTAGAAAGTTTCTGACCTGTGGCTTAATATTTCATTATGAAATCTTCCTTGCTTTACCTAAACTTTGCCGATGATGAAAAGGAGAAGAAAACACGAGACAGCCCCTGGGGTCATCGTTTATTTAAAGGTCGTCCAGCAAACTCTTATGATGTATCAATGACAACTATCCCTCTTCGGTCGTTTTCTCTATTTTCAATTAATCTTTTAAGCTGCTGTGCGTTTGCCAGAGGCCAAGCACTTTGCCAGGATCTGAGGGAAAAGCTGACATGATTCCTATTCTCCAGACAAGAGCTCAGTCTTAGAGCTTGTTTGTTGTGATCAGCACCCCCTTATTGAGAATGACGAAACCATCAATCCCTCTTCCCCGATAGACTGAAAGTTCCGCATTATGGAAGAAATACAGTAATATGTGAGGCTTACGTTTCCAGGGCAACACTTTTTAAAGAAGACCCCGAGAGAGGATAAAGTTTAGCTCAAGATGTGAAGCTTCCGGCAATGAAATTTCCAGTTGTGGGGAATCTAGCTACTGTCTTTCATCTCTTCTGATTACAAGAAGTAGAAATATACTAACATCAGTACAAAGTGGAATTAACGAGTGTAGGTAGTTCATGGACCAAAGGCAGAAAGTGAAAATTCAATGGCCGTTTGGTGGCATTTTAGCCAAAAACTAGAGTGATCAAGGGCAGCTATGGTTCTCCATCCCTCTCTTTCTCTCTCAGGGGTGACAGCATTTCTAACTGCTGTTCCCCTGAGTCTGGTCCACCTTCCGTTCTCAGCCAGCTTCTTCAATCCACCTTGCACATGGCTCCGTGGGGTCAGCAGGCCAAGTTCTATAAAGTTTCAGCCCTTCCACCCATCACCAGCTATTATCAGTCTTAGTTCCTCAATCCAAATACGAAAGAGAAAAATAGGAAGAAAATAAATGAGTAAGAGTGTGACTGGTCCAACTCACCTCTCAAGCCACACTATGAAGTTTGCTGACTAACCAGTTCACAGGCAGATATTGGATAAGGGGTTCACTTCTGACCCAATTATCTGGACCCAGAAAGTACCAAGATACCAAAGTATGTAGGGGTGTCTACATGGGATCCAGACCAGGTGAAATGTTCAAAATGTCTAGATGGGGGCAGGAAATGAAACATCTTCAGTGGACCTCGCATCTGTATTCCTACCACAAAGTATCTGTAGGTCATTATACAATATGATCGGCCCTTCCTCTCTTCCTCCTTTCCAATTATTACAGAGCTTTTGTTGTTGTTGAAATCCAGTTCATGTTCATTTGCTTGCCTCCCACACCTCTTTTGTTCTCCTTTACTTTAGGCCCTCAACCTTCAGAACCTACTTAATATTGAAACAAAGCACTATCCACATGGATTGCCCAGCGACCATGATTATCCACTTCTGTAGCAATCATGATAGAGGATGCTCGGACAATCTCCATCTGCTGTAGCACACTGTGGCCACAACATTGAGTACCATCAAGACAAGTGTACCAAGAGAACTGTATGTCCCTGACTGCCCTTCACAATGGACCCAGAGAGGAGGAAAGGGGCCTCTTGATTGCCCTCTTTTCAGCTCACAAGATTGGACTGACCCTGCCACAAAACAATATAATTCGTTTTCTTTTTTACACCTACATAATCTCTTTAAATCCCCCCCCTTTGTTTTTCTCTCCCTCCTCCCAGTATATCAGCTCTAATCTCAGCTGCTGGGGGAAAATGAAAAATTTTATTGCTGATGGAAAATTCTCCACTCACACACAATATGGTGGCCAGGAAAACTATGCCATGGAAGATAGACAATAAAATCTTCCCTGATATAAAACTCCATTATAAAATGTTCCACTATTCTACAAATTCAACTACCCTATGGTGACATCCAAACCTCATGTAATAGTGATGGATTTGATGACATGGAAAGCTCGCAAAGTAAACATTATTTTTCTTCCCTTCAGATAGGACATTTTGATGAATAGGAATCCCTGGAATATTGGAGGAATGCTAAACAGAGTAACGGGTACTCAACCAAGTTCCCTGGCTCTGTTATTGGGTCTGTTATTGACGAATCTTGTGACTTTGGAAAGACTGTTTGACTCATGCTGTGGCTCAGTTTCCTTGAAAGTCAAGTGCTGAATTGGGTGCTATATCAAATGGTGCTGGTTGCCAGGACTCTGGCCGGGGGAGCTCATCTCCCACAATAGAGGCTAAAAATCACCACCTGACTTCTCTAGCCTCCTATTAGCTAGGACATGAGCATCTGACCATTCTTGGCCGATGGAAACTGATCGCTCTGCCTGGGGTCTTCTGGGAAAGGTGTTCCTCACTACTGAAAATAAACTCCCCTTCTATATGCATTTGGAAGCTTTCATGCCCGGAGCTGTGGTAGCTGTCTTGCCACAATGATGAGGATGATAAGAGGTTTGTATAGAATCTGAGCCAGAGCTCTGTCACTTTTGAGCCACTGAATTACCGACCATAGAAGTTATTAAGCAACATATTTTCATGCTATTCTCAGAAAATGGAAATACCCATTTTCATTTGGGTATTCCATTACTGGCAGCCAAAATACATCTTTATTGAATAGATGCCTTTGTCTCTAAGACCCCTTCCAGCTTTAAGAACAAATGATCCGATAAGAGACAAGGAAAGTCTTCTTGATAGAGAAACTGCAAATGGGTTTTAAGGGTCAATAGTGAAGAGACTTCAGAAAGCGATACCAGGCTTACAAACATTGAGAGCAGAGAGCTGATGATATGCTGTGGCTTGAAAAGCATAGGCTTGAACCATCTCAAACATCACCCACTGCCTTTACATCCTGTTTGTGGGACGGAGCCTCTGTGAGTGCACATCTGTAGTATTTTAGCTGCCCATCATTTGAGCACCCTTCCTATTTTAGGAATCTGCCTCTGACTATGCAAGTCCAAGGGAGATTTATCCTCTTCCTATCCCTGGCTGCCAGAATAAGAGAAGATGGCTAAAGCCTAGCCAGTTGAATGCTCCTACTCAGAATTTTGAATCTTGGGAAGTGGGGGTGAGGGGTACAAAGGTACCACCAAAGTTACTGATATCAGAGTCCTTGTCCTTGACAGGACAGTGAACCTATTACCAGTGGTGACTCCCCAACCTGACTGGTGTGAACTTGACTAAGAACTCCCAATGCCCAGTCTCCCTTGGTCCTGCCTATGTTTTGAACCTGGACCTTCCAGAAGTTTCTGGGAGCTACCCCCCAAAATATGTCAAAAATACTGTTTTCTGGTTTTGGTTACCCAGAGCCTGCTTCTGTTTATCATACCCAAGAAATCCAACCGACACAGAGTCAAAGTCTTGAATGTGAAGAAAGGTGTCTTGAAAAGTCTAGACTTCATACAAACTTGTGAAAACAGAATTTGGAGCAACAGCTGGAGAGTTTGAAGGACATCTGGAAATTTATAATAATTCTGGCCCAACAGAGCAACTGAGGGAAGAAAGCCACTTTGAGCATCCCTGCTGCTACCTTCCCTAAGAACAGCCTCCCCAAAGACTTCAGAATGCATGCGTGGTCATTAACGACATCTGCAAACAAGGCCATTAATGATGTCAGCAAACAATCTCATTTCTCACTGTCTTCTTTCTGGGAGAATCATGACTATCCTTTAAAAGTGTTTCTGACATATGTTTAGTGAGGTGTGTGTGTTTGGGAACCAATATTGAGTGGAATATGACTTTTTAAAAAAATTTTTTAAGTTCATTTATTTTGAGAAAGAGAAAGGACATGAGAAGGGCAGAGAGAGAGAGAGAGCAGTGGAGGAGGGAGGGAGGGAGGGAGGGAGGGAGGGAGGGAGGGAGGGAGAGAGAGATAATACCAAGCAGGCTATGCACTGTCAGTGCAGAGTCTGACGCGGGGCTTGAACTCATGAACTGAGAGATCATGACCTGAGCCGAAACCAAGAGTCAGATGCCTAACCCACTGAGCTACCCAGAAGCCCCGAATATGACTTTTATTAAAAGTGACACCTGAAGAATTTGCTGGAGACAAAAACCTACACATTCTCCATTCATGGTGGAGTGGAGTCCCTATCTCCCAAAGAGCAGACTTCCTGCTGCAATTATAAAAACAAGTTACACAATTAAATAAATATAAAGGAACATGTAAACAGGGGCTATATCAAAACAAAGATAGTAAGTTCATTGCAGCCTAACATTGTTGGTAAAAAATACAGTGAACAAAATAAGGGGAAAGTATTATTATTAAAAGGAAAACAGAAATCAGTACAGCTGAATTAGATTGAAAGAAAAATAAAAGATTTGAATTGATAAAAGATAAAGAGAAATCAAAAGATCAGATCAAAATGAACAATGAAGAGGAAAATAAAGTCACAAACAGAGGTCAAAAAGCCAACATGAACCCAAAAGGAAGCACTCTTTTTAAAAACTCTAATTCAAAAATAAGAAAGTACGCCAATGCATGCAAATCTCTAAGCTACGTGTGTGTGTTTTAAATAAAAGCAACTCCATTCTCAGTGAAGATAAGGAAACGGAACAACTCAAGTCACTGCCTTTATAAGGAAGGTTTGGTCTCTTGAGTGGCCCTTCATGTACAAAGACCAAGGGGACAGGCAGCAAAGTGAGGTCCATCTATAACCACCCGGGACAGAGATCTTTTCTTTTCTTACCAATTAAGCCAACGTTCTTTCTCAAACAGTGAAAAACAGCCCTGGAAGTCTTAACGTTTGCTTCGGCTGTCATCTTTCAGTGAGCCCCCACTGTAGATACGGGAATACAAAGCTAGTCACTTCCACATAAGTCATGTTATTGAATTCCGTCAACAACCCTGGTGAGGTTCAGCGATTCTCAAGCACTATCTACACACTCTGCATTCGTTTCCTATTGCTGCTCTAAGAATTACCACAAGCTCGGTGGCATTAAATAGTACCATTGTTTTTCTTACTGTTCTGGAGCCCAGACATCCAAAATGAGTCTTACAGCGCCAAACTCCAGGTGCTGGGGTAGCCTGGTTCTTTCTTCTTGCCTTTCCCAGCTTCAGAAGACGGTCCTCATTCCTGGTTTCATGACCCTACCTCAAAATGCCTGTTCTCCCTCTGTTCCCACGCATGCATTGTCTTCTTCTCTGATGTTGAATTTGAGTCTTTTGTCCTTTATGATTCTAAGGACCTTGTGATTGTATCAGGTCCGTCCAGGCAATCGAGGACAATCTCTTCATGCCTCAATCCCTGATTATTACCTGTAGGTGTTCCACAAGTCCACGTAAGGTAGCATCCACAGGTTCTGGGGCTTAGCACGTGGGCATCTTTGGGGCCATTATTCAAAGCCTACCACAAAGTGGTCGTGCGTGACTTCTTCGAGGGGTGGGTAGTTTAGTTAATAGTATTGTAGCAGCATCTATTTCCCCATTTTGATGATTATATTAAGACTATGTAGGGGTGCCTGGGTGGCTCAGTGGGTTAAGCATCCAACACTCGGTTTCAGCTCAGGTCATGATCTCATGGTTCGTGGGATGGAGCCCTGTGTCGGGCTCTGCACTGACAGCATAGAGCCTGCTTGGGATTCTCTCTCTCCCTCTCTCTCTCTCTCTCTCTCTCAAAATAAATAAACTTTAAAAAAAAGATTATGTAAACTGTTAGCATCAGGAGAAGCTGGATGAGGGGTACACGGCAACTCTGGTTCGGGTAACATCTCTGTAAATCTAAAATTAGTGGGAAAACCAAAAAGTATCATGCAGGATATAAACAACAACGGCAACAACAAAGATTTTCCTATGAACAACAAAGATCCTCAGGTCCCTCCCATGGGGACGGAATCCCATCTCCAAAGGCAGAGCCTAAGAATCTGTGACTGAGACCATCATCTGATCCTGCTTCACAGCCAAGTCTGAGAAGTGCTTGTTTGAGACGCAGCCAGTAGGACTCCAAAGGCGGTTCACTGTCAGCTACATCACCTGCCATCTTTCAGGAGTGTAAATTCTCAGGCCAGCCCCAGACCGACCAGTCAGAACCTCTCCTGGGCACGGGGTCTGGGAATCTTGTGTTTCAACACAGGCCCCAGGTGATTCTTTCCCATGGTAGGCATGCTTTGATAGGCACCTGATTGCACACTCTTTTTTAAATGTTTTAATGTTTATTTTTTGAGAGACAGAGAGACAGAGCAGGACTGGGGGAGGAGCAGAGAGAGAGAGACCCAGAATCCGAAACAGGCTCCAGGCTCTGAACTGTCAGCGCAGAGCCTGACGTGGGGCTCGAACCCACGATCCGTGAGAGATCATGAGCTGAGCCGAAGTCGGCCGCTCAACGGACTGAGCCATCCAGGCGGGGGTCCCCTGACTGCACACTTTGAAACGGCATAACGAAACTGTTATTATTATCGCCAGTCACTTCTAGCCTGAGATAACTGAGGATCGGTTCAACAAAATACCGAATGTAAGAGAGCAAACTATGCCAAAACCGGAACAAAAGTTCCAGGCTCAACTGAAACCCTCATCAAATTGTCTTTTAAATCTGATAGTTTAAGTTTAGAGCATTAAAGCCTTTCCCAAAGTGAAAATATATTACTCTGCATGAATAAGTCATTAAGATGAGCCAGTTACGTTCATTAATTAAACATGAATGAGGTCACCTGTTGGAACCAGACTTGAAGAAATGAGACTCCGAATAGTAGGTCTGACAGCCAGAGGGAAATTGGACACCACAGGCAGGGGATATACTGACCCAACCAGGTATTTCTAAACTATCAATCCGAACACACCTTCCTTCAAGTATTTATTCTACTGTCTGTATAAGCATACGCACACTTCTCAGATATAACTTCCCAAGAATGAGATCCAGACAACACGATAATCCTACTTATGGAGGAAGAGACAAGGAGCAGTTCATACGTGCACCGGAAGGAAGAGCCTGTTCCCACTCCAAATCCTCTGCCGACTTCTGGGGCTCAACGCAACCAAAGAGCAAGAGACTAAAAGGGCATTTGTGTGGGCGCCTGGACGGCTCGGTCGGTTAAGCGTCCCACTCTTGATTTCCACTGGCGTCATGGTGGCACGGCTTGTGAGATCGAGCCCTGTGTCGGGCTCTGCACAGACAGCATGGAACCTGCTTGGGACTCTCTCTCCCGCTCTCTCTCTGCCCCTCCCCTGCTCACGGCCCTCTTTCTCCCTCAAAATAAATAAATCAATTAAAAAAAATTTTCTTTACAGGGCATTTGGTAATGCAACTGGAAGCAAAGAAATAACACGCCACAAGAAAGCGCTCCGAGAGGTTGACCGTGGTGGCGGGAGGCCAAGTCCTGCGGCTGGGCCAGCAGGGCACCTGCAGGCTCTGAGCACCTCCCTCAGGACCGCCGCCCACCTTGGTCCTCCCTGGGAGATAGAGATGGATCAGCAAGATAGGCGGCCAACCCAGAAGGAGGCAGGGCCCCAGGAAAGCAGACGCAGACATTTAAAAGCACCCCCAGGAAGAGAGACTTTTCCGCCAGGTCCTGGGGCAGAGTCGTTACTGCGGAGTGGGGGGGGATCGAGAGGCCCATGCCCGCCGGGAGTTGGAGGGCCAGCGCATGAGCCACTCACACCCGCCACCTGCCTGCAGACTCCACACGAGGAATGTACCCGTGGAGCCTCAGTCATGTTTTCCCAGACCCGGCAGCGCGGGTCCAGCTGCCCAGGCTGTGCACTGATGAGCCGAACCCCCCTCCTCCCCCCACAGGCCAAGACAGAACTCCCAGCAATAAGGCAGGTGCAGGCGCTGGCGGGGAGCCCTGAGCCAGACTGGGTGGGAGAAGAAAATCACCTGTTCCGGAGCCTCCGGAGGCTCTGTGGGCGAGCCCAGACCCTCCGTGCCAAGCCATCCTCTTTCTCCGGACCCCAGAACTTGGTTCTGTGTGTGCTGGCCAGCCGGCCGGCTCTCCACCCGGAGCACTTGCAAATACTAGGGATCTTTCAAAAGCTTGCTGACTTCAGATCCTCCTTTCTCCAGCCCCTAAAACCCCAGGCTCTAGAGAAAATCTATTGATTTTTGAAGGAACAAAGGTGAGGGAAATACATTCTAGAAATGGTTCTGGGGCCTGTCTGATGCCAGTTCAACAACTTCCATTACAACCAGCTACGGCCTGATCTGAATTAATTTGAAAGTGCTTTGTAAACCACGCAAGTGCTTAGCAACCCCGCCTGAGGCGTTGGGGCTAAAAGCCTACAGGCAGCAGGCTAGGAGAGAGGAACACGCTCTCTCTGCTATCTGAGCTGTCCTGCGTCCTGGCTGGCTGCCAGACTACCTGATGAAATCAGGACCTAAATTTGTCACTGACCTGTTTTCCCATCTCTGGTGTCGTCCACCAATGTGAGCCCAGGGCTCTGGAGTTATTTTGGGGTGAAACTCAGGTTTAACCTCTTCTGCTTTTCCTATCTGAATTTTGCACACAGTAGCCAGTACGGCTACATATCGTGAGAAGTGGGGAGGGACCCCCAAAGGTGGGGGGGACATGAAAAGCCCAAGAGGGATCCAAGCGAAGAAGACAAGCTGTCCCTCCATGAATGAGCTCATCCACGTGCTATTTCCAGATCCCTGCTGAGGACACAAAAGGCTAAGGAGAAATCAGGAAATCGCTGAGCTGACCCGATTCCATTCAACGTTTTTGGAAGCCATAGCTCTTCACTGATGGAGAGCAGATCTCACCGCAGCACCGTCCCAGCCCCCATGATCGAGAGCTCTTTGGTGAGGTGTTCAATGCCGAGAATTCTAGAACAGGGCATGGAAAAACAAAATACACAGCTTCTGGCCCCCAAGAATGCACCAGCCAGCAGAGGAAAGACAAGTACACATTTAAGAGGGAGTGCGGAAAGTCCCATGACAGAGGGGGCAGAGAAGAAGGGCAGACAACCCAGAACAATGGCCACTGGCTCAAGAGCTGACAGGAAGCTCAGGGACAGGACCTTCAGAGGGAGTGAAGAGAGAAAAGAGGAGGAATCCTGAAGCCATAAGTGATGGTTGCTAGGCTCTAGTGAGCAAAAGAATCACCAGAGAGCGCTTGTCAAAATGCAGATCCCCAGGCCTGACCTCCTTCTGGAGTTTGTTGTTCACTGGTGCCTCAGTGGATCCCAGGAATCTGATTCCTCAGCGCATTCCTGGGTGATTCTCTCTCCCGTGGTCCTAGTCCCCGTTCTGAGTAACACTTTACCAAAGCCAACCCTGTAGAAGGATTCTCACACAGCGAGACGGGACACCGAGGCTTTTCTGTCCAGGAGGCAACTTTATTCATCATGCCGGCCCCGGATCAGTGGGTTCATACCCCAAAAACTAAGCCCCAAGTGCAGCAGGGGGATAGCCTTTCATGCAATTTCTACTTCTCTGTCTCCCCTCTGTGGTGACACACGGTCTGATGGGACACAGTCCCAGTTACAGCATCATGGAGACATGTTCCCCAGAAAGGACACCCTCGGCCTCCCAACGTGAGCGAGAGTCTTGAGTTACCACAACCGGGATGAATTCGCTTTTCATCCCAACCTCCTAAGAACAAAAACCCCGGTCTTTAACTAAAAGATTTGGGGCACCTGGGTGGGCATTGTTGGTTGAGCCTCTGACTCTTGATGTTGGCTCAGATCATGATCTCTGGGCTGTGGGATCACTCAACCCCCACGTTGGGCTCCGGGCTGAGCATGGAGCCAAGTTGCTCTCTCTCCCTCTAAAAAGTTAAAAGAATTTGAAACCTCCTCAGGAAGGCAGGATCACTTGCTGAGGGGTGAGGGAACTGTTCCTAGGGAGAAGATCCCGCCTTACAGGTGCCATTTATTCAACTTCTGGGAGGAGCTCCCCCAGAGCCCTGAGAGCGGCCTGCTCCCCACACCCTGTTCCCACCTCCATTCCTACCTCCCTGGGGTGCACAATGAACTTCACCTCCGTGTGGCCCAATGAGCCCTATGCTTCCCTTCCTATTTCCAGGAGCTAAGGTGTGAGAACCTCTGATGAGGCCCCGGGTTTCTCACCAGAGCCAGAGCTCCTGAGAAGACTTTTCCTTCCCCAGGGCATCGGGAGAAGAGGGAAGAAGTTGTGATGGGCTGATGGCGACAGGAGCCTCCCCACATGGGTAAAGCTTTAGTAAGAGAACTCACGCATACCGCCAACCCTCTGATGAAAACCTCTCAGAACGCACCCCTGGGCACTTCTCTTCCTTTCTATGCCGGCCTTACTTCCTCAGTCCCTTGGGGTCCTTTTCTGCATCATGCTTCCCTCCAGAGCTAATGCGCCCCCTGACTCACAGGAGTCCCTCTTTCTGTCTCTTCCACTCTGCCCTTTCTGCCTGTCCTGTTGCTTGCAAATCACTGCTGAGACGCTCGCCGTAGGCCTCCTGGGAGTCCACAGTGACCGCGGGCTCAGAACTGGCCTCCTGACTCCAATCCATCCCACCAGCACTGCCAGAGGAGTATCTGCAAAACACAGTTACTTTCGGGGGGTGGGGGGCGGTGTCCTCAGTGATGTGGCCCCCAGCGCCCCCGTGAAAGAGCTTCTTCAACAGCGGAACCCACCTTCACCCCCTACAAGGGCCAAACAGATCTTCATGCTGGTTCCTTTCAAGGCCTGACTAAAATGATGAGGTTTTTGGGGGGTGACAGTGGGGTCTGTGGGGTCCAGAGCCAAAGGCCAAGAAGAAATTCTCGAAGACATCTTTGGTGCAAAATGGTGATTTTACTGAAGCACGGGGAGAGGACCCGTGGCCAGGAAGATCTACCCAGGGACCTTGAGGAAATACTGGGGGAGATAAAGTCCAGGGGAAGTTTCCAGTGAGATTTTCATATGCTAAAGAAGATTCCCAGGACAGTGGAGGCCACAAGCTAGGGTGGTTTTCTTTCCAGCAAAGCATTAGCATTGAGACAGCAGGGGTTTCCCGGAGAAATGTTTGCTCTACCGGCCTCAAGCGTTAGTCAGTGGGCTGCAGGGTATAAGGAAACTTAGTTCTATCTGCCATTTTCTCCTGCCCCTGTCCCCACATCACTACGGAGGGGTGATGGAGACTCAGGTCCTGCAGGACTGTGATCTCTATCAGTTAACCATCTGTTTTCCCCCTTTCCTTTGTTCTTGGGCAGCCAGGAGTGCCCGAGGAGTATCACACATGTCCCCACCCACTTGCAGGAGGGGTGCAGGGTGTTTGTGGCCTGTCGGCTTGCCTGATGCTCCTTCATCACAAATACTCTTTTTTCTTTTTAATGTTTATTTATCTTTGAGAGAGACAGAGCGCAAGTGGGGGAGGGGCAGAGAGAGGGGGACACAGAATCCGAAGCAGGTTCCAGGCTCCACGCTGTAGGCACAGAGCCTGAGGTGGGGCTCCAACTCCTGAACCATGAGATCACGACCGGAGCCAAATTCGGACGCGTGACTGACTGAGCCACCAGGTGCCCCGGACTCAAATGCTCTTGTTTTAGTTGTTATAGCTGCTTTTAACTTTCATTTTCAAACATGTTACAAGTACCTGTGGTAAATGATGTGGAAAATGTTGGAGTTTGGAGCCACCGACCAAGAGAGAATTTTTGAGACGTCTTCGGGGCAAAAAGGTGGTTTTATTAAAGCCCAGGGACAGGACCCATCCGCAGAAAGAGCTGTCCAGGGGTTGTGAGGAGAGGTTGGTTATACACATGGGAGTTAGGGGAGGTGAAGAAAAAGGGAGGTTTCTTTCCAAGAGGACTATCGTGTGCTAGAGAGGACGCCCAGGATCCTGGAGGCCTTACCATTGTCCCACTAAGGTTGTTTCTCCTTCTAGCCAAGTGTTAACATTAAAACAGTGGGAAGTTCCTAGAGGAATGTTCTGCTCTGCCTGCATAGAGTATCGGTCAATGGGCTGCAGGTTGTAAGGAAATTCAATTTTATCTGCCATTTCCTTCTGCCTTTGTTTCCCACATGAGTAAACCTTCAAACGATGCAAAATGATGTGAGGGAAAAGTACCTCTCCTTGTGCCATCAACTCCCCTCCATGCAACCCTTCCCAGAGGCAACAACACTGCCAGTTCTGGAGCTATTCACTGTGTGTAGATCTATGTGTGTACATGTCCTCCCTTTTTAAAATAAATAACAGCAGATAGGGAGAGGGAAGATGGCAGTGTAGGAGGGCAAACTCACCTTGTTCTGGCAATCACTTAGATTCCACCCACACCTGCCTAAATCACCCAGAAAACCGCCAGAAGACTAGCAGAATGGACTCTCCAGAGCCAAGCATAGAGGCCACGGAAGAGGGTAGGAAGGGCGGAGAGATGGTGGGCACTCCACGGACTGGCGGGAGGGAGCCAGGGTGGAGGGGCAGCCTGCCCGGCAAAGCAGAGCCCCCGAGTCTGGCTTGCAAAAGTGGAGGGGCTCGATGGAGTTCTGAAAGCCAGCGGGACTTAACATCTGGAATGTTAAAAGTCAGCAGCTCTGCTTGGAGAGTGGGAGGGCGAGAGGACGCTGGGAGGGAGAGGTGTTGAGCCCCAGAAGACAGAGCTCAGCTTAGCGGGGAACAAAGGCACTGGCCAGCGCTGCCTCCCTCGCCCATCCCCCAGCCGGAACCCCAAAGGGAACCAGTCCCCATCACAGAATTTGCTTGCACCACACACACACCCAACGCTGTGCTTCTGTGGATCCATCCCTCTGATGGGTCTGCCTCCCTCCCGGTGCCGCAGGGCCCCTCCCACAGGGGACCACCAAGGGCAAAGCAAGACGAGCCTGCCCCTTCCGCCCCTGTGCACCTTGCGGATCCACCCCGTCTAATACGCCAGATCCCACAGAAGCAGCACCACAAGCCTGGCAGTGTGCAAGCAGCCCAGACAGGGACCACACCACTCCACAGTGAGTCCTGCCCCTGGGACAGGGGAAGATAAGGTACACACCAGCCTGACTGTGGCCCCAGCGGTGGGCTGGGGACAGACATTGGGTCTGAATATGGCCCTGCCACCAATACAAGTTACTCCGGACAGCACAGGAAAAGTGCCCCACAGTTCTGCACCACTCCAGGGACTAACCAAAATGACGAAACAGAAGAACTCTCCTCAAAAGAAACTCCAGGAAGTAGCGACAGCTAACGAATTGATCAAAAACGATTTAAACAATATACAGAACAAGAATTTAGAATAATAGTCATAAAATTAATCACTGGGCATAGAGGACAGCAGAGAATCTATTGCTACAGAGATCAATGGACTAAGAAATAGTCATAAGGAGCTAAAAAATGCTATAAATGAGCTGCAACGTAAAATGGAGGTGACCACAGCTGGGATTGAAGAGGCAGAGGAGAGAATGGGTGAATTAGAAGATAAAATTATGGAAAAAGAGGAAGCTGAGGAAAAGAGAGATAAAAAAAAAATCCAGGAGTATGAGGGGAGAATTAGAGAACTAAGTGATGCAAACAGAACAATATCTGTATCATAGGAATTCCAGAAAAGGAAGAGAGAGAGAAAGGGGCTGAAGGTGCATTTGAACAAATCATAGCTGAGAACTTCCCTGATCTGGGGAAGGAAAAAGGCATTGAAATCCAAGAGGCACAGAGAACTCCCTTCAGATGTAACTTGAATCGATCTTCTGCACAACATATCATAGTGAAACTGGCAAAATACAGGGATAAAGAAAAAATTCCAAAAGCAGCTAGGGATAAACAGGCTCTAACTTACAAAGGGAGACCCATATGACTAGTGGCAGACCTATCTACTGAAACTTGGCAGGCCGGAAAGGAATGGCAGGAAATCTTCAATGTGATGAACAGAAAAAATATGCAGCTGAGAATCCTTTACCCAGCAAGTCTGACATTCAGAGTAGAAGGAGAGATAAAGGTTTTACCAAACAAACAAAAACTGAAGGAATTCATCATCACTAAACCAGCCCTACAAGAGATCCTAAGGGGGACTCTGTGAGTGAAGTGTTGCAAGGACCACAAAGGACCAGAGACATCACTACAAGCATGAAACCTACAGACATCATAATGACTCTAAACCCATTTCTTTCAGTAATAACACTGAATGTAAATGGACTAAATGCTCCAACCAAAAGACATAGGGTATCAGAATGGATTAAAAAAAAAACACAAAACAAAACAAGACCCATCTATTTTCTGTCTATAAGAGACTCATTTTAGATCTGAGGACACCTTCAGATTGAAAGTGAGGGGATGGAGAACTACCATTCTACTAGAAGTCAAAAGAAAGCTGGAGTAGCCATACTTATATCAGACAAACTAGACTTTAAATGAAAGACTGTAACAAGAGATGAAGAAGGGCATTATGTAATAATTATAGGGTCTATCCATCAGGGAGAGCTATCGATTATAAATGTCTATGCACCTAATACAGGAGCCCCCAAATATATACAACAATTACTCACAAACATAAGCAACCTTATTGACAAGAATGTGGTAATTGCAGGGAATTTTAATACACCACTTACAACAATGGATAGATCATCTAGACACAGGATCAATAAAAAAACAAGGGCCCCAAATGATACATTGGATCAGATGGACTTGACAGATATATTTAGAACTCTGCATCCCAAAGCAACAGAATATACTTTCTTCTTGAGTGCCCATGGAACATTCTCCAAGGTAGATCGCATACTGGGTCACAAAACAGCCCTTCATAAGTATACAAGAATTGAGATCATACCATGCATACTTTCAGACCACAATGCTATGAAGCTTGAAAGCAACCACAGGAAAAAGTCTGGAAAATCTCCAAAAGTATGGAGGTTAAAGAACACCCTACTAAATAATGAATGGGTCAACCAAGCAATTAGAGAAGAAATTTAAAAATATATGAAAACAAATTAAAATGAAAATACAACAATCCAAACGCTTTGGGATGTATTTCCTGAGAGGAAAATACATTGCAATCCAGGCCTATCTCAAGGAACAAGAAAAATCCCAAATAAAAAAACTAACAGCACACCTAAAGGAAATAGAGGCAGAACAGAAAAGAAACCTCAAACCCAGCAGAAGAAGAGATATAATAAAGATCAGAGCAGAAATAAACAGTATAGAATCTCAAAAAATCTGTAGAGCAGATCAATGAAACCAAGAGTTGGTTTTTTGAAAAAATAAACAAAATTGATAAACCTCTAGCCATGCTTCTCAAAAAGAAAAGGGAGATGACCCAAATAGATAAAACCATGAATGAAAATGGAATTATTACAACCAATCCCTCAGAAATACAAGCAATTATCAGGGAATACTATGAAAAATTATATGCCAAAAAACTGGACAACCTGGAAGAAATGGACAAATTCCTAAGCACCCACACACTTCCAAAACTCAAACAGGAAGAAAAAGAAACCTTGAACAGACCCATAATCAGCAGAGAAGTTGAATCATTTATCAAAAATCTCCCAACAAATAAGAGTCCAGGACCAGATGGCTTCTCTGGGGAATTCTACCAGACATTTAAAGCAGAGATAATACCTATCCTTCTCAAGCTGTTCCAAAAAATAGAAAGGGAAGGAAAACTTCCAGACTCATTCTATGAAGCCAGCATTACTTTGATTCCTAAACCAGACAGAGACCCAGCAAAGAAAGAGAAATACAGGCCAATATCCCTGATGAATATGGATGCAAAAATTCTCAATAAGATACTAGCAAATTGAATTCAACAGCTTATAAAAAGAATTATTCACCATGATCAAGTGGGATTCATTCCTGGGATGCAGGGCTGGTTCAACATTCGCAAATCAATCAACATGATACATCACATTAATAAAAGAAAAGAACCATATGATCCTGTCAATCGATGCAGAAAAAGCATTTGACAAAATTCAGCATCCCTTTCTTAATAAAAATCCTCAAGAAAGTCGGGATAGAAGGAACATACTTAAAACATCATAAAAGCCATTTATGAAAAGCCCAGAGCTAATATCATCCTCAATGGGGAAAAACTGAGAGCCTTCCCCCTGAGATCAGGAACATGACAGGGATGTCCATGCTCACCGCTGTTGTTTAACAGTGTTAGAAGTTCTAGCATCAGCAATCAGACAACAAAAAGAAGTCAAAGGCATCAAAATTGGCAATAATGAAGTCAAGCTTTCACTTTTTGCAGATGACATGGTATTACACATGGAAAACCCGACAGACTCCACCAAAAGTCTGCTAGAACTGATCCATGAATTCAGCAAAGTCGCAGGATACAAAATTAATGTACAGAAATGAATTGCATTCTTATACACCAATAATGAAGCAACAGAGAGAGAAATAAAGAAACTGATCCCATTCACAATTGCACCAAAAAGCATAAAATACCTAGGAATAAACCTAACCAAAGATGCAAGAGATCTGTATGCTGAAAACTATAGAAAGCTTATGAAGGAAATTGAAGAAGATATAAAGAAATGGAAAACATTCCATGCTCATGGATTGGAAGAATAAATATTGTTAAAATGTCAATACTACCCAAAGCTATCTGTACATTCAATGCAATCCCAATCAAAATTGCACCAGCATTCTTCTCGAAGCTAGAACAAGCAATCCTAAAATTCATATGGAACCACAAAAGGCCCCGAATTGCCAAAGTAATATTGAAGAAGAAGACCAAAGTGGGAGGCATCACAATCCCAGACTTTAGCCTCTACTAAAAAGCTGTAATCATCAAGACAGCATGGTATTGGCACAAAAATAGACACATAGACCAATGGAATAGAATAGAGACTCCAGAATTGGACCCACAAATGTATGGCCAACTAATCTTTGACAAAGCAGGAAAGAATACCCAGTGGAAAAAAGACAGTCTCTTTAACAAATGGTGCTGGGAGAACTGGACAGCAACATGCAGAAGGATGAAACTAGACCACTTTCTTACACCATTCACAAAAATAAACTCAAAATGGATACAGGACCTGAATGTGAGACAGGAACCCATCAAAACCCTAGAGGGGAAAGCAGGAAAAAACCTCTCTGACCTCAGCTGCAACAATTTCTTACTTGACACATCCCCAAAGGCAAGGGAATTCAAAGCAAAAAGGAACTATTGGGACCTCATGAAGATAAAAAGCTTCTGCACTGCAAAGGAAACAATCAACAAAACTAAAAGGCAACCAACGGAATGGGAAAAGATATTTGCAAATGACATATTGGACAAGGGGCTATTATCCAAAATCTATAAAGAACTCACCAAACTCCACACCCGAAAAACAAATAATCCAGTGAAGTAATGGGCAGAAAACATGAATAGACACTTCTCTAAAGAAGACATCCTGGGGCACCTGGGTGGCTCAGTCGGTTAAGCGGCCGACTTCAGCTGAGGTCATGATCTCGCAGTCCGTGAGTTCAAGCCCCACGTCGGGCTCTGGGCTGACGGCTCGGAGCCTGGAGCCTGTTTCAGATTCTGTGTCTCTCTCTCTCTCTCTGCCCCTCCCCTGCTCACACTCTGTCTCTCTCTGTCTCTCAAAAGTAAATAAACATTAAACATTTAAAAAAAAAAAAAAAAAGAAGACATCCAGATGGCCAACAGGCACATGAAAAGATGTCCAACGTCCCTCCTCATCAGGGAAATACAAATCAAAACCACACTGAGATACTACCTCATGCCAGTCAGAGTGGCCAAAATGAACAAATCAGGAGAGTATAGATGCTGGAGAGGATGTGGAGAAACGGGAACCCTCTTGCACTGTTGGTGGGAATGCATACTGGCGTAGCTGCTCTGGAAAACAGTGTGGAGGTTCCTCAAAAAAATTAAAAATACATCCGCCCTATGACCCAGCAGTAGCACTGCTAGGAATTTACCAAAGGGATAAAGGAGTGCTGAAGCATAGGGGCACTTGCACCCCAATGTCTATAGCAGTGCTTTCAACAGTAGCTAAATTATGGAAAGAGCCTAAATGTCCATCAACTGATGAATGGATAAAGAAATTGTGGTTTATATACACAATGGACTACTACATGGCAATGAGAAAGAATGAAATATGGCCTTTTGTAGCAACGTGGATGGAACTGGAGAGTGTTACACTAAGTGAAGTAAGTCAGTCAGAGAAAGACAGATACCATATGTTTTCACTCTTAATGTGGATCCTGAGAAACTTAACAGAATACCAGGGGGGAGGGAAAGAGGGGGGGAAAAGTTACAGAGAGGGAAGGAGGCAAACCATAAGAGACTCTTAAATACTGAGAACAAACTGAGGGTGGATGGGGTGTGGGGGAGAAGGGAAAGTGGGTGATGGGCATTGAGGAGGGCACCTCTTGGGATCAGCACTGGGTGCTGTATGGAAACCAATTTGACAATAAATTTCATATTAAAAAATAAATAAATAAAAGCACACTATACACACCATTCTGCACTTGGCTTTTGTCACCTAATAGTGTCTTAAAGATTGTGCTCTATCAATACATATAGACAGATCACCTTTGTCCTTTTCAGCAGCTGGAGAATATTGCATTATAAAATTTATCATCATTTCTTTAGCCAGCACTCCAATAAACAATTTGATTAGTGCAGTCTTTTGCTATGAACAGTTGTGCTAATGAACACACCCAGCTCTAAGCCAAGGCATGTTTACAATGAAGCTATTGAAACTCCAGTGTCTGTGTCCCTCCCCTGCCTGGGTCCTTCTGGTGTCGTTTTTCTTCCCCCCATAAAGAGGGAACCACAAAATTACACATGCTTCAAGACCCACAAGGCCTGGAGCAGCACCCGGGTAGTACACACCGTCTAGGAGACACGAGTCTAAGGGCATGTTTTACATTTTGCAGAGTGTTGCTGAATTCCACAATCAAGCCTGTAATTCATGTGCTCTCACCACCTCCCTACAAAGCCCCGGCTTCTGCTGACACTTTGGGTCGGATACAACCCTTTGTACCTTTCATCAGGTGCCTGGCTTTTCTTCTTCCTGGGGCTACAAGCACTTGAAGTCAACCCTTAAGTCTTATGTCTCCTCTGCCCAGTGCCCAGCACCCACCAGAGTATCTTTACATGGCACTCAGGTATTTGTTCAATCTGCCAGAAGCCCTTTCAGATGTGATGGATATACAATCAGTCGATAAAGTTCTTATTAGGTGAATATTATTATTCCACAGAACTTTAAGTGCAATGTGATTTTAGATTCTGTCCATGAGAGACCAGCTCTGCTGACTTTAGAGATTTAATGACTGTGCTCTCCTTCTCATCATTAAAGTCGTATAAAAATAGTATGTAGCCATGGCCCACGGCCAAAGACCTACAAAATATTAATTACATGTTCCTTTCTCCTCTTCGATATTAATAGTAAGCCATCGATATTGCAGTCTAAATAGAACCTTGCAAAGAAATTTAATTTGCAAATATGAAAAAGAAAAGCTCATTGAAGCTAAAGCACAAGCTGGTTATCTCATTCTCATCATCTTCAATAAGGGCCCTATGACTTCGCCACGGATGCAAATTCCATTTGTTAAACAGAGTCTGTCCTTCACAAAACAGTGCCAGGTGTTAGAACACTCTCCCACTTGTTTGCAGAATTTGCCAATAAGTTCAGAGGCGTTCAGGTTAAGGTGACCGGAAATATGCAGGCATTAAATTGGATGGGATATATAGTTCCTCATTTTAAGCAATCCAAAGTTTAGCCAGGTTGGAATCTGCTGAAGGCATCATTTTGTTCTCAGTCTAATAAGAACTTATATGAGAGGATCCCAGAATTCCAGTTAAGCATTATTGTACATTAATCTTGGCCTCTTTGACTTGAGTCCAACCCAGCTGGTCCCTCTGGACTTCCTAAAATCTCTATCTTTCCTCTTTCATTAATCCCAGCATATTCTATAGCTTTGATATGCCTCATAAGCATCTGGGAGGCTTACTAAAAATACAGCCCCCTGATTCCATCCCTATAGTGTCTGACTGAATAATTTCTCTAGAGCTTGACACGCAGAGTCTAGTCCCTCCAGCGTAGCCTTGACATCACCAGGAAGTTTGTCAGAAATTCAGACTCTGAGGCCCCACCTCAGCCCCACTGAGTTAGCATCTGCCCTGTTGACAAGATTCCTACAACCCACACTTGTACACACACTAAATTCACAAAAACACTGAGATACACCCCTCTTCCTTCCAGTCTTTTCCGTTTGTCTCCTTGAGTCCATCCCCTCTCGCCTATTCAGAACATTATACCTGGGCCGCCTGGGGGCTCAGTCAGTTAAGCGTCCAGCTTCTGGTGAAGTCATGATCTCACAGTTCACAAGTTCAAGCCCCCGTCGGGCTCTGTGCTGACAGCTCAGAGCCTGGAGCCTGCTTTGGATTCTGTGTCTCCCTCTCCCTCTCTGCCCCTCCCCCACTAAAGCTCGCTCTCTCTCTCTCCAAGATAAATAAAACATTTAAAGAAAAATTTTAAAAAAGAAGTGAGTTGAAACCCAAGTCTAACACCAGAGTCTACTGTCTTGAGGACTCTGTCAATATGTCTTCCTGGAAAACCAGGTGGGATTCACTTACATCCCCTTTTGGGTCACCAGTGAGATTTTGCTCTTATTTTCCTGGCATTTCTGATACCTCTGCTCCCAACTCTACAGTGGGGAACAAAAACGTCTAACCCATCACCCAGACCCCAGAAGTTCCAACTGTCCCTTCCAGGGATGAATAAGGAAATTGACCATTTTGTCCACAAATTTAAGATTCTATCATCTCGGGGGCGGAAAAAAAACCCTGCTTCTCTCTACCTACAAATCACCAACAGTGTCTCCTTGAATCATTTTCCAGAAGTAAAACAGATAATAAGTGAAAACACACACCTCAGGTATAGAAGAGATCCCATCTCTTTTCTCCAATCCAGAAAATGGCAACTCTTCTCTCTCCCAGGTTAGAAAAACACTTGTCTGAGACCAGTCAACTTTAAGCAAACACCTTCCTAAAGAGCAGTGTTTCATTTTCCCAGGTACTAAGCTAAAATATCCTCACCCAACTCTGATTCTCTGAAATGCTGGTATCATTCGTGACACTATGGGAACATTCACATACTGGAATATTTTAAGAAACAAATCACAAATACCCTACGTGTTTGCTCCAAGAAAGCATTTTACAACTTTGCCGCTATTTAAACATGGTGACTACAAATAGACTTCATTGTGTACAGATACTTACCAGAATATTTGATGCTTGTTAAATCAGGTAATGGGAAGAGATTTTGGTTTCCACAATAGTATTTAACTTTAAAAGTGCACCTTGACAAAAAAAAAAAAAAAAGTGCGTCAGTGCTGTTGGTTTAACACAACTTGAAAGAAAACCTTGCAGTGGACGCCATAGCTGGCTTTCTACATTTTTCCACCTTTCCCCCATTGTGAGTGGTCCCATGTGGTTTTCAGATGGGACCCTGATTGCTCTTAATTGTGAGAATGTAATTCTCCTTTGCCAATAATTGGCTTATGAAGCCAGACTTAAGCCAAGCATGGCTTTTCCCTACAGACAACGGTTGACTGAAGAATAGACCTATGAAGATCTTTCTCCCTCTGGATTTTGCTCTGTAGGGATGTGAGGCCTGAGTCAACCTTACAATAATGAGGCTGACGTAATATACCTGGAGTGTGGGCTGAAAAATGGAGCCAGAAGTTCTAAAACAAACCAAAAGCCTATGCTACCTGAGGACATCCAGCTGCCATATTTTATCAAACCTAATACACCAGCCATTGTAAGATATGCCACTATTTTATGCACTGTTAAGAAAAACCTCTATCCCCATGATATAATGCTTTCTTACATTTGGATTTAAGTTTCTTTACTTGAGAGAGAGAGAGAGCGAGAGAGAGAGAGAGCGAGCGAGCATAGGCAGGGGAGTGGCAGAGAAAGAGAGGGAGAGAATGAGAATCTCAAACAGGCTCCACACTGTCAGTGCAGAGCCCAATGCGGGGCTCAATCTGATAACCCCAATGGTGAGATCATGACCTGAACTGAGATCAAGAGTCGGATGCTTAACCGACTGAGCAACTCAGGGGCCTCACGTTTAGATTTTTTTGAAACTCTGTTATTGAAATAGGTCTTTTAGACTTATTTGGGCATAGATTTTTATTATATATCTTTTTTATACATAATAAAAGGGTTCAGGGAAGACAATTCAAGGTCATCTCAAAACTTCACCCTTAGTCTGGCTTTCCTTGGATCTAGTTTTTTCCATATAGTATCTTCTACTGTAACATTAAGGCCACTGGTGATGGTGTTTTGTTTTGTTTTTTTTTTAAAGGAATGGTCCACGACTACCTTCAGGACTTTCCTCCAGCCCCGTGACACCATTCTTCAAATACTGATACGTATGTACAGGCAATGACCACATCACCCTTACTGCCTGGCCAACAGTGATTGTTTAAGGCATGTTGAAGTATTAAAATGTAGAAAACAGGCATCTTAGAATCGCTGCAATACAGTGTATGGGCTAACACATGTCCCTATTGTTACAGTGCACCGTCCCAGCATGAACGTGTGAACATGACCGTGGGGAGGCCACCCTCCCTCCTGCTGTCACAGAATCATGTCAAACAACTGGAGAGGTAGGGCCAAGAACAGGATTCTGTAAGGCAACCGTGATTTACTGCTTGGATGATGGATCATTGGTGACACTTTACACGGTACCAGAAAGCAATTCTTGAAGGACACAGAAACTGGTGGCAACAGGCATTATAGTCACATTATAATTCCCTCTCCAACACACCCAACCTGACTGAAGAGCATTTTCATTATCTGCCACCATACAAAGAGGAGTTTGATATCACTGGTTTAAAATACATGTTCTTCTCCCCCCCCAAAAAAAACACTTATTTTCTTATATTTTTTTCCTTTCAAATTTTTATTTAAACTCTAGTTAGTTAACATACAGTGCCATATTGGTTTCAGGAGTTCAGTGGTTCACCACTAACACACAACGCCCAGTGCTCATCCCGACAGGTGTCCTCCTTATTACCGATCACCCATCTAGTCCATCCCCATCACATCCTTCCATCAACCCTCCGTTTGTTCTCTGTCCCTTAGAAGGATTTTTATGGTTTTCTTCCCTCTTTTTCCCCCCTCCCTTGTGTTCATTCTGTTTTTTTTTTTTTTCCTTGAATTCCTGGCTGGTTCAGTTGGTAGAGCATAAGACTCTTGATCTCAGGGTTGTGAGTTCAAGCCCCCCCCACCTTGAGTATAGAATACAATGTTCTTAAGTAAGTGCAGTAAAGGATGGTCTATGTTCAGGGTCACTTAAAAAGGCATGGGATGTGTTTATCACATAGTGTGAGGGGTGCCAGTTGAACAGAGCCTAGAAGCAATCTTTATAATTCAGATTACAATTTGAGAATAAATATATTCAAGCTAACAATATATTTTCAAGAAAAATAGAGGCTTATCTTGAAATTACACATCCTCCAAAATCAGTTGTGTGCAGTTAATGAGTCCTCAGCTTGTCTCTCTATATTCCCTACCAGTCCTCCATTAAAATAAAACACTTAAAAAAAACCACCCAAATATACTCTGATCTCCTGAGAAGAAAGAGAACAATAATAATGACAAAAAAACAAAAAAACAAAAAAACAAAAAAATAGTGATCATGTGCTGAGTTCCCTGTGACAGGCACTGTATTATGCCCTTAATACCCAATGCCCCACTTAATCTTCACTTATGAGGTGACTACTTTAAATATCATTGGTTTATGAAAGGGAAAACTAAGGCTTGCAAGTGTTAGGGAACTTACATGAGGTCTCTGGCGGGACGATGGCAGAGCCATGTGTCAAACCTGGTCTTTCCATCCCCTAAACCTATTTACTTTCCGTGATACCTCACTGCCCACTGTCACTAACTTACAAAGTGATAAAATAAAGCCCAGGGTCCCAACTGAGCCTTTCCGTGAAGGTCAGAAGGGTGCTTTATTCAACTCTCACCAGTATATCAGAGTCACTGGCATTGATTTACATATGTCGCTTAGTCAAAATTTGGAATTTCTCATGCAGACTGGGATATGTGAGAAATGGTTGGAGGATGCATCATTTACACACTGAAGCAAGGATTGAAAAAATTTAAATACTTTCTTGAGATTTATACCAATTCTTTGGGTTCCATTGACAACAACAGACAGTACCTGGTTGTATATAAATATAAAGGAAGAGAAAGAGACAAGGAAAGAAATAATGATAATGATAACAGACACATGAATATAACCTTGTAATTTGACTTTTTGGAGAGCCTTGACATTTTTCTCAGCAGCAATATTCAGGGCTGCCTATGTAAATAAAATGAGGCAATCTTGGGTTCAAGCTCTTGCTTATGCGACCTTGGGCGTACTTATAAAATAGGGAATAATGCCTTCTCTTCAGAATTACTTTGAAGTTTAGGAATGGTGCATGTGATGTGCCTTGCACAGTGTCTGATACATTCTTTGACCCATTCATCGTTGTATCTCTCCATTCCATATCCATTGAGCACACACTATATTTCAGAAACATAGTATTCCTCTAAGTCCTAGGTATATAGCAGTAAACAATCAAAATTAGACACATACCCTGCCCTCATCAAGTTTCTAGTTTTGTGCGGAAAACTACATTAGATTAAAGAATTAACTGTGAAAACTATACTTCGAAAGAGCAACTGACTCTTTGGAAAGGGTTTCCAACAGCCAAACCTGAAACAATTATGAGCAAGAAAATAGTATCAGATGATAACCCAAAGTTTAAATAAATATTCACGAGTCCATACGGATATAAATGAATGAATGAGTAAGTGAAAAGGGGAGCAGAGACAAATCTCCCATGCAGGATTCCAAACAAAGTAACCCTGAAGGAGAGGGAACATAATTCCTGATCCTTGAGTGTGGACTGTGTGTGGAGACCCTTCCGGAGAGTGCAATTTACAAAGGAGAAAATAAAGAGTAATTTACAGGGACCCCTGGGGGGCTCAGTCGGTAAGCGTCTGAACTCTTGATTTCCACTCAGTCATGATCTCCTGGTTCATGAGTTTGAGCCCCTCATTAGGTTCTGAGCTGACCTCAGGAGCCTGCTTGGGATTCTCTCTCTCTCTGCCCCTTGCCCTGCTCGTGCTATCTGTCTGTCTGTCTCTCTTAAAATAAATTAAAACAAAAAGAGTAACTTTACAGTACAGAAAACCTGTTGAACACACTTCAGCCAGGGAACCAACGTTAACACCTACAGTTGGAAATCATGCTGACAGCATGTATTCCTGAAACAATGCAATTCAAACAGCACGGTACCTCTGAGATCTTTCCCAAATCCATCACCCCGGTCTAATCATGAGAAAAACTTGAGATAAATTTTAACAAAAAGACATTCTACAAAATTCTTGATCCATACGCCTCAAGACTACCAAGGTCATCAAAAAACAAGGGAAGTCTGAGAAAACGTCCTAGCCAAGCACTGTAGGAGACATAATGAGTAAACGCAATATAGTATCCCCTGATGGGCCCCTGGGACGGACAGAACATTGGGTAAAATTTAAGGTCTGAATGAAGTACTGATTTTCATTAGAAACAACCTATCAATACTGGTTCATTAATTGTAATACATGTGCTAGATGAATAGATGTTAATAAGAAGAAAACTGGGTGCCAGATATCTAGGAACATACTGTCTTCACAACCTTTCTGTACCTTTAAAACTGTTCTAAAAATAAAGTTTAAGGACACGTTTGTAAAAAAAAAAATCTGGAATGCACCCATTCTAAACTTTAATAAGTGTTCTTTTAAAAGCGTTTTATTTTCTTTTTAAAAATTTTTTTAACGTTTATTTACTTTTGAGACAGAGAGACAGAGCATGAACAGGGGAGGGGCAGAGAGAGAGGGAGACACAGAATCTGAAACAGGATCCAGGCTCTGAGCTGTCAGCACAGAGCCTGACTCAGGGCTCGAACTCACGGACCGTGAGATCATGACCTGAGCTGAAGTCAGCCGCTTAACCGACTGAGCCACCCAGGCGCCCCTCTTTTTTTTTTTTTTTTTTTAAAGGATCTCCTTCCTTAGCGAAAAATCTGTACCACTCATTACTGGAGCCACTCATCTGAGTCAGGCTTGCCAAGGGCCATTGCCTGGGGGAGGGAATCATGTCCCACCCTGAGCATGACTGCTTCCTCCAAAATGCCACCCTTAGCCCATCAGCCTATGAAAGAAACTCACATGCATTAAATGCTAGTGTGTGCAGCTTGGCGGTAAGGTCCTCAGACAAAATCCTTACTCCTTATAGCACTTCTGAAGGTAAGTACGCAAACTCCCACTTTACATATGAAGAAACTAAGGTTCAAAGATTCTGTAGCACACCTGCCAGAGCTGGCTCCCTGCTTTTTCTATCTAACCTAGAATCATTGTTTATTTTCTATGACACAGGATATTTCCTAACGGGTTGGAATCATTTTTAAAGGCCTCTACCGACACCTGCCTAAATAACCCAGAAAACCACCAGAAGACTAGCAGAACAGAGTCTCCGGAGCCAAGCGCAGACGAGAGGCCCATGGAAGAGGGGAGGAAGGGCGGCGAGGCGGTGCGCGCTCCACAGACTGGCGGGAGGGAGCCGGGGCGGAGGGGCGGCCCGCCTCCAAGCAGAGCCCCCGAGTCTGGCTGGCAAAAGCGGAGGGGCCGGACGGAGTGTGTACCGACAGAGCGGGACTTGACATCTGGGAGGTCGTAAGTTAACAGCTCTGCTCGGAAAGCGGAAGGCTGGAGGACAACAGGAGGGAGAGCTGCTGAGCCCCCGGAAGACAGAGCACAGCTTGGCGGGGAACAAAGGCGCTCGCCAGCGCCATCCCCCTCACCCATCCCCCAGCCAAAATCCCAAAGGGAACCGGTTCCTGCCAGGGAACTTGCTTGCACTGTGCAAACACCCAACGCTGTGCTTCTGCAGATCCATCCCTCCGGTGGCGGATCTGACTCCCTGCTGCTGCCACAGGGCCCCTCCCAAAGCGGATTACCGAAGGAGAAGGGAGCTAAACCTGCCCCTGCCGACCCCGTGCACCTTGCCTATCCACCCCAGCTAATACGCCAGATCCCCAGCACCACAAGCCTGGCAGTGTGCAAGTAGCCCAGAGGGGCCATGCCACCCCACAGTGAATCCCGCCCCTAGGAGAGGGGAAGAGAAGGCACACACCAGTCTGACTGTGGCCCCAGCAGTGGGCTGGGGGCAGACGTCAGGTCTGACTGCGGCCCCGCCCACCAACTCCAGTTATACACCACAGCACGGGGGAAGTGCCCTGCAGTCCCGCACCACTCCAGGGACTATCCAAAATGATGAAATGGAAGAATTCCCCTCAAAAGAACCTCCAGGAAATAACAACAGCTAATGAACTGATCAAAAAGGATTTAAACAATATAACAGAAAGTGAATTTAGAATAATAGTCATAAAATTAATCGCTGGGCTGGAAAACAGTATAAAGGACAGCAGAGAATCTATTGCTACAGAGATCAAGGGACTAAGGAACAGCCAGGAGGAGCTAAAAAAATGCTATTAATGAGCTGCAAAATAAAATGGAGACGACCACGGCTCGGATTGAAGAGGCAGAGGAGAGAATACGTGAACTAGAAGATAAAATTGTGGAAAAACAAGAAGCTGAGAAAAAGAGAGATAAAAAATCCAGGAGTATGAGGGGAAAATTAGAGAACTAAGTGATGCACTAAAGAGAAATAATCTACGCATAATTGGTATTCCAGAGGAGGAAGAGAGAGGGAAAGGTGCTGAAGGTGTACTTGAAGAAATAATAGCTGAGAACTTCCCTGATCTGGGGAAGGAAACAAGCATTGAAATCCAAGAGGCACAGAGAACTCCCTTCAGACGTAACTTGAATCGATCTTCTGCACGACATATCATAGTGAAACTGGCAAAATACAAGGATAAAGAGAAAATTCTGAAAGCAGCCAGGGATAAACGTGCTCTAACATATAAAGGGAGACCGATAAGACTCATGATGGATCTCTCTACTGAAACTTGACAGGCCAGAAAGGAATGGCAGGAAATCTTCAATGTGATGAACAGAAAAAATATGCAGCCGAGAATCCTCTATCCAGCAAATCTGTCAGTTAGAATAGAAGGAGAGATAAAAGTCTTCCCAAACAAACAAAAACTGAAAGAATTCATTACCACTAAACCAGCCCTACAAGAAATCCTAAGGGGGATCCTGTGAGACAAAGTACCAGAGACATCGCTACAAGCATGAAACCTACAGACATCACAATGACTCTAAACCCATATCTTTCTATGATAACACTGAATGGAAATGGACTAAATGCACCAACCAAAAGACATAGGGTATCAGAATGGATAAAAAAACAAGACCCATCTATTTGCTATCTACAAGAGACTCATTTTAGACCTGAGGACACTTTCAGACTGAAAGTGAGGGGATGGAGAAGTACCTATCATGCTACTGGAAGTCAATAGAGAGCGGGAGTAGCCATGCTTATATATCAGACAAACTAGACTTTAAATTAAAGGCTGCAACAAGAGATGAAGGGCATTATATAATAATTACAGGGTCTATCCATCAAGAAGAACTAACAATTATAAATGTCTATGCGCCGAATACGGGAGCCCCCAAATATATAAAACAATTCATCACAAACATAAGCAATCTTATTGACAAGAATGTGATAATTGCAGGGGACTTGAATACCCCACTTACAACAATGGATAGGTCATCTAGACACATGGTCAATAAAGAAACAAGGGCCCTGAATGATACATTGGATCAGATGGACTTGACAGATATATTTAGAACTCTGCATCCCAAAGCAACAGAATATACTTTCTTCTCGAGTGCACATGGAACATTCTCCAACATAGATCACATACTGGGTCACAAAACAGCCCTTCACAAGTGTACAAGAATTGAGATCGTACCATGCATACTTTCAGAACACAATGCTATGAAGCTTGAAATCAACCACAGGAAAAAGTCTGGAAAACCTGCAAAAGCATGGAGGTTAAAGAACACCCTACTAAAGAATGAATGGGTCAACCACGCAATCAGAGAGAAATTAAAAAATATATGCAAACGAATGAAAATGAAAATACAACAATCCAAATGCTTTGGGATGCAGTGAAGGCACTCAAGAGAGGAAAATACATTGCAATCCAGGCCTATCTCAAGAAACAAGAAAACTCCCAAATACAAAATCTAACAGCACACCTAAAGGAAATAGAAGCAGAACAGCGGAGACACCCCAAACCCAGCAGAAGAAGAGAAGTAATAAAGATCAGAGCAGAAATAAACAACATAGAATCTAAAAAAACTGTAGAGCAAGCAGATCAATGAAACCAAGAGTTGATTTTTTGAAAAAATAAACAAAATTGATAAACCTCTAGCCAGGCTTCTCAAAAAGAAAAGGGAGATGACCCAAAAAGATAAAACCATGAATGAAAATGGAATTATTACAACCAATCCCTCAGAAATACAAGCAATTATCAGGGAATACGATGAAAAATTATATGCCAAAAAACTGGACAACCTGGAAGAAATGGACAAATTCCTAAGCACCCACACACTTCCAAAACTCAAACAGGAGGAAATAGAAAGCTTGAACAGACCCATAACCAGCAAAGAAATTGAATCATTTATCAAAAATCTCCCAACAAATAAGAGTCCAGGACCAGATGGCTTCTCTGGGGAATTCTACCAGACGTTTAAAGCAGAGATAATACCTATCCTTCTCAAGCTGTTCCAAAAAATAGAAAGGGAAGGAAAACTTCCAGACTCATTCTATGAAGCCAGCATTACTTTGATTCCTAAACCAGACAGAGACCCAGTAAAAAAAGAGAACTACAGGCTAATATCCCTGATGAATATGGATGCAAAAATTCTCAATAAGATACTAGCAAATTGAATTCAACAGCTTATAAAAAGAATTATTCACCATGATCAAGTGGGATTCATTCCTGGGATGCAGGGCTGGTTCAACATTCGCAAATCAATCAACGTGATACATCACGTTAATAAAAAAAAAAAGAAAAGAACCATATGATCCTGTCAATCGATGCAGAAAAAGCATTTGACAAAATTCAGCATCCTTTCTTAATAAAAACCCTCGAGAAAGTCAGGATAGAAGGAACATACTTAAACATCATAAAAGCCATTTATGAAAAGCCCACAGCTAACATCATCCTCAATGGGGAAAAACTGAGGTCTTTTTCCCTGAGATCAGGAACACGACAGGGATGTCCACTCTCACCACTGTTGTTTAACATACTGTTGGAAGTGCTAGCATCAGCAATCAGACAACAAAAGGAAATCAAAGGCATCAAAATTGGCAATGATGAAGTCAAGCTTTCACTTTTTGCAGATGACATGGTATTATACATGGAAAACCCGACAGACTCCACCAAAAGTCTGCAAGAACTGATCCATGAATTCAGCAAAGTCGCAGGATACAAAATCAATGTACAGAAATCAGTTGCATTCTTATACACTAATAATGAAGCAACAGAAAGAGAAATAAAGAAACTGATCCCATTCACAATTGCACCAAAAAGCATAAAATACCTAGGAATAAATCTAACCAAAGATGTAAAAGATCTGTATGCTGAAAACTATAGAAAGCTTATGAAGGCAATTGAAGAAGATACAAAGAAATGGAAAAACATTCCATGCTCATGGGTTGGAAGAATAAATATTGTCAAAATGTCAATACTACCCAAATCTATCTGCACATTCAATGCAATCCCAATCAAAATTGCACCAGCAGTCTTCTCGAAGCTAGAACAAGCAATCCTAAAATTCATATGGAACCACAAAAGGCCCCGAATAGCCAAAGTAATTTTGAAGAAGACCAAAGCAGGAGGCATCACAATCCCAGACTGTAGCCTCTACTACAAAGCTGTAATCATCAAGACAGCATGGTATTGGCACAAAAACAGACACATAGACCAATGGAATAGAATAGAAACCCAATAACTAGACCCACAAACATATGGCCAACTCATCTTTGACAAAGCAGGAAAGAATATCCAATGGAAAGAAGACAGTCTCTTTAACAAATGGTGCTGGGAGAACTGGACAGCAACATGCAGAAGGATGAAACTAGACCACTTTCTTACACCATTCACAAAAATAAACTCAAAATGGAGTTTTACAATAAGGCACCTGAATGTGAGACAGGAACCCATCAAAACACTAGAGGGGAAAGCAGGAAAAGACCTCTCTGACCTCAGCCGCAGCAATTTCTTACTTGACACATCTCCAAAGGCAAGGGAATTAAAAGCAAAAATGAACTGTTGGGTCCTCATGAAGATAAAAAGCTTCTGCACAGCAAAGGAAACAATCAAAAAAACTAAAAGGCAACCAACGGAATGGGAAAAGATATTTGCAAATGACATATCGGACAAAGGGCTAGTATCCAAAATCTATAAAGAGCTCACCAAACTCCACACCCGAAAAACAAATAATCCAGTCAAGAAATGGGCAGAAAACATGAATAGACACTTCTCTAAAGAAGACATCCAGATGGCCAACAGGAACATGAAAAGATGCTCAACGTCGCTCCTCATCAGGGAAATACAAATCAAAACCACACTCAGATATCACCTCACGCCAGTCAGAGTGGCCAAAATGAACAAATCAGGAGACTATAGATGCTGGAGAGGATGTGGAGAAATGGGAACCCTCTTGCACTGTTGGTGGGAATGCAAACTGGTGTAGCTGCTCTGGAAAACAGTGTGGAGGTTCCTCAAAAAATTAAAAATACATCTACCCTATGACCCAGCAGTAGCACTGCTAGGAATTTACCCAAGGGATACAGGAGTGCTGATGCATAAGGGCACTTTTACCCCAATGTTTATAGCAGCACTCTCAACAATAGCCAAATTATGGAAAGAGCCTAAATGTCTATCAACTGATGAGTGGATAAAGAAATTGTGGTTTATATACACAATGGAGTACTACGTGGCAATGAGAAAGAATGAAATATGGCCCTTTGTAGCAACGTGGATGGAACTGGAGAGTGTTATGCTAAGTGAAATAAGCCATACAGAGAAAGACAGATACCATATGTTTTCACTCTTATGTGGATCCTGAGAAATTTAACAGAAACCCCTGGGGGAGGGGAAGGAAAAAATAAAAGAGGTTAGAGTGGGAGAGAGAGCCAAAGCATAAGAGACTCTTAAAAACTGAGAACAAACAGAGGGTTGACAGGAGGTGGGAGGTAGTGGAGGGGAGACGATGGGCATTGAAGAGGGCATCTTTTGGGATGAGCACTGGGTGTTGTATGGAAACTAATTTGACAATAAATTTCATATATTAAAAAAAATCTTAATAAAGGCCTGTACTAGCCAGTTATAGGAGAATGTAAAAAGTTCACAGGATGGCAAAAATGTCAATCTACTTTCCTTCTAAAAATTAAGAAAGAAAGAAAAAAAGAAGGAAGGAAGGAAGGAGAAAGAAAAGAAAGGAAAAGAAAGGAAAGGAAAGGATGAGAAATAAAAGAAAGAAAGAGAGAAAGAAAAGAGGGAAGTAGGGTGGGAAGGAAGGAAGGAAGGGAAAAAAGGAAAGGAAAGGAAAGGAAAGGAAAGGAAAGGAAAGGAAGAAAAAATTAAAACAACTCTCAGGCACAGTTAGCAGTCAGATGTTTGAACTCAAAGGAACTCAGCAAAGTAGGTCTTGCCAAATTAAATGTGCCTTTAACTGGTGTTTTGGTTGAATGTCTCTTTTGCAGCAAACAAATCCAAAGTAACTGCCATTAACATGGAGCTCGTTTTCCAACTGAGTGAACAGTATTGGGGGAGGTTGTGAAATTTGGTCGTTCTATTTTCAGTGGTGCTCCGATGTCTGAAGTTAATGGGTTAGAAGTAATTTGTGTGGACAGGCCAAAATTTTTCCAGCAACAAAATCCCAAAATATTCTCGCTGGCCAAAGCAAACACAACCTGTTCTGCATTTTATACCACAAGGCGCCTTCTCTCACGCCAGGGCTCAGGCATAATAGCAACTTCTTGAACACCAGGCACACTCTGTGTTTTGACACAAACTGTATACACCATGAGCCCTGACAGTGTGTCTTTTATATTTCTGTCAAACAACAGTATAAAGGAACCCTTCCCTTCCCACTTCACTAGTAAATCTTTCTGGAGGGTGAATTAAATCAATGGAGCTCACGTTTTACTTCAATGATCTAAAGCTAACATCCACTGAATACTTCAGAGTATGCCCAACGACGGTTAAACACTTTATATAATTTTTCTCAAAATGCCCCATTTCAGAGATAAGGAAATTAAGCATCAAGAACTTATGTAATTTCACCAAGATTTCACAGCTAGCGAGTGAGAGAGCTAGATTTTATGGAGGCAGGACATCTGGCTCAGGAACTAGACCACCCTACCAGACATCAACAGTCCGCCATGTCATTCCCATGAGTCCCACCCAGACCCCCCAGCTGAAACCCAGAACCCGCTAGGTTCCGAAATAGGAATTCAAGTGTGGGAGTCGTTTTTCCTTCTACCAGCCTCCCCAGTCGCCTCTTTCTCAATTTCCTCAGTTGTAAAAGGAGAGGTTCAGATTAAAGACTCTCCAGATTTCATGGCCTCTTTCATCTTCCCGTGGATGGGGGCTTCTGACTCTGAGCTCCACCTGGAAGCCTACTCAGAGCTCCCCACTTGCCATGGCTTCAGCCCCACCTGCACGCTTGGCCTTCAGGAACTCAGATTACGGAAGAATCACAGAGTTCTGCTGCTGGAAGGGAAGTTACCACTTTAATGGTATGATGACCACCCAGGTGGTAAAGGGGAATACCCTTCTTCCAGGCTCAGTAGAGACACTACCATTCCTGGGACCGGAACAAAATTTAAAGTAAGCACGACTGGGTGGTTCAGTCGGTCAAGTGTCTGACTCTTGATTTGGGCCCAGATCATGATCCCAGAGTCGTGGGATGGAGCCTTCCTCAGGCTCTGTACAGAGCGTGGAGTCTCCTTAGGATTCCCTCTCTCCCTCTCCCTCTGCCCCTCCCCTACTCATATTCTCTCTCTCTCACCCTCTCTCTCTCTCTCTCTTCCCTCCCCCCGCTCTCTTTCTCTCTCTCTCTCAAAAAATAAATACATAAAGTAAGCACTCCTGTCCTTCTCTTTTCTTGACCCAATTCCATTCCAACACAACAAGTTCACTTTTAGTATTTCTTCAGCAATCTATTTAGTGAACACTTTACCGAGAGCAGTATGTAGATTTTGCTTTAAAACTAATTACTATTATAAGTAATGCCTAAATACATTCTTATTATCAGAATGCAAGCAGTACTGAAATATTTCTAGCTGCCCATCATTTCTTTTTTTCATGGGAACCTATTTTCTCTGGTGAGTGCTAATTTCTATCAAGTAGGTCCGAGGGTAATAATTCTTGGAAATTCTATATTCAAAATGTGGCTGCTTCAGCACGGAGTTGTCGCTTTTCAGATGCTTTTGGACCTCAGTTGTTTAATTTTTAACTTTATCGTCTCTGTTTTATTATGATCAAATTTCTAAGGTAAGTTTTATATTAACCTGCCTCTGGTGTGTGTGTGTATGTGCATGAGTGTGGACATGTGAGCGTGTGGGTGTGCATGCACACGAGTGGGGGCGTTGTGTGAGGACGGGCTGGTGGTGCTTACCTAGCTTGTCCCCTGGATGCTGGGTTTCCTCACTCTCTAGTAATAAGGTGCCTGGCCCAGTTCCCTACTTTTCCGGTGCCTGCTCGCACTTGGTGAGGCTTCAGAGAACAGCATGCATAGCTTTATCACTTCACCTTCTCTACCTCCGTACAACAGGATCTAGACCTCCTCTCACCTTGTGTATTCCATGATCTATAAAACTGTATCAGTCATGGTTCTGTTTCAGAGCCAATAAGATTGTGTGTGTGTGTGTGTGTGTGTGTGTGTGTATAAACGTAATTAGAATTACATGTATATAATATACGTGTATACATGTATGTGTGTGTGCCCAAATATACATATACACAGAGAGAGAGATTTTAAGGAATTGGCTCATGTGATCTTTGAGCCATGGCAAGCCCATAGTCTGCAGGGGAAACCAGCAGGCAGGAGCCCCAGGGAGGAGCCTGAGGGAGGAGCCTGAGGGAGGAGCCCCAGTGGGAGCCCACAAGCAGGCTGCATTATGGAGAGTAATCTGTTTTCCTCAAAGTCTACTGATTCAAATGCTCCTCTCACCTAAAAATATCCTCACAGTGACATCTAGAATAACGTTTGACCAAATACCTGGGGAACATAGCCTAGCCAAGTTGACATACGAAATTAACCATCACAACAGTCCCTAGGTGGATGCAGAGAAGAAAACAGAGACTCAGAGACATGAAATGTCTCCCTAGAGATGAAGTTATTATGTGTATGACAATATATCCCTTGGGATTAAAGTCCCACGAGAGCGGAGACCACGCCCGCCAGCTCCAATGACCCCAGTATCAAGTGTGATATAAGTATTCAATGAAAATCGTTCCTAGAGCCACAATCCTGTAGGCTAGACATCTTGAGAAACTTCTCATTATGGAAAAGACTGGTTGTCCACCTCGACTTGGTCCTCGTCGTAAAAGAACCTTATCTTACTTGGGGCAGCCTCGGAAGAAGAGTCCCCCCACATACAATCTGGGAGACCAGAAGACCAAATTTTGACCAGTGGGACGTGGCCAGAATTGTCGAGTGGGACTTTGAGGAGAGTCTCCCTTAAGAGAAGGACACGACCTCTAACCCCTCTCTTGACCCTACCCTCTGGATTTCATCTGTCCTGATGAGCTTAAGCAGGACCCCAGTGTATGAAAATGAGGGTCACATTGCAGCTGAGGACAGGAAGGAGTCCCTGATAAAATCCCATAGGCCCCCTGCTACCTCTCATTGCCTCCTTTGACTTATTTTACATAATGGGGCACCTGGGTGTCTCAGTTTGTTAAGCTTCTGACTCCTGATTTTGGCCCAAGTCATGATCTCATGAGTTTGAGTCCAGCACTGGGCTCTGTGCTGATGGTGTAGAGCCTGCTTGAGATTCTCTGTCTCCCTCTCTCTCTGCCTCTCCCCCATTCTCTCTCTCTCTCTCAAAATAAAAATTTTTAAAAAAATATATGTATATGGGGCACCTAGGTGGCTTAGTCGGTTAAGTATCTGACTTTGGCTCAGGTCATGATCTCACAGCTCAGGAGTTCGAGCCCCGTGTCAGCTCTGTGCTGACAGCTCAGAGGCTGGAACCTGCTTCAGATTCTGTGTCTCCCTCTCTCTCTCTCTGCTTCTCCCCTACCTGCACTCTGTCTCTCCATCTCAAAAATAAACAAACATTTTAGAAAAGAAATAAACTTTTATCCTGTTTATGTCACTGCTATTTGGGGCTTCCTATATAAGAATCAAAACTTAATTCAAGTTAATTAATATATTCAAATTAATATAATTTCCACTAAAAGATGTGGAGATGCGGATAGAAAATAGAATGTTCACGTAAATGCCTAGCTGAACTCACAGGAAGGAATGTAAATTTAAGGAGTGTTAAAAAAAAAAAAAAAAAACGGAAGGGAGCCAGGACTCTTAAATGAGCTGTACCACCCAAAATGAAATGTAAACTGGAAAATGTTTGCCCCCTGGCGAAGGGAAATGAAAATGGAATTTGTCTGTCTCAATCTTCCCTCTGAATGAGATCAAATTTCTCCTGTTTTTCACCACTGCCCTTTCCTTATGCCCATCTTAAGATAGCTATAAGTGTATCTACATCTCTTTATAAAATATATATACTTACACACGAACACACACACACATCCACATGTCTCATCTATACCCTGCAGTCTCAGAAATCCCGAGGTAAGAAAGTCAAGACAGCAATGTGTCCCAGAGAAAGCCCACGTAGAGCCTCTCTGGAGTGACGCTCCCTCACCACCCAGCTGGCAAACTCAGATCCAGGATTCCCACATATAAAAAGCTTCTATTGCGCATAACCCCACGACCTAAAGTGGCAAACTATGTGGACATGTGGCATCTTCAGAGAGGGTCCACAGAAACAACAAAGAGAAGAATTCGACTGCTAATCGCTTCCTAGACTGTAATGATCACATACGGGCTATAAAAGAAATATGATCATCATGTTTATGAAATAAAAGATGGAACTTAAGACGAAGAAAAGTAACAAAACGGAAACAAAACGGAACTTCTATGGAGCGAAGGGTGGCTCAGTCAGTTGAGCATTCGACTTCGGCTCAGGTCATGATCTCACAGCTCGTGGGTTCAAGCCCCGCGTTGGGCTCTGTGCTGACAGCTCAGAGCCTGGAACCTGCTTCAGATTCTGTGTCTCCCTCTCTCTCTGCCTCTCCCCTGCTCACTCGTGTGTGAGCCAATCACCAATGATTGGTGTTTTCTGATATTAATAAAGAAAATCACCAGATTGGTGATCAAATTGTTTCTAAAATTGTTCTTTTACAAAAATTAATATTTGCTTTTGCTTTGGGGATGAACTCAACATTGCTTTAAAAAAAAACACAATGAGACATTTGGAAACTCTAATTTCAAGATCATTCATGAAACCTAAGACTGACTATGAGAAGAAACAGGGACTGACATGAGGAGGATACTCATGTTTATTTATTTTTTTAATGTTTATTTATTTATTTGGGGGGGGGAGGGGCTGAGAAAGAGAGAGAGAGAGAGATGGAGAGAGAAAAACCCAAGCAGTCTCTGCACTGTCAGCACAGAGCCCAACACAGGGCTCAAACCCACGAACCATGAGATCATGACCTAAACTGAAATCAAGAGCCATCGCTTACCTGACTGGGCTGCCCAGGCGCCCCTCCACTCACGTGGAAAAGACAGAGTATGGAGTATCCCACTTGCTTCCATGATTTTTAGAGGGAACCTAGACTTCAGATACTTTCTCGAGTCATTTCATCCTACAACTAGGGCACAGTGAAAATACCGTTCAAAGGTGTCAGGAGAACCAAAAGCAATTTCCTAGAGCCCAAAACAAAGGAGTGTGAGTGTGTGTGTGTGTGTGCGCGCGCGCACCTCCATTCATGTGTGTGTATGTCCGCGAGCATGTGCATGTTTTAATCAATCAACACTAGATGGCTGTAGTTACAAAACCAATACGTTTCACAAGGTCTAAAATCCTGAGATGGGACGCTAGAGAACAGACGGATTCTAACCTTGTGAATTCAGTGCCGCCCTCTTCCCGTCTTGCAGGCAGTAAGAATAAGCACCGAGCTTTTAGGTTCAAAGTGCCGTGCATCTCTGAAGGAGCAGGCTTACATTCTAGAAGTCCTTATTTCACAGATGAAGACGTTCCCCTGACACAGCCTTGAGGATGCAGGTTTAATTTGCTCCATAATGATTCCACTCTGCTTTGACGGCACCCTGTTATTTTCAAATCAGTTTCACGCATGCCAACTCATCTGACCCTCTCCATAATCCTGAGGGAGATGCTGTCCTCATCAAAGGCGAGGACACGGAGACCCACACAAGGGGCAGAAGCTTGCTCAAGGTGACAGAGCTCCCGAGGGATGACGTTAGCACTGGTTTCCCCAAGTACCAGCTCCTTGCTCAGAGCTCTTCCCACACATCGGACCAGGAAAGAGAATAAGACGCTTGCCCTGTGTAGTGTGTCTGGCATGGCCCTTTCATTTTCTAGAACACTCCATCCCAGTTCATTAAATACCCCCTTCCAAAATGTACTTGGAGTTCCTAGGAAGTTGACGACAGTAAAGAAATCTTTCACTGAGGTAGGAGAGGGAGGGGTTGTGGCCAGAAGGGAAACTTCTAGGTCTTGGTAATCTTTGGCTTTGGAGTTTTTGACAATTTTATGTTTTACCTACACCATCAATAAACAATCAATGATTTTTACCTAAATATGCCAGCTCTGCTGGGTGGCGAAGACAGTTGGATATTACAGGCAAGATCAGTTAGAATCCACAAGCCAAGAAATTCACATGCAAATGATAACTACCATTTAATGAGCACCTACTACGGACCGATCACAGACAGCTATGCACGTCTCTTCCTTCCTCTGTCCATTCTTGCTCTATTGCCCGCACCCTGATCAACCCCCATCACCAGCCACCTTCTCTCCAAATGATCTGTCAGATGCTTCTCCTGCCTCGAATCCAAATCTCTCTTATTTGTATATATGAGTATTTATATTTATAATGTATATAATTTATACAAATATATATATATGTATGAATAATTCTAAGACAAACATATTTTGACTTAAAAAAAGGAGAGAGGCAGGCACTGTTATCCCCCAACAATTTGCTCTCAACTCTACACCCCAAATACACAAATCGATCACATTGTTCACTTTCTTAAAACCCTTCTAGGGACTCCCCCTTGCCCGGGGGTAGCACTGAAGGTCCCCGGTGCCACTTACTGGGCTCCAGCCTCTTTCTCCCCCTCACACTTGGCCTCTATCAGTTATTTGTGCCAAAGTTATTCAAACTCATGGCATCCACTGTGTTGCTTCCACCTGCTCTAATGCCCACCTTCGTGCCCTCCCCCTTCTGGTCTCAGACATTCTGGAAGACTTTCCTCAGTCCCCCCTCCCCAGTTCCACCTGTGTCTAATGCTGCGTTTAGCATCCTGTACTCCTCCTTTGTAATCCTTGTTCCAAGTATCCTTTAGTGGAGTGTTGTGGGGAGTATTTGCTTAATGAGTTTACTCTAGGGGCGCCTGGGTGGCTCAGTCGGTTGAGCGGCCGACTTCGGCTCAGGTCATGATCTCTCGGTCCGTGAGTTCGAGCCCCGCGTTGGGCTCTGTGCTGACAGCTCAGAGCCTGGATCCTGTTTCAGATTCTGTGTCTCCCTCTCTCTCTGACCCTCCCCCATTCATGCTCTGTCTCTCTCTGTCTCAAAAATAAATAAAACGTTAAAAAAAACATTTTAATGAGTATACTCTACATCTGGTTGGTCAACCACTGAACCCCTGAAAACTAACATATTATTTTGAAGCTCTGAAAATTGTGCCTTAGTGTAAATTTTTCATCACAAGCAATACACACATGCCCATAAACACACGCACCTGAAACCAAAGTCTCATGAACGTACCCCTCTGTGCACAATTCACCTGACAGTTTCTCTTCTGCTTTAATGTTGGCCACAGCCCAGGATGATGATTTGACAGCCTGCTAAGGGACTCAACCTGCATTTTAAATAACCACCCATGTAACACGATGCTTAATAGGTCCTGGGTGACTGTAGAAGAGACAGATGACCAACTATTCACCAGCCACTACTGAAACCTATTTGCTTTTTGCTAACACCGTGTAATGGTTTATTTGCTTATGGCTTTGTCCCTCCTAGGAGAACGAGGGCCCAGAAGGGCTAACCCCCGCCATTCTGGGTACAGTTATTTCCCTTGGTTGCGCTGATGGGATCAGGGTCACAAGTGTGGCTTCCCTTGGTCCCAGGGCCACAGACTGTCCCCTTAAGTACCCTCCAGAAAGAGATTTTCTATGATTTCCCTCTTTGCTACAGACCGCGATATCCCTATCACAGCAAGGAGATAGGATTTAGGAAATACAAAAGGAAAAACATTCCAGCAACATCCTAATGCCACCCAATTCATTACTGCCTTTGGTCTTCTGGCTAATATGTCAATTGGCCAATCTAATTATCAGATTTTAGGGCTCTTTTAACTGATTTTTCAAACCCTTTGGTCTCACATGAGCACAGCCCTGTCCTGTTGAATGCCAGGACCCCTCACATGAGAAGCCAATTTTTTTTTATAACTAGTTCATCAATGCCATCTTTTACCTGCTGTGTTTTTCTGTTTCCACGAGATACCTGAAACCCCAGGGCTCTTCCCTCCACGTCTCCATTTTTCACCTACCTCAGGCACCTGCCACACAAAACAGTGAAGGAAACTGTCCCTGGACTGACATCTCCCCCACAGTTCTCCGCAAATGCATGGTAAGGATCCCCCACTCGCTCGGGAACCATGCAAACCTGGACTGAGCTTTCCCCGGGAAACCCCAGGGACACGGCTCGGAGGGGGTCCACCCCTAGGGTTGTCCGGGGATGTGTCCCTCGTGCAGCTGTGTGGCTTCCTGGAGCATGAGTGCTTCCCCCAGAGCCCAGTCCCAGGGCACAACTCCAGGGCAAAACTTGTGCTGTCACCCCAGAAAATTAGACTCCTCTTACTTGAACTGAAGCCAAGCAAGGGTAGCCTCTAAATCTGGTTTGGAGGTCTGTGGCTTATAAGCCAAATTTTACTCAAAATTCGGAGGGCTTTGGTTTTGTGGTGTTTTTTATTTTAATTGTTTTTTAAGTTTATTTATTTTGAGAGAGAGAAAAAGAGGGGGAGGGGCAGAGAGAGGGAGAGAGGGAGAGAGAGAGAGAATCCCAAGCAGGCTCTGCTCTGTCAGCGCAGAGTCCGATGTGGGACTCGAACTCCTGAACCGTGAGACCATGACCTGAGCCAAAATCAAGAGTTAGATGCTTGGGGCACCCGGGTGGCTCAGTTGATTAAGCATCTGACTTCAGCTCAGGTCACGATGCCACGGTTCATCGGTTCGAGCCCCACATCCGCCTCCACTCTGGCAGCTGGGAGCCTGGAGCCTGCTTCGGATTCTGTGTCTCCCTCTCTCTCTCTCTGCCCCTCCCCGCTCATGCTTTGACCTTCTCTCAAAGAGAAAGAAACATTAAACAACTTTTTTTAATAAAAAAATTTCTTCAGAAAAGAAATGCAGTTACCACTGAGATTTCAAGCCATGAATAACAGCTTCAGATCCCATAGGACCCAGTACACGGCTCATCGCTGTGCGTCCGCAGTAACCGTGCCCTCTTAAGGTGGAGATGAGCAGCTATTGTAAAAAGAAGTGTGTTTCCCCAATCCGTCGGACCCTACTTGCTTGGTTATACAAACGCTTTGTGTAGATTCTCCTTGTAAGCCAACATGTATCTACATGCTTGACCCGAAACACCACACTTTACTCCGTGTACCACAGTGGTATAAAAAGTGTAAAAAAAAAAAAAAAAAAAAAAGTTTCTCCCAAATGTACCTTAGACTTAATGTCATTTTGATGCAACAGAAAGCAAGGGAGCTAATGTAAATAAAAGCCCCGTTACACACACTGCAGAGATTTCCACTCTTTTCAATACGCAACTCACGAAAACGGCCTCAAAATCATATTCACGCCACTGGTGTTTCACGCAAAACGTATCTTGATGCTGTGAACAAATGCTCACGGTCATGTTGTCGACTCTGCTGGGCTGCGGTGACCCAATTATCCGGTCAAAGGGCTGCATGGATGCGAGGGACAGGGCAGGTTAAAGTTTAACTCCCAGCAATTGTAAACCAAACCTAAAGCCACTGAACCTTTGGAGTTTGATATGATGATTAGGGCATAACCAGAGTGACACGTTGAACTCGCCATAATCAAGGAAACCTTTTCCGGGTGGGGATCTCTGAAATCGCTCAGGTACGGTGCATGTGTTTTGCTTTTTCTGCTTCGGCTCTGGGAAACTGTGCAGGGTGGCTCCGTGGGAATGCAGTGAGAACAGCTTCTGCCCTCTTCGACCCTAGAGCCTAATTCAGGGTGCTTTCTGGCTGTTTTCATATGAATGGAGCAACCCGAAAACCAAAGAACAGATTGGGACCATCATATGATCTCAGAATGAAATGGCAGCCATCTTCCACTACTTGGTTTAATCAAATTCTGAAGCTGCAAAGTAGATTTACCACTTTAGGTTCAAGTGCAGGGCTGATGTGTCGGAGAAGTATATTTAGCAGTAGCCAGACAGCTGGGAGAACTGTGGTTGGCTGTCCTGATCCTAGGACCCCCGGAAACATTAAAAAAAATGTAATTACAGGAGAAATGGCATTAATATCACCAGCAGATTCTGAGTTCTCTGTGTAGGTCACAATCCCTACTATACTTGAGATTTTGTATGTTCAAGTCTCTCCTTCCCTCTCTCTTATCCTTCACAACCACCGAAAACCAAAATCTAAAACGCGAAACTCCACAGAAAAGAAACCCACACAAAATCACCTTGGTCAATTCTCGCCGTGTCCTTTGCCAGGATCCTACCTCTCACCAAAGGAACAGCCTAAGCTATTTGCTTTTCATTCTAGCAAAACAGAAAAAACAAAAAACAAAACAAAAACAGTCATGGAAAATGATTGGCTTTGAGTGTGTTAAACCTCAGCCTTGGGGATAGCCGATTATTAGAGCTTTTCCTTTGAGGAAGGTTTGGGCAAGTGCCACAGCAGATATATTTTCACATGATCATTCTGTTCACCCCAAAAAGATGATTCACAACCAAAATATGATGCAATTTTCTCTAAAGAAAGATGGCAGTCAGAGCACTTACCAGGAATATCCATTCCTACCAGAAATCTCTTAAACTCTGATGGAATTACTCTTGTGCCATGATGGTTAAAATAAATGCGAAGGAGAAATGGGGCTCCAAGTTAAACAGATGTATTTGCAGTAGGACTTGTCAGATGTGCATTGGGTATCTCCCAGGAGGTGAGGAACAGAACATTTTTGTGCATGGTGCCCGATGAGTGTTTCGCAAAACACACATTGACGGACTCAGCTTTCGTTATGATTTCGAAGCTCCAAAGATGTGTTGGTCTGGTCTGAAGCATCCTTGGTAATATGTGCTGAGGTATAAACAGTAGGAATGTAGATCTGGAGATAACGAGAGGGCTTACTTGTTGGGGAGCTGAGGCCTTCCCCTGCCAAATACAGGCTAATAGACATGAGTGACTAGATGATTTTCAGGGCCATCTTTTCCAGAATCATGTTAATACTGCCCATTGGAGACCATTCTCATGTTTTACTGTCCCAACTTACTATTTATCAGGTGTAAGGGAAGGGGGAAGAGAATTGTCAAAAAGAAAGGAAAAGAAGGAAAAACAGTGGGCAAATATGAACTGACATGATGGATAGGGAAACACTGAATAGTTGTTGTTGTTGTTTGTTGTTATTATTGAATATTTAGTTACTATTTTTCAGTGGGCAAATCCCAAGTTGACTCTGTGTTGTCTCAAATACAACATGTCCTACGCTGTATTCAGTGGATGTTAATAAATGTGCCCTCCCCCAGAAGTAGCCCCAATGTCAAGTTGAGGAAAGGTGGTTAGGTTAAAGCAGGTGAATGTTATCACATGAATGTTTGCAGTAATAATAATCGCAGACGTTTCTTAAGCACCGTATCGCCCAGTCCACTGTTTATCTACATTATTTTCAGAACAGCCATGGAAGGTAAGACACTATTATAACATTTTACTAATGAGAAAATTGAGCACAGATTAGTTACCTACCAGGCTTGACATCACCCAGTTAGTAAACCATTGTAATTGTACTTGCCGGGGGGCTAGGCATTTACTGCGTGTGTCAACGTATCCGTTTCTGGTGAACATCTAGGGGTGGGTGGTATTTTGCTTCCTGAGCTTCATCTATAACAGAACATCACTCGGGAACATCTACTCACATATCTCAGCAATGGTATTCTTGAGAACACAGATTGAGAAAGAACAAACATTTTTGCAGCCCCTAAACCCAGAACCAGCTGAAACCATCCGAGGGACCTGAGAGCCTAGCAATATCCCAACAAACAAGACCATGCCTCTCTTCGAGATTTTCCAAATTCATTACAGAAAGAACACCAGACTCTTCCTCTGACAGAGCTCGCTCGGAAGGCCTGTTCCCAAGCTCCCCTCGCTGTGTGGCCTCGGGCCCACTACTTAACTTCCCTGGGCTCAGATTCCTCAAGTGTGCAAGGAGAGTAGGACCCACCCCAGAGAATTTAGCGAGGGTTTAACAAGATGACATAGCAAAACGGTTCAGGCACCATCCGGGGCACACGGTAGGAATTCAGCAAAACGCGGTCCTCTTCCCGTGTCTCTGTTTGTAACAACCTCCAGCAAAATTTCCTGAAACTCGCCCCACTTACTGCTCTTTGTTTACACTGTACTGATACGCTTTCGATCGAAAACTGTGCACAAACGATAAAGTTCTGATCAGCCACCAATGGTAACCATATTCTATCTATTCAGACAAAAAGACAAAAACAAAAAAACAAACAAACAAAAAAAAACTTCTGGCTTTCTTTTATTCTACACAGACAGCAGCAACGGCAACAGAGCAGAGTATCCTTTTGTTTTAGAGAAGGTTGCTCAAGGAAACGCTCAGCTAAAAGCCCAGGGCCCTTGGCAGAGCAACCCACAGGGCATCCAGTCCCAAGCGGGTGTTCGTTTCACCACACAGCCAGTCGATGTGACACGTCGGTTTCGGGAACCGGCTCTTAAAATACTGTCATCCCTCGGCAAGCGGGGTAGGACGCTGGGTACCATTGCGCAATCGTTTTCATTACCTTATGTGTCTCTAAGTGACTCAATCCGTTCAAACAAGACGGTATTGATCGATGGAGGGTAAACACCATTTGATCTTACTCATGGAAACAGTAACCAGGCTCCTCTAAAGTGCAGTTCTAACAGTCCCCACCCCCCCTGGAAAGCATCCGGAGAAGGAGAAGCGTCACTGTAGGGTCCAGGCAGCTGTAAAATGTCCTGCTGATGGGATCAGGAGAGCTCATTTAATCAGTTTAGCCCATCCACCCCAGTCCAACGAGGACCTCAGCTTTAAGAACTATGTAGAAGTCTTAATTTAACAAATTAAGGTTTTGTGTGGAGTATTTTTGATTCACCCAAACCGAAAATTTAGAGATCTCCTTTTATAAAAATGGCTGCCTTGACAAAAACATGCTGGTATCTTGAGTTTGTTAATTTGATGTTTTTTTTAAGTTTATCTATCTATTTTGGGGGAAGGGGGCAGGGCAGAGAGGGATTGAGAGAGAGAGAGAGAGAGAGAGAGAAAATCTCAACAAGCCTCCCCACCACCAGTGCAGAGCCCGACATGGGGCTTGAACTCACGAACCATGAGATCATGACCTGCGTGAAAATCACGAGTCGTATGCTCAACCGACTGAGCCACCCTGGCACCCCTTTAATTTGATTTTTTTTAAGATATATAAACTTACCTTTTTTTTTTTTCCTTACACAGATAGGTACCTGGAATTTTATATGTGTAGGTATTAACAATCATATGGAAAGTATTTTCCAGGTTTGTTTATTCCAGTAGGGTTCCATCCCTGGTAATATTAAGAGGAAGGCAAGAATAAGGACTAACTTAACCCCCTCCAGTTTGCAAGGTTAGGTATAGGGCTGCGCCCCCGGCAATAACATGGCTAAGAGAATTAGCACACGACAATTTGGCTGCATGGAACAACAGAGTGGCCAAACTGGTTTGCCATTCAGTAAAACCCCCGCCTTCAGTGATACAGTGATTCCTCCTCTTCTTCCAGCGGTTAAAAAATGATCATTGTTTTGGGATGCCCAAATGATTCAAAGAACACTTACATAGCAGAATTACCTACTGTAATACCTTATTTCTATGGAATATTCTAGTTTACAAAACACTTTATACAGAAGCATTTGGACTTTTTCTAGTGCCACATCTCTTCACCGTCAATTCAGCATGCCTGCTTTCTTCCAGGTCACCGAGTCATTGCTCATTTTTCCAGTTGTACAGAGCGAGGAGGCTGCAACACGGCCACTAGAGTTTAGCAGCCGAGCTGGGCTCCCGCAGCAGAGGGCAGATTACGTATGGAGGCTTCACCTCCGTACTGGACGTAACTGACCCGGTGCTGAGTTAACTAAGAGCCTAGATGAAACTAGGCAGAAAAGATAAGAATCCCCATGGAAAGGTGGCATCTGGGTGGTTCAGTCAGTTAGGCATCTGACTTCGACTCAGGTCCTATCTCATGGTTGTGGGTTCGAGCCCCATGTTGGGCTCTGTGCTGACAGCTCAGTTCTGGAGCCTGCTTCGGATTCTGTGTCTCCCTCTCTCTCTCTCTGCCCCTCCTCTGCTTGTGCTCTCCCTCTCTCTCAAAAACAAATAAATAGGGCGCCTGGGTGGCTCAGTCAGTTACACATCTGACTTCGGCTTAGGTCAAGATCTCGCAGTTCGTGGGTTTGAACCCCGTGTCGGGCTCGGTGCCGACAGCTCCGTTCTGGAGCCTGCTGCGGATTCTGTGTCTCCCTCTCTCTCTGCCCCTCCCCCACTCGTGCTCTGGTTCTGTCTCAAAGATAAATAAACATTAAAAAAAGTAAAGAGAATCCCCGTGGAAGGTGAGAAGAATAACAGACATTGGCAGGACACTGGCAGGACATCATGCGTCAAGGTGACCGGCTTTCATTCCCCTCAACTCATCTTCAGCACTCTTCCATCCAGCTTTGATGCTGGGACTGAGTTGACTGCTCATCTTTCTAGCTGGGACCTTCTGCCTGAAGCAGATGGGCTTCTTGGATTTATTTAAACCTAATAGTTTTGATTACTTGCCGTGGAAGTCAGAGAACAGACTCTGATACCATGGAGGGGGGACGTCGGCCCATTGAAGTGACTGTGTCGGGAACCCTCTTTCCTGAAGATCCCCAGCAGTGTCTCCCAAGGCAGGCATTTATGGCCAACCAGTCAGGACCGGCACCCTATCATGATGGTAACAATGATATGAATAATAGCTCTTAGCTCCTGCCATGTGGGCTCCTGCCACATGCCGGGCACATACACTAATTCATTCGACCCTGTGGAATTCTGTGCAATGGGTGCTATTGCTATGCGGTTCGTCTGATAAAGAAGCCAAGGCTTAGGAATGTGGAGAAATGTACCCAAGGCTGCACAAGGCTAAAAAGCGGTGGAAGGGTGCCTGGGGGGCTCAGTCGGTTGAGTGTCTGACTTCGGTTCAGGTCATGATCTCACGGTTCGTGGGTTCCAGCCCCAGGTCGGGCTCCACGCTGACAGCTCAGAGCCTGGAGCCTGCTTCAGATTCTGTGTCTCCTTCTCTCTCTGTCCCAACCCTACTTGCTCTCTCTCTCTCTCTCTAAAACAAAATAAAAACATTAAAAAAATAAGTAAAATAAAATAAAATAAAACAAAAAGCGGTGGAAACAGGCGTAAGCTCCAACCGGCCGGCACAGAGCGCTCTGAAAACAGAGCATGAAGGGAGCACCGAGAATCGCTGAATCTTGGAACTACAACTAAATTTTGGAGGTCCGTTACTGGACAGAGAAAAGCTAAAGGAGTTTCCCAAGGGTAAAAGACATTTTTCTGTTAGGGTAAGAACCCAAGTGCAGACCCCCAACCCTCAGGCAGGCCCTGCGCCTTATAGGAGCCCTCGCTGCACCACCCCTGTATTCAGCCTGAGTCTCTCCACGAATCCTGGGAGGCAGACTAACAGGCCCCCGTGGTTGGGAGGAAAATGGCCTTCTCTCTGAGTCCCACCCTCCTCTCGAGGCCCAGACTCCCAGACGGACGCAGCCAGAGACTCAGTTGAAGGAGACCCCTTTCATGACCTAGTGAGAGGGCCAGGCCCAGACCGCAGAAGAAATGCGCAGGCACAGGCACCAGGAGTGCAGCAAGGGGTTTGCGTTACTGCAGGGTAATTGTCCTAATGACATGCCTGCCCGAGGCCCACATTCTGCTTGTGTCTCAAGACGGGCGCCTCCCAGCTGGGGGACACACTCTTCTCCCCAGGGACAGAATAACTGGGCTGCTAGGTCTGTAAATGCTAAGGGAGTCCCATATTTAAACTGACCTAGTTTGGAGCTTTAAATTGAGACCAAATGTTCCCAAATAGCAGGCCCACCAGCCTCAATAGAATTATTCATTTAGGATAATAAGAGTATGTTTCCATAGTAGAATACAAATTACTCGGGATACAGGGTATGAATGATAGGGACACTTAGAGGTGTTCACATTCAGGAACACGTTAGCCTAAAATCACTTAGCAAATTAGCCCGGTAAAGCCTTGCAGGAACGGCATTTAGGACAAGCAGGTTGTGACGGTAGGAAAGGAGACATGTAGGTGAGAAATGGCCAAGTATGGAAGTGTCCTAGGGAACCAGAGGAGAATGTAAGTATTTGTAGGGCAGCTATTTGATCTTTGAGGAAGCATTTGTTTATTAATGTTGAATTATTATTACAGACATTTGAGCATCACGCTTACCAGATAGGAATTTCCCCCACGTCTCTCCCTCACTACAGAACAGATACGTAATACAGGGGCATTGACTAGAATTGGAATCTTCCAAGAATTGCTATTATGTGGCCCTTTAGGGTATTTTAAGGTAGGAGAAAAACCTATCCTGTCTAGAAACTCTTATTTTCACTTGCCTTTCAAAACAAGCTGCAAAGCCAACTACTTCCTGTAATGATAATTTAGAACGTCAGTATTTCAAAGGATTCCACGAAGCACGGTGGTCTAACGGACAGATTCGTGCACAGCATAGAGCAAAGAGAAGACAGTGGCACTGCTAAAGCCAGAGGCTGGAGACCCAGAGTGGCTAGGCTTGAATACTGGCCCCACCATTTCCCAGCAATGTGACCTGCAGCAAATGATTTAACTTCCCTGTGCCTGTTTCCTCTTCCTGTAAAATCACGGTTACCTTCGGGATGAGATCAGAAATTACACACGAAGTGCTTAGTACTATAGCAAACAGGTGTGCACAAACCTGGGCTGTGTCATCTATAATAATCATCTCATTCCTGGGTTGATGACGCAGCGCTTTCCTAGAACAAAATGACTAGAGAGAGAGAGAGAGAGAGAGAGAGAGAGAGAGAGAGAGAGATGGGCCCTGGGGTCAACCTGTAGAGAGTTATTTAGACCAGAGGTCAGGCGGCTCAGAAATAACTCTCCTCGCCACTGGCCTATGGAGCAAATTAGGGACAATTTCTCCCTGACACTGTTGCTGCTTCTCCAAGGCAGAGATGTTCTCCATCACGGGCAGGGGCTCCTAATTAAGTCAGTATAAAATGATTTGAAGGAACCTGGCTAATTATCAAGGAAGCAGAATAGAAATGTGGACTTCACACCAGAGTGCGAGCCTCTCAGCCTGTTTTATTTGCATCCTTACAACCAAGAACCCATCAGTGCTCAAAGCCACTCACGACGATGCAGATTGAAGAGTAGCGTGGTTATTAATGTGACAAAAATGCAGGCCTGAAAGAAGACAACCTGTTCCCAAATCAGTCACCCCACCCACTGGCATAGGCAGGGCAACAGAGAAAATTATGGGGGCAGGGGCCAAATGGAGCATCGGGACTGGTAAGGAGGGGGTTAGGGATTAGCATCTACCTTAAGAGGAATGGTGGGTTGGGGTACGTGGGTGGCTCAGTCAGTTGAGCGTCCGACTTCAGCTCAGGTCATGATCTCACAGTTCACGAGTTCGATCCCCACGTCAGGCTCTGTGCTGACAGCACAGAGCCTGGAGCCCGCTTCGAGTTCTGTGTCTCTCCCTCTCTCTCTGCCCCTCCCCTGCCCCTGCTCACACACACACACTCTTTCTCTCTCTCTCCCAAAAATAAATAAACATTAAAAAAATTAAAAATAAGTAAAAAATAAAGAGGAATGGTGGGTAGAGGGTCAGGAAGAGGTAATCCCTTGGGATTACTGTGTTACTCTGTCCACTGGGGCTGACTGGTTGACCCCTTGCTTGAGCTCAGCATTCTTCTAGATGCTGTGCTGGACACAAAGAAGTACTATTGTCCCTATCACTTCAAGGGACCCATGAAGGGTTTCCCTAGAGCTCCCATCCCAGGCCCCAGATTATTAATCTCTCCCTTCCCCACAGTCTCTCACTTTGCTGGAAAAATGAATACTATTTACTAGGGGGTCCTGAAAGGCAAGAAAGGTATCCTATTTATTTTTCAATTCGCAAACCAAACACATTGCTATGCACATAACAGATTCATAATATTGTCTATGGAATAAAAGAGGCACCTGACTGGGGAGAGCAAGACAGTAGAAGAGGTAAAGAAAAACATCATGGACCGCCATGTACCAAAGTCTGTGCCGTGTACTTGTCCTAGCTTTTTGCCTCACTATAGCTACACGATGAGGTAGGCATCATGATCCCCAATTTCAAAATGAAGAAACTGGGATCTGGTTAAACAACTTGACCAAAGTTTACAAAGCTCTTAAGGGTAGAGCTCCCAACATTGGAAACTGAGTTGGTCCAAACCCATGATCCCTTGGTTTGCCGACTATGCCACCCTCCAACCTGGGAATCGATAATAAACAACAAAGGGCAAAATACTGTGTATTTTGTCATCATGTGGTGAAACTAGAAAGTTAGGACAGAGAGAACAAAGTCTGGAGTAGTCGGAGAGGCTATAGGAAGTTTCCGTTCAGCTCAGCAGATACGTGTGATGAAGTGTCTACTAAGTGTCAGGCTCGGTGCTCAGGCCTGGAGCTGAAAGATGCGTGTCCGTCCCTGGGAAGGCTCTGGTTCTCCATCTCTTCATCCTCACTGCCGGCCATAGCTGGACACTTCTTTTTTCCCCCCAGGTCCCCAGACTACTCTTTCTGCCTCTAATACATTGTCCACAACACTGGCTGAATCATCTTCCTAAAGTACACAGGGACCTGTTGGAATTCTTCCATGCAGAATTCATAAGAAGCCCAGAAAACTCCATCATGCCAGTATTGGTTTCATTCTTGCCTGCCTCACTGGCCATACCTGTTGTCACTACCAAACCTGATCCCCTCCACACCACTTGCATTCAACGTTCCAACTACACTCAACTTTCAACATTCCAGCTACACTCAACTTTCAACATTCCAGCTACACTCAACTTTCAACATTCCAACTACACTCAACTTTCAACATTCCAGCTACACTCAACTTTCAACATTCCAGCTACACTCAACTTCTCCACCATCCGTGCTGTTTTCATGTATACCTCTGTCCCCTAGAGTCCCTGCCTCCATTCTTCTCCTGACTCCTAAGCTTCTGGGCTGGTCTGAGTAGAGAGAAGCTATACACTGGAAATATGAAGTTGGGTGCATTTGACAGGTGATGACATAGGTTGATAGAGTTGTAGAATAGGGACCATGGAAAGTGTTTTAGTAGGAAAATGTCATAACAAAATGGTTGAGAACATTAACGAGTGCTATGCAGAGGATGTTAGAGTTAGAAAAAAGGCCAGAGGTCATGGTAAGACAAAATCCAGGTATGAAATGGTGGTTGCATACATGCTAATTAATAGCCATGGGAATTAATCAATTAATTAATTAAGAGACAGAAAAATGTCAGACCTCAGTGGTTGAATAGAAATAAGGACAAAGAACTTAGTACAGACAATTTATACCATGGCATGTAAGTTGCATAAAATCACAACTTCCATAATCTAATTTTTTGAAAGGAAACATAAGGCTATCTTTCATTACAAGCATCAGATTGCCTCAGGGTTACTGCCATATAGAGCTTTAGATAGTTGGATTTTTGTAAGCTTCACTCAAGGACCAAACATATTTTATTAATCAGTGCTTGGCAGTCATGGTGAGAATTAAGTGTTCGACCTAATTGTTCCAAATTGGTCCGAGGAAACCAGATGCAGCAATTAAGTTCAAAAGGACAATCTCAACTGGAAAGAAGAGACATCATAACACGAGTCCAAGAATGAATGAAATATAGTGTTCACAGCTTGTCAGGCCCATATAATCTGCCGCACAAATAACTGGTCCCAGAGCTATTGAATAAACATCCGCTTTTAGGCTGAAAAACATCTACATCGCATGCTGTGATTACCACTTTCCCAATGTGGACATCAACTTAGAAATTAAACATATGGGCAAAGAAATTCTATTCTTCTAAGGCCACTCTAGAATTTCTAAAGTCTGCCTGTTGTCTTTCCTGGGGATCTTTAAGAGGGTCAGGCATGGTGGGAAGAGTTGGGTATCATTACTGAGTGAAGAGGACACAACAGGCATCTGCAGCCTAATCTTACGGTTACTAGAAACGTGACAGCACTGAAACCATACGTGTATGTGCGTTAGCCAGTGTTCTCTGGAGAAACAGAGCTGTCATTCCGATTGGAATCTCAGTGCATATACAAAAATGGTTTTGTTCTTGTCATTATTCTGGTACCTTAAGATCGTAGTACTAGTTACTAGCACCTCTAAGATATATCTATCTTCCACTTACTTGTAAGTGGTTGACTCGCATGATTATGGAGGCGAAGAAGCCCCAAGCCCTGAAGTTGGCAAGCTGGAGACCCAGGACAGATGATGTGTACTTCCAGTCTGAAAGCTGGCAGGCATGAGACACAAGAGCCAGGGTTTCAGCTCAAGTCTGAAGTCCAGAAAAGACTGATGTGCCGGGAAGGTGGGGTTCCCTCCCACTTAAGCTTTCTGTTCAATTCTGGTCTTCAACTGATTGGATGAGACCCACCACCAAATGGGGAGGGGCTTTACTCAGTCTACCATTTAAACTTAATCTCAACCAGAAAGACCTTTACAGACACACCCGGAATAATATTTGGCCAAATGTCAGGGCGCCCTATGGCCCCGTCCTGTTGGCACGTAAAATCAGCCAATACAGTAGAAACTTAATGGCGTCAAGAGTTCCTATGTTGTCTGATTGCAAAGCTCTCCATTTCTTCCCCCATCACCCCCTCCCTCCTCTTGCACATGCAATTCCCACCTACTATTCAAGTTTTCTCAGATCATTTTTGGATTGAAAGACTTGTTCATCTCTCAGTCTTCAGCATTACCAACCAGAGGTCATGTTGGAAGCTCTCTCTCAGAGTTTCTGATATTCTCATCCAAGCTGAACCAAGACTGAAGGATCTGTAAAGAAGTGGTGGGCCCATGGGGTACCTGGGGGGGCTCAGTCAGTTACGCATCCATCTTCGGCTCAGGTCATGATCTCGTGGTCCGTGGGTTCGAGCCCGGCATCGGGCTCTGTGCTGACAGCTCAGAGCCTGGAGCTGCTTCGGATTCTGTGTCTCCCTCTCTCTCTCTGCCCCTCCCCCACTTGTTCTCTCTCTCCCTCTCTGTCTCTCTGTCTCTCTCTCTAAAATAAATAAAAAACAATAAAACAAAATGATGGGGTCAGAGTCAGTTACAAAAGGAAAGGGGCGTACGGAGAAGTCTCCTGTGCAATGCCACACTACCAACACTGGCAGCCAGGAGTTGAGTCACACTTGTGTGTATGTACACACCCATGTCTACACACACACATTTGTGCATTCATACACATATACCCATATAACAGCACGCACTCAGAGGGAGCTTGGGTTTGTCTCGGCCAGGAAGACTGTGAAAGGAAGTGGGGAACTAGGCGCAAGGCAAATGGCAAAGAGGAACAAAGAACCTAAGAAGCAACTGGCGTGTGTGGGAGAAGCACAGAATAGATACTCTGGACTTGCCCTGGAACACAACCAGGAAAGTAGACTTAGGGCCAAGTTATAGCAGGCACAGAAGTCAGGCTGGGGGAATGGATTCTCCCTCTGTAGTCCGCGATGAGGCCAATGAGGGCTTTTGAGCAGGAGAATATTGCAAGGGATCTTTCAAGAAGACTGAGGCAGCCAGAAAGAGGCGGGGCCTCGTGCATTGTACATCGTGAGCTCAGGTTGAGTCCAGTAACAGAACAAGGGGTGGGAGATGAGGGGAGGAGTACAAGATGAGCAACAGGTGAGAATATACATGTACTCAAGGCAGGAAAAAAGCCAAGATCAGATTTCCTGTTCCAGAGAAAGAGGCTTTCAGGGTATCAGCAGGAGTGATTCTGGACCCGCGGAGGGGGTTCCGCTGTTACCCTGGCTCAGCGCCTCCCTCCTCTGGTCTCCTCCCAGCCTCTTTCCTCATTGCCTACTCTCCATCCGTTTGGTCTCACTTCTGCTTCCTCTCCACATGTGAGCCACAGTGGGAATATAAGTACCTCATTGGCCAGTCCTCATGGAAACAGTTGAAAGCAAACCACTTGAGCCAGAATCTAGTAAGAACATAGTTTGGGGGAGGGGGGCATTTCAAAGGTTTTATTTCTAAATACTAGCTTAGGAAAAGATTTATTCATCAGAAAGGATGCAAATGTCAATAATTATTAGAGAAAATTTGGAACCATCCCCCCCTTTTTTCTCCTATGATCTACTCTCTACCTTTCTTTTATAGGCTTTTTCTTCTCTTTAATACAATTGTCTTGATGTGATGTCTATCCCGTCTATTTGCCAGGTGGGATAAATTCCATTGCTGCCCATGTTTTTGTTTTGACATTTAACATGGATGGACTAGAGCTTAATGCAACAGTTTCAAACTCAGAGGCCAATCAGTGTCACTTTGGAGGCTTACATCATCCCATTTCCGGGGCCCCGCTCCAGACCGGGTGAATCTGGTCCCTCCAGGGTGAGGAGGATGCATCCCAGGTACACGTGATTATAACGTCAAGCCAGAGGCAGGGAGTCCGTCTGTCCCTCCCCCAGCATGCCTTCTCTGTTGTCAGCTCAACCTGGCTAGAGCAATTCTCAAATGACTTTCTCTGGGCCAGTTTGGAGTATGTTGTATCACGGTACAATATTTTAAGTCTGGGGCCCTCCTTCTCCAGTCACGATGAAGGAATTCATTCAAACCAGACACTTCCTCTGAGAAGATTACAGAGAAGCTGTTTCTCAGAGCATGATAAAAAATTGAGGAGGGCGAGATTTAAGGGAGCAAATAGGACTCGCTAAAATTCAGGAAAGTTGCAGTTCAATCTCAAAGTCTTATTTTGACAAAACATGCATAGGTTAATGCTTCCTCACCTGCATTTCCTTGTGTAATTTACAGTTTCAGGCTAAAGCCCGGGGATTTGATGGCTTCTTGTTGGTACTTGAAGGGCATCGTAAGCAAAGAAATGGGTAATGTGTTTTCAAGCAGATCAAATGTACCTCTATTATATCTCCTTAAGAATATGCTTTAAAAAAAAAACAAAACAAAACAAAACAGGAGGTGTTTCCATTGGAGGACAAATTATGCAATTTCAAATGTACTTTTTAAGTGAAAATATATTGTCTATGTGCAATTACTTTTCCGTCAAACAAAACAAAAAAGAATATCTAGGTGTCAGGACCGGTTTGGCAAGAATGATCAGCTGTGGACCAGATGGATGCGCTTAACTTTCCCAAGAGTTTAGGGAACTTGTTCTTCTCAACTGAGATTGTGTCTGATTCCTGGTTTCGAATTAGTGCTTAAAAAAATAAAAAGAAGTGAGGCACCTGGGTGGCCCAGTCGGTTACGCATCTGACTCTTGGTTTTGGCTCCGCTCATGGTCTCGTGGTTACTGAGTTTGAGACCCGCATCAGGTTCCATACTGACAGTGTGGAGCCTGCTTAGGATTCTCTCTCTTGCTCTCTCTCTCTGCCCCTCCCCTGTTCTCTCTCTCTCTCAAAAATAAAAAACTTTTTTAAAAAATTGAAAAAAAAACATACCTTCTCACCCCATGCATATTTATAATGCTGAAATTCAGTCCAGGTGTGTATGTGTATAGATACATACCTATATACATATCTGTATAGACAAGGAACACACATAAATCACAATATAATCATTTGACTATTGTACATCTCCTTATTGATTTTCTGTGATAATTTTAAATCACTCGTTCCAATTGAACTTTTTCTAGTATCGTTTCATTTTCCCCATAAATATTTTTATGACAGTACAATTTCCCCCCGTATCTTAGGTTTTGCTGCTTTAAGTTACTCTATCTAGTATTTCAAATGACTCCAAATAAGATGATGGATAGATTTAAACATCAACAAACAATCATCAAAGTATCAGTTGGCCTGAAGCATCTTTGCAAAAATAACGTCTCTTGACAAAGTAGCCTCCACCAGCACTGCCTCTCTACAGCTGTTAACACCTTGTCTTAAAAGCAGGATGTACCTGGGGTGCCTGGGGGGCTCAGTCAGTTGAGCATCTGACTCTTGATTTCGGCTCAGGTCTTTATCTCACAGTTTGTGGGATCACAAACCCATGCCGGGTCTGTGCTGACAGTGTGAGCCTGCTTGGGATCCTCTCTCTCTGCCCTTCCCCTGCTTACTTTCCATCCCTCTCTCTCTCAAAATAAATAAATAAAAACATTTTTTTTAAAAAAGTAGGATGTACCTTCCAGGTGGAATCAGCAGTTTCTTTGGCCAGGGTTGTCACCAAAGAAGGAGAGAGAACAAAATAAAGGGATTAAAGAGAGAGTAAGGGATAGGAAAAGGAAAAGAGGACCCAGGTGGACATTTGAAGATGGAGACAGAGGGACAGAGAGGAGACCCTGCTCCCAAAATAGTTGTACTTGTGTCTGTTAACTATCGCCGGGCTACGTCAGACATGTGGCTTATAGCCGACTCCCTCTGGCGGTCTACAACCCAGAAGAGTAAAGGTCAATGGGAAGAAGGAACCCACACTTTAAGAAGGGAAATTAACATGGAATTCACGTCACATCCTGCCAAGTGATACATCACCTGGTCATCTATGAAGGCTCCACGTTCTGCCCAGAAGCGTGAGGGATGAGGTTTCGGGGCAGGTATGTGTGACCAAGTGCATAGCAGAGAGCTGGCAATGACCATGTATCCATTTTGGACCATGTCCAAAGGAGATCGGATCCTGCATGTATCTAAGTGAATCATCACACAGTCTACCCACAGCACTACTTAGATGATAAAAGCTCCTTTTCTTTTCAGCAAACAGGCCAAGTTACCCTGGTGCTTTAGGTGACCAAAACCATCTGTCCCTGTGGAAGCGGAAGAAGACATAACCCCACAGTATCTGCCTCATCAGTTGCATTGTGGTGTCACCAGGTTTCTTACAAAGACTTTTAAGGAGAAGCTGGAGAGGTTTTATAATCTCCCTCCTCCTGCACCATTCACCTATTTTTTTTAAGGTGAATATAGTGATAAAGAGCCCAGACTCTGGCCCCAGAATATTCAAATGATGGGTCTGTCCCTTGTCACCTGGGTGACCCCGGATACATTAACTGATCTCTCTAACTTGGTTTATTACCCGTCATAGGAATGATACTACCTACCCCACTGAGTTTTTATGAGGAGTAAATGAATTAAGTTTAAAGTTTTTGAAACTTAGAAGTGCTCAATACATGTTAGCTCTATTCATTATTTAAAATCTTTTCAAATTTTGCTACATAATAGGCAAAAAAAGGTATCTTGTGTTTTTGTTTTATTTTATCAGCTCTGATGAGTATTTAAATAAGTTTACAAACGATTTTTCTTTTTTCTGTGAATTAACTGCTCCTGCCCTTTGCTCATTTGCCCACTGATGCGGGACTGTCTTTATTATTGAACTAAAAGCACTCTTTGTATATTAAAGATACTGATTCTCGGTCTATTGTATAAAAATAGCAATCATTTTCTTCCTGTCTATGGCTTTTTAGCTTTCTCGTACCGTTACAGATATTTGTAATTTTTACATAGCCAAATCTGTTAGTCTTTTCATTTATGGCTGTTGATATGCCTGATTCAGAAGCCCTTCTGCATCACAAGAGTATAAAAATGTTCCATCTTGTCGTCTAGTAGTTATACAGTGCTTTTAAAAGTTTTTTCATTAATCCACTTAAAATTTGGCTATATGCTGTTAGATGGTAAGCCAACTTCACTTTTTTCTCCAAGTGTCTACGATCTAGCCTTTGAAATAACATCTAATGGCAAATTCAAATATAAAAAAAACCAAAGGTCTAGACTTTTTCTGCCACTCCATTCATCCATTTGTCTATTCCTGTGCCCGCTTTAATTTTAACTGTTAATTAAGGCTGGTTCCCAGGAATACTACACATTTAGTACATGTTGTGGTACTTCCTGAATAGTTTTCCTGCCCGATCAATGTTAGACTCAATGTGGCATATTTAAAAATAATTTTATTGGGTCTTAAATTGGTATCGCACTACACTAATAATTTGGGGAGAAGGGATATCTTTCGAGAATAACACTTTCGTGTGTCCGGGCGTTAGATCCTTCAATGTAATTTTGTCATTTTCTTCATAACGATTGTGGATAGTCCACATTATATTTTTACAAATTTTGTTTATATGGTTCAGATTCTCTCATTTCACTTGCCATCTCTGCTTCATTGAGGAACTCGTTTTTGTAACTGTTCTTGTAGTATGCCTTTGTTCTAACCACCCTGCATAGTCAATTCACTTACTTTTGATGAGGGTGAATGATTGCGGGGTTTCTCATGCTCTCATGCTCTCCATCAATTTAAGTATGTTTTATTTTACAGCTAACTTGAAGAGTTGGGTCATTTTTCTAAACCAATAGTGGGTGTTGAATTTAAGGGAGTGCTAGTTTTACATTTACTGGGATGATCATGTTTTTTTCTTCATCACTGATGTGGATCAAACTAATAGAATCCGTGAAGTTGAACAGTCTTTGTGTTTTTGTAAGAAATCCATTGTGTCTATGGTATATTAGTATTTTGATGCTCTGCTGTTTGTAGTCCGTGTTTAGATTTATACGTGATGTTGGGGTCTAGAGCTTTCTATTTTGTGATATTTCTGTCTGGCTTTGTATCAGAGATATGAAATTATTGATGGATTTAGTATCAGTTTTGCATTATTTTCTGTTTTATAAGGCTTTATATAGTCAAAGAATTACTTGTTTCTTAAATGAGTTCTAAAACTTGCCCAAGAAAACCATCTGGATCTTGTGTTATTTAGGAGGAAGACAGTGAATTTTTTCATTACAGCGTGTGGTTATCAGCCTATTCAAATTTTTATTTTACCCTTGAGTTTACTAGGTAATCGGCTACTTTACCATATTTGTCAGTGTATTGATAAAAACATTTTCTTCTTTAAAAGTCTCTCTGCCTGTGATTCTATCCATTTTTCCCTCCTGTTTTTAAAATATGGTTCTCCCTTTCACTTCATCAAGGTTGGCCAGAGGTGCTAATTTACCAACCTTTTTGATCAGCTCTTACATTTATCAAGTCTACAGATTTTTCTGTCTCACTGATTTCCTTTTACTTGGATTCCTTCTGATTTCATAAAGTCTACTTCGTTCTTTCTCTGGTCTCTTTAGTTGGACGCTTGTAGTAATTTCCAGTATTTTTTTTTTCTAAATAATGATCACCAGTTTCCTCAGAATAGAATCTTGACTGCATCTTTATTTTTGATGATTTGTTTCCATTGACCTTCATTTATTAGTGTCATTTATTTTTTAATTATTAGAGTAAGAGCTATATATTGTAGAAAGTTAAAAATAGTCAAATGAGAACGCTAAACCAATCTGTTAACCTACCACCCAAGCATAACCAGTTAGCCTTTTATAATTCCTTATGAATATGAAAGTTAGCACAAATGAAATCAGACTACACCTGCTATTTTGTAGACTACTCAATTCTATTTCACAAATATCTGTCTAAAGTAAATATTGTACTAGAACATCAGTTTTATTAGCTGCACTGCACTATTTATTCAAATATTTCTTAATCACTGATATTTAAGTTGTGTCAAATTTTCATTATAACACTAACAAGCTGTATGACCACACACACACACACACACACACACACACACACACAGAATACCTTAAGGATTTTTCCTACTGAGAAGTGACAATAAACACATGAAATAAGCAGATCAATTATTGGGACACCTGGGTGGCTCATCAGTTAAGCATCCGACTTCAGCTCAGGTCATGATCTTGTGGTCCATGAGTTCAAGCCCCATGTCGGGCTCCGTGCTGACAGCTCAGAGCCTGGAGCTTGTTTCGGATTCTGTGTCTCCCTCTCTCTGTGCCCCTCCACAACTTGTGCGCTCGCTCTCTCTCTCTCTCTCTCTCTCTGTCTCAAGTAAACATTAAAAAAGAAAGATCAACTACGAAAGCAACATGAAAGAGGTCAAGATAACACATTCAATACTGCATTCTCTTTACCTTGGACAATTTCTAGAGGGAGACTAGCCATGCAGAGGACCACAGATGATGCTGAGATAAGTCACCCAGAGCAGCAGAGAAGGAACGAGAAGGAAATATTCAGTGAGCATTTCCTGTATCCCCAGCACTCTACTAGGTACCCCATATCCGATCTCTGAGATGTTTAAGCCTTTGCTAAAAGACAACTTTTAACTTCAAGTTAGGTATCCGTGCTCCTGCTCTTAGAACAGGAACCAGGGCCTTAGAAAAGTTAAAATCATTGGTGGCAGGACAGCAATTGCCATGCAAGCTTGTCTTTCTCTGAAGACGTGTAACCTAATACATGAGGAGGACTTTTTTGATAATTCTAAGCTAATGTATCTATTATGAACAACTTTTATTTTTCTCTACTTTAAGCCTTGCCTTGGCCCAAATTGGCCAGGCCCAAATTAATGCATGATTCATTACTAATGCCTTAATAACCTAGAAGGGGTTCTGGTTTAATTTTTTAGCTGGTTTTTATTTTTATTGATTCTTAAAAATAAGATGCCACATCTTGGGACTTGGCAGGATGTTTTTATGGCTACATTTTGGAATTTGACATTTGCGCGTTCTCTATTAATTTTGCTCTGGTTTGAGATGCATGGCCAACTAACGAGCTCTCACCTGAATCCACTTCCCAGTAAACCTAAGACCGATTGTAAGTATTTCCAAGGAGAATATGAGAACTAGTTTCTGTTTCGTTGTCAAGTAATGCACGGTAACCTTAACGTAGCGTCATTAAGCAAATACATCAACTTTGGTCATCCCTCCAGCACAAACCATTTCGATACAGTCTGGGACTCCTGTTGTGTAAAATTCCCAGGAGAGACTGAATGGCTGAAACTCACGATAAAACCACGTGTCCAACTTGCATGCTGCCTAAGGGTCACGTCCAGCCTATGTCATGCGACCCGGGTGCACAACCAAACGCTGGGAGGCCTGGCGTGGGTCTGGAGAGGTCCCAGGGGAACCCACTGGCAGGAAATGCACACGGGGCACGTTGCTCGCACAGGTCCCAAGGAACACCTCTGACTCTGCTTACCAGGTCAGAAAGCGTCTGTCCTTCCACACAGTGTCCTTCTTCATCCTCTTTGGAAAAAGTCCATGACATGCGTCCAGAAACTAGACCATTACCCAAACTACTCCATTTCCTGAGTAAACCGTCTAGCGTAGTGCCTGGCATGAAGCGGATATGATGTTCATACCTGTTGCCCTTTTGGTTGAAATGGAGGATAATGACTTCGTTTAGTTTGCAAACCAAGAAACCCACTCACTTTAACCCCTGTCTTTATCCTTCCTCTCCATTTTGTTCTTCTCGGCCTCTAACTACCCTACCGCGGCTGCTTTTGCCTTTCCAAGCTACTCTTCCCGCGCGCTCAGTGCTCTCCACCATGCACTTCTTACCTTTGTCTTGCCTAACTTACTATTTCAAAAAACAAACTTGTTTTCCCCCTTTCTCTGTTGCCATAGCTGCCAACTCATGTTCCAAGAGGGTGCTTACCTCCAACACTGCGGGACCTTTGGGCGAATCGGACAACTGTCACCTCAAATCCCTTCGTGCTTTTTCCTTCCACAATTTGGTTCTCCATGTGAGCCGGATTGACATGTTCAATCTTTACAGAGGCTTTTCTTCTTGAGAGATCAGGGTTATATAGAAAGGGCAGCCTGCTGTGTATGCCCCTCACAGCTATAGATGCAGAAAAGTCAGATTTTGCTTCCCAACCTGCTTCTCTCATGCCTCTTTCTCCTTATCTTTGTCTCCTTGCCACCTTCCCTGAGCCAGGACCCACTGGCACCTGAGGCCACCAGGGTCAAGAGCCAGGGACAGCAAGCTCTGACCTTGCCCAACGGTGCACTCTGGAAATTTCTATTGAAAAATCTCAACCAAGTGAAGAGGGGAGGTGTTCATTCCAATCAACCTGTGACTTTCGGGAAGGCAGAAATCTTGAACCCTCAATAACTTCTAGGCCCTTCTTCTCTGGATCAAATCGTCACCAATGTTGCAATTATAAAACCAGAAAGGCATTGAAAAGAAGAAAAGTGAATTGAAATGTCAACTGTTTTTCAATCCCTTTGTACTCTTCTTCAGTTTTACTCTTCTGGTCTCTCTCCCAAAGATGATAACGTGTTCATAAATGCAGTGAAAACACTGGCATCAATTTCTCACAAAAAGCAAATTTAGCCCAGGGTAGAACTTTCTGGAAGTGATGGGAACCAGAAGAATAATAAGTGGTAGGAGATTTGAGGCAGATTCATTTTACTTCAGATCAAGTGTAGGTCATTGCCATTTACAAAATGCTCACCCAAGGTCTTCCGTTGGTTCTACAAGTTATTTATTGAGCACTTAGCAAAGTGCCAGGCTGAGCCTTCTGGGCACAGAAAGGTGAATACAGCACAGTCTTTATGCTCAGGGCACTCACAATGTGGTGAGCAAGACAGCCATGTAAGTAGATAATTGCCAGATTATGTGCAACAGTACAGGGATATAGAGACTTTCTTGAGAGCATTAAGGGGGTGGTACTGAATGTTACCCAAGAGAGGGTATCAAAGGAAGGATCACATCAGACATTTCAATCCAGTCTGGAAGGATAACAGGGCCAATGCAGTGAAGCTTAGATGTGGGAAGGCAAGGGAAAGGAATGGCATTCCAAGCAGGGAGCCAGCAAGTGTGAGAAAACATGGCAGCCCCCGGTGGCAGGTACATTAGGATGCCAGAAGGGAATCTAGTCCTGGAGGGACCATTAATCATGCTGAAGACCCAGGACTATATCTTCCCAGAAAGCGATTTTGAAATGCTACCCTGTAGAATTAGAGATAAATGATAATAACAATTAAAATAACATAATAGATAACTTATTGGGTGCTCTGCTGCTCTCCTCCAGCAGGAGTCATGGGTGGTAATTGCAAGTCGTGTCGGAGCACTTGCCCCAGGCCAGGTGTAAACCAAGCCCTGGGCTGGCGTGTTCTCCCCTCATGCTCCCTACCACACTGAGGCAGTGATGGGGACCCCCCCATTCTTGCCTGTAATGGTGATGGTGACCTCTCTCCATCTGACTTCCATCCATTGCCCTGTTATTCTCTCAGCTGTTAACATCTAGGTAATAATGCTTTTCCAAGAAACTGTGGGATGTCTTACTGCAGATCCTGAGAAGTTGAAGTGCCTGGTGACTATGCCATCTCTCCCTTTCTCATTTTTTAAAATCATAGATATCTGTGTCTGACGCTAATCTCATTCTCACTATGTGCCAGGAACTCTTCCAAAGCTCTTTCAACTTAATTACTCATGTAATACAACAACCCTGAGAGAAATACTATTGCTTTCTGAGTTGAGAACACATGGACATCAAGAGGTTAAAGAATTTTCCAGTTCTTTTCTTCCTCTCATAGTGAGAGGCAGAATGAGGATTTGACTCCAGATGTCTAGCTCCAGGGTCTACATCCCTATTTGGGCTTCACCCTACTTGACTTGGTAGGACGCAGACACCTCGTCACTCATCTGTTCTCAAAATCCTTTCTTTTTTTGGCTTTCCATCCACCTCCTTCATCTGGCTCCCCTTCTGCCATTCTCTGTTCCAGGTCATTCTCCTTTGCAGGTTACTCCTGGTCTTCCTGACTTCCAAAAGTTGGAGTGCTCTAGAGATCAGTCCTTGGACCTACTTTCTACACTTAGCTTGTACATGATCTCACTCAACTTCACAGCTTCAGTATCACCTCTAGGGAGACAGCTTCCCAGCTGACGTCTCCTGCCGGGAACTCTCCCAGAAAATTCTGGCTCATGTATCTGACTGTCCACTCAGCCTCTCCATGGGGCTGTCTAACGGGCATCTCCAGATGGGCATGCCTATGATGGAGCTCCTGCCCTTCCGCAGATCTGTTCTTCCCCATCTGAGCTGAGAACAGTTCTATTCTTCCGGTTGCCCAAGCCAGAACACTGGATGGCATCCTTGACTCATCTTGTTTTTCTCCCATGATGCATCCAATGCACCTGTAAAATATATCCAAGACCTGGCCCCTCCTCACCACTCTTGGCTGAAGCCACAACTTCCTCTTGCCCTGAAGGTACAATGGTTTCTGACTGGTCTCCCTCCTCCTCCCCATGAGCCTTCTGCTGACAAGCGCGAGGTGATTCAGGCACTACCTCACATGCAACGTCAGAAAAACTCACGTGTCAGACCAAGTGATGTTTTAATGCAAGATCTTTTAAAATCAGAATCCGTGCCAAAAGCATCCCAATGAACAAAACCACAAACACATTCATAAAAACAGGACTAACATGTTTGCATTACCCAGCTCAGTCCCAGCCCTGCCCGACTCCCTTCCATGTTGGAACGACCCTGTTAAACATCTTGTTGATCCTCTGGCTTCACATCTTAGAGCAAAAGCCAAAGTCCTCCCTGTGACCTACAAAATCCTTTGTGGCCTGGGCCACCATCGTCTCTCTCATAACTCCCATTTCTGCTCTCATTCACTCAGCCCCAGCCTCTCCTCTTCTCCGCCAACAAGCTCCCACCTCAGGGTCCTTATGCTCACAGGCCTTCCGCCTGGAATGGTCTCCCCCAAACACATCCCTCACGTCACCAGGTCTCTCCCCAAATTCCCCCTGTCAGGATCACGCTAACATTTCACCTTCTCCACCAACACACACACACTTTGTATCCCTTTTCCCTTTTTTTTCTCCTCAGAAATTAGCACCAGCACACTGTGTGTGTTACTTGTTTATGACCTCTCTCACCCTCTAGAAAACTCTGTGAAGTTTTGAGGGGAGATGGGTTTGTTTTGTTCTCTGCTATTTTCCTAGTGTCTCGAAAAATTCTTGCATGATAGTAGGTACTCAGTGAACATTTTAATAAATAAGCAATTCTTACTTATTGAGAAGTATATTCATATACTTAGTACTCATGAGTGCTCTCCTTTGCTGCAATGTTCCTCATGCCTGCCATGTATAGGTTTTAATCCTCTCACATCCATAAATTACTTGGGGAACTACTCTTTCAAAATTCAGAGGTCTCAGATCGGAACAGTTACAAGATGTTAATTAGAAAATGCACTGTGCCATCTCTCTTCCAAATTGACCAGATTTAACAGAAGTTTGACTTGCTTAAAGAAATATTTATCTGGGCTCCAAGTTCAGCCTTCAGGTTAGGTCAGTGTTGGGAAAGGGGATTGTTTTTGGGAAATAAACATGGAAGACTGGATGTCTCTTGTAGCAAATTCTGAATTCTATTTCTGCCCCCTGACCTGACTTCCAAAGTCGTGACACTATATTGCGATGTTCTACAGATTTTCTCAATCATGTCAGAGTGAGTTCACGTGACCAAAAGACCTTTGTGACAGAAAAGTGTCTTCAATTATCTTGACTAATAATTAACCAAACTAAAGGTAGGCTTTGCAAATAAAACTTGTCATTTCACCACAAACTGTTATTTTTTGCTGGAAAACATGAAGGTCGGCAAAGAACAAATCTACAAATCCACAAGACTGTAGGCTTGGCCTTCAGACATCCGTAAGATATGATGACAAATGTGGCTGACATCACCGGACCCCAGTCCACCCGTGGGCCTCTCTGCTTTTGTGGGTTCAATCCAGCACAGGGGGGCAGTTGTGGGGGGGGGGGTTGTTGAGAGTATCCTGAAGAAAAGACAGTTAACATAACTGTAGTCAGCATTCAGGTAGAATTATAAAGCAAATACCGGTCTCCTTTTATCCCCACCGTGTAGCATCCCTAGAACGGTTATATGATAAAAGTGTCAGGAAAGCTACATGTCCCAAGTCAGCACTATTAGAAAACTAGTTTTTAATTTGTCTTTGCCATGATACAAAGTTAGGACTGCAGGGGTCGGCGGGGGGAGGGGGGAACACTGCCTTTCACGAAGGATCGCGACGGAAGCTGGTACGTTAACTTAACGCACTTCACTAACACAAGGGCCCTTAAAGCTGGGCAGGGGGTGAAGCTGGTGTGCAGACAGAACTGACTAAATACTGCTTGAGAGAATGAAAAAGTAAAATTGGGGTTAACCCGGGTTAGACACAAGCAAGAATTACTAGAAGAGTCCAGGGCAGCAATGGCCATGCTTTTATGTGAAGCATGAAATTGCTTTGTCCCTGTAATAGCTGATGAATAGTCACTCTGGGATCTCATTTTTCCTTTGGCTTTCTACATTTTCTTGCAAGTATTGCTTTCTAGAAGCTGCTAGATGATGCTTGTCTATTAGTTATTACCTTAAGAGAATTCTGTGAATCTGTAGTTTATCAACATGATGCCTGCAGCTTCCCTTTTCACCCAATTTTGTACTCGTTCCATATGTTATCAACGGCGCCTTCATTCTGAACCCTTAAATGACGACCCAAAGTAGTGTAGGCAATCTCAGTGCATAGCACAGAAAAGTTTTTGAAGGGCCCATAGCGAAATGCGTTCAGTCTGCATGTGATTCAAATCACTGTAAAGCACACTTCTTCTGTCCCCGTTGGCAAAGCCCAGTAAGCAGAGGGAAAGCCCAGCGAGGAACCTTCACTGAGCCCTCACGCCAAGCCAGCAGATCAGCATATGGCCCTCAGCACACGGGAGCCTCCAGGGCCTCCTGCTACCACAGCCTGGACCATTCGAGATGGCCACACCCTTACCCTGTGAACCTCTAACGATGAGCAATTATCACATTTGGAATGGAGTTCAAACTTGGTTCCCAAATAGAAAGTATAGACAATAAAAGTCTGAAATTCCACCTTCACACCTACATAAGCATGCACATACGTAGGCTTTCATAATCTCTTAGATTTTTCGCAAAGGGCTTCGTGTCCTCTCCCGGGTGGTCTAAGCGATAGATGATCTGCAAGGACCATTCTGCATATTTAATTTTTTTAATTTATTCATTCTTAAGAGACAGAGAGAGAGAGAGAGAGAGAGAGAGAGAGAGAGCATGAGGGGGGAAGGGGCAGAGAAAGAGGAGACACAGAATCCAAAGCAGGCTCCAGGCTCCGAGCTGTCAGCACAGAGCCCAACGCGGGGCTTGAACCCACGAACTGTGAGATCATTACCTGAGCCGAAGTCGGACATTTAACCCACTGAGTCACCCAGTCACCCAGGCACCCCCATTCTGCGTATTTTTAATTGACATAATAATTTGTTTTTGAGCATATGGTGACATTCTAAAATAATTGCATTGAGATCTACCAATCTGTGTTCTCATTGGAGACGGGGTATTACTCGTTTGAGACTTCTAAATTCCAACTAAAATTGAATATTTAAAAAAAAACAAAACTCTTTAAGGAGGACATCTAACCAGCCGTGTTCGTGTGTGGCTGTTTGTGGCTCTAACCTTAATGGCTTATTTATAGAGAATGTTTCCTGAAGATGTCCTTCATGAGAAGGACAAGTTTGGACTTGGTAACAGTAATTTACTTAATTTATCTTAAATTTGGTTTCAGTGAGCAACCCTAATTAACCTGATTTTTTGCCGATAATCACTCTCAATGGAATCAAATCACAAATCCGGGGATGGATTGAGCGGAACCCAGAAGGAAGCAGCCCTTCGCGCATTGGTCCAGCGCACAGGATATAGCTTGGTCCAGGTAGGAGCTTCTCGTGATATCTGCTGAGACCTACAACTGAATCCACTGAATGGTGGGAATATCCGTGGTCCTAAGGTGCAAAATGTGAACGGTCAGTCATGTAACTGTTGACGGATATTCCTTCCTGCGGGGGAAGAAGCCACGTCATTTCAGGGTTGTAGGTGACCCTGGATGGTGATGGTCTTTTCTACTCTGGGTTATCAGCTTAACCTCCACCGGTCATTTGAAGGCAGAATCCGGGTTCACAGTCAGAGAGACTATCGCAGCTTTGAAAGATCGCTTTGGTCTCTGAAAAGGCCATTGGTGTCTACCACCCAATGCTTTCTGTGAAGCAGACCCACACCAGTGATTCAAGAATCAGCAGAGAGCAAACTCTCCCAGGACTAGCCTGTTTCCAGAGAAGCTCCCTACTGGGGATGCGGGAAGATGTAGATGTGGGGTCCCAGGACTGACCGTTGGGTCATCCTAGCTGTTCCATGATGTTTTCTCATAATAGCTACCCAACCAAGTTCACGGTATGTAATAATTTCTCCCCATCTCCAGCAGAAGGAAAAACAAAAAAGTCCTAGAACTGGTTGTTTACAGACAGTGATCATTAAGAATTATCTATAGATCATGGTTTCTATGAAAGCCTCCTTCAGAGAGGTTATGACAGATTGAAAACTACTGTTAGGGGTATTAATTATTTGAAGAAAAAACGTTGCCATTTTTACCATCAGACAACGCATTTTCATTCCCAGCTGTACTCTATCACCCACATGCTTTTCTAACTTAACCAAACCCACATGCTTTCACAGAATACAAATTTCATATGGATAACAATTAAATATGCTGCGTCCTTTTATTACATATTCCTTTGTCAGATTGTTGCCAAGTGTACTACGTGTAGTTATGTTGAAATGTTACCAAAAATATTTAAGTTTTTCTTTTTTCTTTCTTTGTATCTGGAATACTCATGCAAAGAGAGTGGTGGTACCCTTTTGAAAGCAAGTTCTTTTTTTGTAATGTTTATTTTTATTTTTGAGAGAGAGAGAGAGAGAGAGAGAGACAGTGTGAGCAGGGGAGGGGCAGAGAGAGAGAGAGGGAGACACAGAATCCGAAGCAGGCGCCAGGCTCCGAGTTGTCAGCACAGAGCCCGACGTGGGGCTCAAACTCATAAACCTCAGAATCATGACCCGAGCCAAAGTCTGACGCTTAACCAACTGAGCCCCCCAAGCACCCCAATTTCTTAATATTTATGTATAAGGATGTTCCTCTTCTGGAAGTGAATCTGTACAGGTCCAAATATAATGCTACGAATGTCTATAAACCTGTCGAGGGTGGCATTATTTACAACACCTCAACATCGTAAACCTAAATGCATTGAAGAAAATTATTAAATAAAACGATGAATATATAATCATTACATTCAACAAGCAGAACTTGATGAGAACTGATCACAAAACAATGTACATTGTCTGTTCAATGTTATTCTAAGCCCTGGTCCATCCTTTTCCCCCAAGTGAAATTCAGGCAAGCCTCATGACTTCTCTGGTAACTTGCAGGTAATAAAAAAAGTTCCACTCAATAATAATAGGTCTGGTGCAGTATGAGAGAAACTTCCAAGTTATAGCTACTTCCCTTCGCAAGCATGTCAGGGTACAGGGTGCTTCCCGCTTTCTTCCTCTGTGCATTCCGAAGCCTAACTTCCCATGCCAGTCTGCAAACTACACCTGCTGACTCCTAGCTGGAGCAGGAGGAAGGGATCGAAGCGGAGGGGAGGGGGCAGGTGGGTGCTTACAAAGACACTGTGATCATCTCCAGTGTCCAGATAAGGAAAACAAGGCACGATTGATTCTGTAGCTTGCCCACGATTTACAGGCTATAATTCTATGGCTATTAGCCAGAATTTCTGGCAAGATTATACAGAACTAAGAGCTGTTATAATATTATCTTTATGATTGAGATTTTAGTGATTAGCATGCCAAGGCATGCAAACAATATTTGGTTGAGCCTAAACTTGGTAACATGATTCACTCTAGGTAATGTTATTTCTGTGTTAGCAGAATGACTCTTGGGTCAGAAATTCTTCCATAATGTAAAACCTAGAATTGCCAAGTCGAGCTCTCCCAATCAAAAGCCCCTGATCAGGGTCTAAACACGTACATGACAACTGTGTTGAGTGAATTGGAAGAGCTCTCCTGATTTTGGCTGCAAAGTGCAGGAAGCCACTCAAGACCTCAAGTTGGAAACCTATGGTTTAACCTATTCTTGGCCACATAGCAGGTATACGATCTTCCACACGTCCCTTAATTACTCTTGGCCTTAATTTCCAGAATACTGGCTAGGTCTTACCCCAAAGCTGCTGGTCACGATGCTGCAATCCTGGTATCTGTTCAATCCAGTCGCTGGTAAGCAGACTGGAGTAAGTGACTGGAAGAGGAGAACAGCACGTTGGAGGCACAGCCTCGGCGCTTTGGGACTTAGGCGAGACCCTCCAACCTTCTCCATACTTCCGCCTTCAAAAACAGAGGGCAACATCAGGTTTCTTTTTTTATTTTTTTAAGATGAAATTTATTGTCAAACTGGTTTCCATACAACGCCCAGTGCTCATCCCAACAGGTGCCCTCCTCAATGCCCATCACCCACCCATCTCTCCCTCCCACCCCCCATCATCCCTCGGTTTATTCTGTTTTTCAGAGTCTCTTATGGTTTGGCTCCCTCCCTATTTTTTCCCTTCCCCTCCCCCATGGTCTTCTGTTAAGTTTCTCAGGATCCACACAAGAGTGAACAGGTTTCCTTTTTTAAGTCTCTGCACGGGGTGCCGTCTCTGGGTGGCTCAGTTGGTTAAGCATCTGACTTCAGCTCAGGCCATGATCTTGCAGTTTGCGGGTTTGAGCCCCCACGTTAGCCTCTTTGCTGTTAGCGTGGAGCCTGCTTTGGATCCTCAGCCCCCCTCTCTCACTCTGCCCCTCCCCCACTTACACTCTCTCACACACTCTCTCTCTCAAAAATAAATGTTTTAGAAAATAATTAAAAATGGCAATAAAAATCCCTGCACAAGAACTTAAGATAAAGAAACATCTGACTACAATTCAGGGAGCATACCCACAAAAGGGCCATTTAAAATTTTATGGTGCCTGCCAGTTAGATTTTTGGAGGATTTCTTTTTGTTGGCTCTTTGCAGCCTATGGGATAGAACGTTGAATACTTGCAAAACAAGAACTCAAAAGCCAGGGGGTGACTAATTGGTGCTCTCTTATCACTGGCAGGACAAATACAGCTGTCAAAAATAGAATTTTGCAGGTTACTTAATAACACGAGCCAGTCTTTTCTATCCCAACTGATACAACACCTTGCGCCTTTGAGGGTTTGAAAACACCCGCTTGTTTAAAACAAAAAAAGAGGGGCGCCTGGGTGGCGCAGTCGGTTAAGCGTCCGACTTCAGCCAGGTCACAATCTCGCGGTCCGTGAGTTCGAGCCCCGAGTCGGGCTTTGGGCTGATGGCTCGGAGCCTGGAGCCTGTTTCCGATTCTGTGTCTCCCTCTCTCTCTGCCCCTCCCCTGTTCATGCTCTGTCTCTCTCTGTCCCAAAAATAAATAAAAAAACGTTGAAAAAAAAATTTAAAACAAAAAAAGATATCGTAAAGCACATCTTTGGATATCAATAGCTGAAAATTTTATCAAAGTATCTCAGAGAATACAAGGAAGTTCACGCGGTCCCTTGCATTTAGTAGACGTTCAATAAGTGTGGCTAAAGTCTGTGTGATGGTGACGAGTTAAACTCTCAACTTCACACTTGCGTTAGGGCTGAGTGGAAATATTTTGAAGAAAGTATGCTGGCTGTTTCCTTGCAGGCACCCCGTGTCTCCAGACAATGGAATTACATGGGGTGCTTTCTACCCCCCTACTTTTTCATTCTTAACTGAACTTGCCAAATTTCCCAAAACAAATATGTTTTTGAGAGTCAAAGAAAAGAAATCAGATTATGATGACCCTTTCTTCAAGAATGCATTAATAATGTGGGTCATAAACTCTGGCATGTGATGGTCCTCCCACCTGGAATTTTCTCTATAACACCAGAAAGATATTATGTTTTCATAGATGAGTGTTTGCAGAAAACTTCCTGCCCAAGTTGCAATCAGTTTACATCAATTTTAATTCTATTAAAACTAAAATAGATTTAATAAAGATTGCCCTCAAGTAGTCTGAATATTTTTTAATTTTTTTAAGTGTTTATTATTTTTGAGAGAAAGAGAGAGACAGAGTGTGAGCAGAGGAGGGCAGAGAGAGAGGGGGTACACAGACTCCAAGCTCCGAGCCATCAGCACAGAGCCCCACGCAGGGCTCGAATTCACAAACCACATGATCATGACCTGAGCTAAAGCCTGACGCTTAACCCACTGAGACACCCAGGCACCCCTGAATATTTTTTAAAGTAGGATACTTGATATGATATTACTTATAAATACTTAGGTTTATCATGTATTCCCATACTTTCATATTATTTTTAAATAGTTCAAAATATGGTGTGGATTAGCACTGTTTGTTCAACTACCCTATTGATAATCTATTTTCTTTTTTTAATGTTTACTTATATTTGAGACAGAGTGAGCAGGAGGGGCAGAGAGAGAAAGAGAGAGAGAGAGAGTGAGAGAGAGAGAGAGAGAGAGAGGAAGAGAGAGAATCTCAAGCAGGCTCCACACCAGCAGTGCTGAACCCAACGTGGGGCTTGAACCCCCAAACTGTGAGGTCATGACCTGAGCTGAAACCACGAGTTGGATGCCTCACTGAGCCACTGGGCATCCCCCCATCACATTCCTAATCTAATGGTTGTTTTTAGCACACATAAAGCATTTTATTTGTTGTTAGTTTTTGTTTCCTTAGTCCCTACTATTGAATACAATGTGCAAGTGGAAGGCCTTGGGGTTACAGAAGTATAAGATGTAGTGTCTGACCTAAAATGCGTAGAATGTTGTTGCAATGAAAGTTTATCCAAAATTAAAAATGCATTGAGTGAGGAATATAGCTGTGGGCATTACTTTTCTGTACAGAGCGATAAAACAGACCATCCCCTGACCTAATGAGTGAGGATCAATATTTACACATAGGGATGTTCCTCATAGTGAAATTTATAATGTTGAAAGTTAGATATATCCTAAATGTCCAATAAAATATTACCACTCACAGAAAATATGATCACCCTTCCATTTACCAGTTATATAGTCATGTAAAACTATGCTTTCAAAGAAAGTCTTGGAGAAATGTCCAAACATGAATGTTTACCTAAAAATCAGAACGCAAAACTGTATACAGCTTCCAAATAATATTCTGAGAGATTATTTACACATGGTAAAAACCCTGAAAAGTAATAAAATGTAATCTCTGATTAGGGTAAATTTTTCTTGCCTGATGTTCTTCCCCCCCCCCCCCCAAACTTTCTATAGTGGGTATGGACTATTTTTATTATAAGGGGAAAAAATCTCATGAAGTGGGGAAATGTTCTAAGCAGCATTCCGTTAGCAGTAGAAAAATTGGGGAAATTTCATGGAGAAAACCTCATTATTAAAGGTGCAGGATAGTAGTACCTGGGTTCATCAGGCTGGTCTTTCAAATCTTTGTATGTTTGAAATTGGCTTAATATTGACATAGTCCAACCCTTTCATTTTGCAGTCAGAAAACAAGCCCCAGGGTTATACAATTCAGTAGAGACATGACCCAGAGGTCAGCAAACTGGACCCATGACTCAAATTTGGCTCCTGCCTGTTTTTGCCATAATCTCAGCCTACAAATGATTTTTCACATTTTTAAAGAGTTGTCTTTTAAAAAGCCAAAAATATCAACTATCTGGCCCTTGACAGAAAAAGTTTGCTGCCCCCGACTCTAATGCTTACTCTAGTACTTTGTTTTAGAGGCAAATCAGCTGTTTTTAAAGAAAATTCCCCGTAACACAGATGAGTGTCTAAACGTCCTGAAAGGAAGCAGGTGGCCCCTATTTCTCCTACCCAACCCCGCCAGCTCCAGCTTGAGCCCTCATTCGCTCATTGACTCCACAAAGAGGGACATGGGTCCTGCCTTCATAAAGGTTATTCTCAAGGGACAGGCAGAAAATAACTGAGAAACCAAATAATCACAGATCACGTTAAGAGCCACAGGTATCATAAACCGGTCGTGTGCCAGAGAATGGCAGGTGACCCTCTTCAAGCAAGAGGACACTGATGCCGGGACTTGGAAGACGTGTGCCAACAAAAACAAACCTTGCAAGGAACCAGAGAAATAGCATCCTTGGCAGAGGGGACCACTTGGGCAGGACGACTGAACCAAAACATTTATTTATTTATTTATTTTTATTTTTTTATTTTATTTTTGGGACAGAGAGAGACAGAGCATGAACGGGGGAGGGTCAGAGAGAGAGGGAGACACAGAATCGGAAACAGGCTCCAGGCTCTGAGCCATCAGCCCAGAGCCTGACGCGGGGCTCGAACTCACGGACCGCGAGATCGTGACCTGGCTGAAGTCGGACGCTCAACCGACTGCGCCACCCAGGCGCCCCTGAACCAAAACATTTATAAAACGCACAGCACTTTTGAACAGCCAAGACATCAGTGCATCTTACTTTCGAAGACCCAGTAAGATTACACCAGATAAATTAGAGAAATGAGTGGACTCCATCCTTCCCCTCTGTTAATCAGCCATGAGCCTGGGTTCCTGGGAACAGGTCCCTCAGACTAGGGACAAAATACAGCTTAATTCCCACCCCTCGAACTTTGCTCGTGGTGCATATTCTCTTACATGAACTTTCAATACAGCCGTATATCTTAATTATAATTTGTTCACCTCCTCAACAAAACTCACGTAAAGGTACAAGTCCTAACTTGGAAAGGATAGTGTTAGATCAAATATAAATAGGATTGGGATACCATCCCTCTCTAAGGGTGCCCCCAAAATAACTCCCTTCATCTCTCTGGTTTTGTATGATGTACTTTAGTCCTTTTACTTGGGTAGTTCTTAAGTTGCAATTTTTTTCTTATGAATAATGCAATGGAAATAAGCAACTCAGGATCCCAGTGTTTACAATTGGCTTCATCCAGATTAGCACCGAGAGGGGCAGCTGGGAAAACACAGTGGCATTGGCATTCCTTCCCAGCCACCACACAAAGTCCTGGGGACAGGAATAGGAATTTGACTTCATGGTAAAATATAGCTCCCAGGTCCTACTTTTTCCTTCCAGTGCCTGTGACCACCTGCTCATGTCCCGGCTATCCAAGGACATAAGTCATTCACCAAGTGTGTTAATACTAATTCTTGAAATAGGGAGACTAAGCCTGAGAACAGGATGGGGCCAGTTTATCATCACAGACACACATTTCCCTAAGCTTCTCACCCCAGCCACCCACAGACCAACTTTGAAACTCCTAAGAAGCTTTGCTTCTACGAGCCACAAGTGCCAGAGCATGGTATGGCAGACTCCAAATGACACAATAGTCCCATGAATCTTTCTGAGGAAAACGTATGTCTGACAGGTGACGGGAACCTCAGGATTCTGAGAAATAGAAATGCATTCCCGAAGCTGTTGGCAGACATCAATGAAATTCTCCTCAAATAGCTTCAAAGAGGATTGGTTATTTATGAGCTCTTCAATATAAGGTTCAAAATCTTTGGAAACTACGTCTGATGGTGTTTTTCCTTAAACTACAAGCACATGGGGTTTTCCATGTAAAAATAGGCGCGAACTTCATGACTCAAATATATAGAAGCATGGACAGCTCTTTGGGACTATGGACTTCGCTTATAGGCAACTTCAGGACTTCTCAAATTATTGTTTCTTTAATACTGATCAAAACAAGTATTAAGCGTTATCAAAATAAATATTTTAAAATTATTTTTAATGTTTATTTATTTTTGAGAGAGAGAAAGAGACAGAGTGCAAGTAGGGAAGGGTAGAGAGAGAGGGAAACACAGAATCCGAAGTAAGCTCCAGGCTCCGAGGCATCAGCACAGAGCCTGATGCAGGGCTTGATCTCACACACCTTGAGATTGTGACCTGAGCCAAAGTCAGACACTTTGCCAACTGATCCACCCAGGTGCTCCTCAAAATAAGTATGTTTAATAGTGAACCAAAAATAAGTGACTCTTCACTTAAAGAAACTGAGAGTTTGTCATGAGATTCAAAGATAGCTTTCCAACATAGGCAACGACTAAAAAAGGCAGCTCACACAACACGCAGTCATGAATCTGTGTAGGATTTCATACTTGCGATTCTTTTTCAACATTGTTTCAGAGGTGCAGGGGAGAGAGCAGAGATGATGTTAAATGGAGCCTTGACACAGCATTACGTGACTGAATCTCAGAGTAGGAATTATTCTACAGCTGATGCTTGAACAGTGTGGGGGTTGAGTGCTGACCCCCGACACACAGTCAAAACTCTGTCTATAACTTTTAACTCCCCCAAACTTAATCACTAACAGCCTACTGCTGACCATAAAAGGTCAATTAACACCGATTAATATGATATTATATATATATATATATATATATATATATACACACACACACACACACACAGTACTCTTACAATAAAGCTAGACAGAAGATGTTAAGAAAATCATAAGGAAGAGAACATATACTTACAGAACCATAAAAAATCTGCACCTAAGTGGACCGGCGCAGTTCAAACCCCCAGTGGTCCAAGGTCAACTGTAGTTTCCGTCCTCCTTCAGGCTTTCTGATAGGAAGAGTTAGTTGTTGGAGGTACGTCTTAAACCCCTCCCCAGCCCCTGCTGATCTTTTCTTAAACACCGAGGACAGGACTCGGGCTCAGAGGTTTTAGACAACAAGCCGAGCGACACTGTGATCATGATTTCCCTCGTGTACGGTTGTTTTCATAATTACCTTCCAGTTGTGCGAAAGGATCTTGCTATTTCACTTATAAGAATGATTTAGGTTTTCTTTTTTGCCTAAGCTTCTTTAAGAAAAAGAAACCGATGCAAAGAAAGTCTTTAAGTAATAGAATAGGTATGAAGCAGACATGCAATCAGAAAGACTTTGGTTCTTTATTTTTTTTTTAATTTTTTTTAACGTTTATTTATTTTTGAGACAGAGAGAGACAGAGCATGAAGGGGGGAGGGGCAGAGAGAGAAGGAGACACAGAATCGGAAGCAGGCTCCAGGCTCTGAGCCATCAGCCCAGAGCCCGACGCGGGGCTCGAACTCAAAGACCGCGAGATCGTGACCTGAGCTGAAGTCGGACACTTAACCGACCGCACCACCCAGGCGCCCCAAGACATTGGTTCTTTAAATTTCCACAGCATTCCCTTTAAGGGTCCTTTTGACTAACTCACAAAACATCCTCTGGACATTGTCCCACATTGAACTGTGGAGTCAGGGTAGCCTCCTTTCAGGAGCATTCTATCACCCTCACAAGACTTTTGCCATCACCCAGTCAGCCCTGTTCTTTTATAAACAAAGACTTTAAAGTCAGGAAAGGCTACGTGTCTTCTCAAATCCCTCAGCTTGCCAGAAATTAAAATTCGTGGGGAATTTGGTAAGGAGAATAATTACTGTATAAAATTCCTCTCGTGCCAAAAAACAAATGCATTAGGTGACATTCTTGGCATACGTTGAACCAGGTAGGACAGGATAAGAGGTCGGTCACTCAAACCAACGTTCTTCACCTGCATGTGGACCAATGTCTTTATCTGTAATGTGGACAGCTTTGTATAATGTAACCAGATCTCCGTCTACTGGAATATTACTCAATTCAAAAAGGCGAACTGAATCTATAATTGGGCCTATTGAATAAATCACACGTTCTGAAAGGTAAAAGCCCAAAAAGGATAAAGGAATCACCAAAGCTGTCACCCAGTTATTTCTTGGATGGGATCAAGAGGTTCTTATAGATTTCAGCCGTGTGTCCACGCACGTGCCTGGAGCCAGATGAAGGCATGAGCACAGTGAATCTGGTGTCACACAAACAAATGCTGTGGGATCCATCATTAGGTGGATTTTGTTGCAAAATGTGAATGCAGGGTCTTAGAAGTGAGTTGGCATTTTACTTTTCCTCTTAGTAAAGGCAGACACACTCCAAAAAGTTTTTCTGATTTTGAAATTTTCATAAGGATGTTCTTGAATTGACTATTCCCATGAAATTGGCCAGAAATGTATATTATGAAAAGCTTTACAAGATACAAGGTATGTTTAAAGGGCTGTTGGCTTTTGAATGCTTCAAATAGCGAGTTGCTGAATTCCAAAAGAATGGTTTGCCACACATAATCCTTCAAGGGAAAAGGAAATTATTACAGATTGTTAAATGCAGCACTTGATAATGTCAATTAGTTCTGCCTCCGTAAGACAACAAGTAACCTGAGATGACATTAGGAGTGTTTTGCTAGGCAACAGGCCTTCAAAAGTCAGCTTTCCAAAGTGAAACAAGAACGTGATTCCTAATTTGCTAAAAAAGTCATTTTCATGGGAGAACTGTAGCATATATTTTTTTTTGTACGATCAAACATAAGGACTCTGTGGAGAGTGAAGTAAGTTTGCAAGAGCCAAAATCGATTTGTGATTCTTTTTGTGATCTTTGCCATGCACGCCACCAAGAATATTATTCAGAATTTATTGAATCAGCCATTTCTATTCAAGTTAAGTTTAGAAGTAAACTTTCTCTCACTTACGTAAACAGAAAAGCCACAGGTTTCATATAATTACATGTTTTCTCATGTATAATAAAGTGCCTCCTGAGATAAAACATCGGCCTATAAACTATGTAATATCCCACACACCACGTTTTCAGAAACACAAAGCTGTGTGAGGAGAAAGTTCAATTTGTACTTGCTTATTATATCCCTGCTTTAGCTTTTCCTCTCGGTTTCCAGATGTGGTTTCGCTTTCTGTCAATTGCCACATCCCATTTATTCAGCCCTTACATCACAATTATTATTGCTCTATTTGTAGAAAAGTAATACCTGACATTCATATCGAGCATGCTTTTAAAGGGCTGTAAAAAATTTAGCTAATAATTGGTGGGGGGCGGGGGGACACCTGGATAGCTCAGTCGGTGAAGCATCAACTCTTGATTTCTGCTCAGGTCATGATCTCACGGTCATGAGATAGAGCCCCAAATCGGGCTCTGTGCTAACAGCATGGAGCCTGCTTGGGATTCTCTCTCCCACTCTCTGCCCCTCCCCCATTCACACTCTTTCTCTCAAAAAAAAGGATTAAAAAATTAAGAACCAATATGTAACTAATAAGGGTCATGTCAAATTCAACGGTATATAAATTTAAAAAACTCTGCTCCCTAAAATTTCTCAGGCTAAAATAGATTTTACCAACCTGAAGTCACTGATGTTAAGTTGTGAGAGTGAATAATTAAAACACAAACAGATGATTATCTTTATATAGAATCAACAAAATGAGTGCTCCCCACATCACCATCTGCTGTCCTCAGACAACAGAAAGGTCATAAGCAGACCAAAAGTGAAATCACATCTAAGAGGATCCTTTGGGTGCATCTCATTTAAGTACTCTTACATTTGCCTTGAACCCTATGACATAAGAGATATATAGGTGGTATATAGGTGGGAATAGAAATAATGCCTAATAACTTTATTCAATCTTACAAATAACTGGGAACACACGGTATTAAGTCATAAACTTCAAAAGACACAGTCCCAAAAGATGTTCTTGATACACTGACATTGACTGTTGAGAACAGTCTACAAGAGTCTGGCCTCTGAACCAGTGCTCTGGCCATGCCCCCGGTGACTGGCATGCTTGCAAAGGCTACAAATGCCACCAAGCCTGAGCGGACCATCCAGCACCTGAGCTAACAGGAACAGAAATAAATATAAACATCAGCAATTGGAAAGTGGGCAAGAGAACATCTGAAAATAGTTTAGTAAGGGACCGTACACAATTTCTTCCCCTTGGCAAGAAAAAACAAAGGACTAAAGGCAACCACGATGAGGATTACAGATCATTTCCAAAGAATCATTCAAGGAATTAAAATTCCTGTTCAGGAAATTAAAAAAAAGAAGAAGAAGGCTGTAAGAGGGTTTATTAATTAATCTCCCTCCAGTTTATAAATGGGCTCACTAAGAGGAGACAACAAACCATCTGGTCTCTAGGTCTGGTGAAGCTGAATGAAAAAAGTAGGCACAGTGCAACATGAAGAATTATGAGAAAAAGGCTTTCGTGACTGTTAACAGTATATGTCCCATGAAATTCACCAGATTGAGAATTATTGGACCCTCAGACTAGTGTTTTCTGCAAGAAATTAAACCAGTGTGACTTTAGGTGAGCCCTGTAATATCTCTGGTCTCAATTTCCTCATCTGCAAAATGAGCATATTGGGTTAATATAAAAACCAAGGAAAAATATCATCACAGGCATAGGGCTTAGGATTCAAATTTTGTCTTTGTAATTTACAGCTTGAGTGACTTGGGACACAGTCTGTGCCTTGGATTTTTCATCTCTAAGATGAATGCTATAATCCTGTTGGGTTTGTTGAGATTAAGCGAGTTAATACATGGAAAGCCCATACTTAGCACAGTAACTCAATTAGGGTTAAGTGTTGTGGGATTTTTTTTTTCCTGCTACTATTGTGTGTAAATAACAGAAGTCAACTCCTGCTGATTATGCAGGAAAGAAGTTTACTAAAAGAGTGTTTGTTTATAAATTTGGAGAACTAGATTTAAGAGTAAGCTTTCAGGGGGGGTTTTAAGGTTTTTAGGAAGTATGGTTTTAGGAAACCACAACACAAATCTGGAATAATAAGAAAATATATCATGGGTGCTCGACATTATAAGTTTGCACCAGTATGATTCCTACACCAGAATTCAAGTTCACTTTATTGTAACCATGACTGTCCCAGCTGCAAAAGAATTTGGAATGACAAGTATCTGGCCTTTCTTAACTCTTGTAGGAAAATGCAATTTTGCTCAGATTCCCCAGATATACGAAAAGAGCAGATGCCAGGTGGTCAAAATGAACTCAGCCCATTTGACCTCATGCTAAGATTCATTGCCTACAATCATTTATGAAAGTGTGAGTGGTTTCACTCAAGATAGTATACATCATTTCTTAAAGACTCTATGGTTCCATAATGAAAGATTTAAAATCTGTGACAGAGGAACTTTCAAATACTCTTGATATACAAACTGAATGACTAGGTAGGCTCAGCATCCAATATGTGAATTCAACCCCCTGGATTTATAGTTAGAATTAGGTCTTCAATTTGTCATTTACCTAGTTGAAGGTTTCTATGTATGTATGCGTTATAACAGACAGTAAGTGGTTTCTAGATCTTCCATTAGAAACGTACAGGTTCCCAGAGTTTAATGAACATCCTCTCAAGAAAAACAAAAACCTATATTCTCTCTCTCGGAACTATTAATACTTTTGTGCTGAGGGAATGTGTCCCCTGAGAAGGACATCAGCCAGTCAGGAAAAGAGCCATTATAAGCGGGCTTTATCTATTTTAAACTCCTTAACTATAAAAACAGTGCCAAAAATACCGACAATACAGCTCCCAACTGTCCTTTCTGAGTAATGGACAGCTATTCTAATACCATGACTAACGCCCAGCATGGTCTTAAATTGGTCTAGACTTCCAGCCTGGTGTAGTCCAAGTCCAGTGGGTGGTGGGTAGAACAGATCTCCCCCAGGCATGAACTTTGAGGTGTCTCTGAACCAGCCAGACTCTGTGATCCCCAAAAATATCCTTGGGGAATTTTTTTCAAGTGTTCATAGAAACCATAGAAAGACAATAAGCTCTCCTGTGCAGTCATCTTGGCTCATAAGCAGATGAAGCCTCCCATGCACGTGATGTCCACAAAATAGTTCAGTGATATTTTTAGCAATTATAGCAAGAAAGAAAGTTGAAGGGAAAATTTTAAAGGTCAATCTGTTGGTTGCCTATTTATTTTCCAACTGTCAGACAAAGCCTGCCAGATCAGAAATTCTGGAATCGCTACTTTAGTATTATGGGATAAAAGTTGGGTTTCTTCAACCTGAAGAATAAAAATACCACCAAATTTATGCTGTGTATTCCAATAATCCATCGACTAGACCTCTAGGCATTTAACATACACAGAAATCGCCCCCAAGGGATCATCATCAACCAAATGGTGAGGGCAAACCAAGAAGGTGGATTTTACTTTGGTGAAAGAAATATGCCCCCTTATAGGCAACAGATATTAGATATGTCCTTCCAAAATTTGTGTAATAAAATGATTGGAAATTGGAAAGGATTTTAAATGCAGCAGAGAGCTTGCAATTTAACAGCATGCTGATTTTTTTTTCTTAAATGAGTGTTTAAAGGTATGGATCTGTTATAAATGATTAAGCTTCCATATAACAAGGCAAAATGTGGGGATAAGGCTGATGGTCTCTGAAACCAGACTGCCTGGGTTCAAATCCCAGCTTTGCCTCTTCCCAACCATGTGACCTCAGCAAATTACTTAATCTGCCTAGGCTTCAGTGTTTTGGGTAAAACGAGGGGAGCCATGGTCCTGAACCTGTGACGTTCTTTAAGGGTTACGACAGTGTCTGGTATATAGCAAGTGCCGTATAGGTTTCTGTTAGACAAGAAATAAATAGAAGTTTTTAATATATCTCTGAAAATATCAACTTCATATTTTTCAATAAATTCTTGGTTAAGATACAGCTCACTGAATTCTTAAGGAGTTTTTTCCCCCTATAAGTATAAAACATTTCATTTCTCAGTGATGTAAATGTTTTGCTGCTAGATGATTCTGCAAAAATATAGGGGAAGGAAAAAAGGATAAGAACTCTTGAGGCAAATGTTTAAATACTTAGTAAAAGAAACACCCAGTTGTCGGAAGCATAAAATAATCAAGGCAAAGGTAGAACACCCATCCGACGCCCCTTTTTTTAATTGAAAGCAACATGATATAAATTAGGAATAAAAAAGTGATCACAACCAGAGACGTAATTTATGTTGTGATCCAAAAGCCTTTGTGCTAATACTTATAAAATAGTTGAGGAAGTCTCAAGTTGGGATACAGAAAGATTTAACGGTGAAACTAGCAGCCACTTTACTTTTGATTTTAAACAATCCTGTAAAACAAGGTCTTTAAACAACTAACATCTGACTTTTAAGAATCTACGTGGAAAAATATTTGGACACGCAAAAAACTTAACACTAACTGCCTCTATAGATGGTTAGGGTGATGCACTGGGAAATGTTTCTTTTCACCTTATATATTTACCATGTTTTTCCTCTTCTACGTTACTGTTTTCTCCAACAACGTATGTCATTTTATAGTTTAAAACTTCTTATAGTTTAAAACTTCTTAAAGTATCACTTGTAGAAGTTAGCAATGAATACTGTCATTCCGTCCCCTATATTCACCTTTCTCCAAAAATCATAATAAGGTGTAAAGACAAAGATCTCTGGCTTTGCCTAAGTGGGAATAAGAAGACCCTCCCCAGCAAATACACTATCCCAGGTCAACAGTGGTGGACCAGGCCCACACTTCACATGGGGCCCCTGAAGTTGCTTTCCAGTCTTTAACTTCTGGAAAAATAAAGACAGTAATGCTATCTTTAATATCTAATGTCTAGTAAAGAAAAGAACCAGAACTACTCCTTCCCAAAGAAGGCCAAGGGTTGGTTGGTTTCACCAACGGTTAGTTAAGACAAAGCCAAAAGAAGGAGGAAGAGGAGGAGGAAGAGGAGGAGGAAGAGGAGGAGGAAGAGGAGGAGGAGGAGGAGGAGGAGGAGGGAGAGGAGGAGGAAGAGGAGGAGGAAGAGGAGGAGGAAGAGGAGGGAGGAGGAGGAGTAGGAAATTCTATTTGGACTGAGAACAGCACTGTTCCCCACAAAGAGATCCAACATTAGTAAACCCCTCTCACCATCCTGTCAGCTTTGAAAACAGATTTAAGTTTCTCACTAGCTACCCCCAAAATTAGCCAATCCACACCTTCAAACGTTAATCCACAATGTTTCTATGTAGGGGCTCCCATGGCCTCCCTCCCTTGGCCCACGAGAGGGCCCGAATTCAGGGAGACGAGAAGAGAATTCATCACTATTGGCTATGAGATGCCGAGAACGGTGCCACGCATATTTGATGTATTATCTCCCTTAATCAAAAGGCCAATATTATCCCCACTTTGTATATGAGAAAACTGAGGTTCCAAGAAGTTAAGCCATTTGCCCAAAGCCCTATAGCTAGTGAGTCATAGAGCCAGGCAGCCCAACTCCAGAACCCTTACCACCACCCCACAGACTCCAGGTTACAGCAGAGCCTCAGATTGAAATTATTGTCCAATCCTTCGATGGTCAGGCATTGGTGAGTGTGAACAGCAATAATAATATCTGTCCAGCACTTGACACATTTTCATGACGCTTATTGCAAGCAAGTTGCTGAAGCACAGAGCATGGTATTAAAATCCACGTAAAGGACCTTGATTTTATCCTCTGACCAGCTATTACTTGTCAATGATAAATCTGTTCCTTATCATGACTTTGAAAATAACTGAGGCACTCAAACTAAAGGTCTTACTGTTTTCTTCTCTCCCTCGTATAATCCACCCTGGATTTGCAGGAAAACGGGCAAAGAAAATATGGTGGACCTCCACCTGGCTGGGATGCTGCACCCCCAGAAAGGGGCTGTGAGATTTTTATTGGGAAACTTCCACGAGACCTTTTTGAGGATGAACTTATACCATTATGTGAAAAAGTGAGTCCAAACTTAATTTTTTTTTTTTTTATCTTTCAAAGGGAAAATACTCCACACTTTGTTTCACACTTGTTCTTGGTCAGTGATGGTGTCTCTTCCAACTGCTCTTCCTCAACATGGACAAAGTTAAAACCTTCCTGTGAGTGGTTGTCCCCTTATTGCCACTGACTTGATGTAGCTCTTCCTTGACTGACAGCTTGAACTGCTGCTGATAACTTTCAAATTCTGATCTTTGATCTGAAATGGCACAGACATATGGAGTTCGCAGCAAGATAGCTATCAGTCTATAATAATACTACAACAACCTTCCAGAATAACATACTTCTCCAACTTGACATTTTAATCCGGTTTTAAAAAGTATACCCTTTGCGTTTAAAGAATGCATGCATTTGTCGTGGCTCAAAGGTGTATCCATACATAGGGATTCAGAATGAAATTTCCTTCTACAGGTTTGAATTTGTCTGCCCTAAGGCATCAACAAGATTAATAATGTAGTTTCTCAAAGTCATTATATAGTTAAGGAATACATTTCCTCAGTTTTAATTCCAAGCGATATGCTGTTACTAACCCCAAACTTACAGGGAGGACACAAAATTAAATTTTATTTTTATTATTTTACCAAGTGGTGTTTCAACAGCCCCATTCCTAGAAAAGTTAAAATTTTTTTAATGTTTGTTTATTTTTGAGAGGGAGAAGACAAAGTGCAAGTTGAGGAGGGGCAGAGAGAGGGGGAGACACAGAATCCGAAGCAGGCTCCAGGCTCTGAGCCGTCAGCACAGAGCCCGGCGTGGGGCTCAAACTCATGCTGTGAGATCATGACCCGAGCCAAAGTCGGACACTTAACCGACTGAGCCACCCAGGTGCCCCATAGAAAATTTAGAAAAAATTTCTTTCTCTAAATGCCAAAATTGCTTGGATGTATAAGTCAGCCTCAGTTTCAGAACCATTCCTAATTTTGTACAAAAAATCTCATTTGACATGTGCACAAACTATGGGCATTTAATCCGGTAAGAATCTTAGATACTGAACCTGAAAATGGGGAGGAGGCAGTTCCAGGGGGTAACCAACCACCAGGGTATTCGCACACATTTAATGACACCTCTTCTCCCTGTATATGCCTGACCTGTTAGGGTCACTCATCGTACAGCGGCCAGCAATAATAAATTACTGAGCCTGGCTTGC
>NC_064818.1:6202868-6296633 GCF_023721935.1 Panthera uncia
AAAAAAAAAAAAAAAGAGTTCTAGTTGCTGTACATCCTCACCAGCACATGACACAGGCAGTTTTATAAAACACAAAACAAAAACACATGCTTTGAAACGTGGAATTGCCAAGTTCACCCACTGATTTATGATGTTAAAGAACAGGTAGCCAGACTTTGTTATTCACTTGAAAACAGTTTGTTATTAAGTATTTCTGGATTCTAAACATACTCGTGTTTAGACAATTCAAAAACCTTTTGAACAAGCCTGAGCTACACCTATATGGTTTGTAAGAAATGATTTGCAATGCAGGATACATGCTCTTTTCAAATGGCAATTTTATTTTGAAATTTGGCACTTTTTCCTGTAATTCCTAAGAGATTTGGGGGATCTTGGGACAAGAGCCGCAGATGAGTCTCTTTACATCAATCCATCATTATCACTGGTTTAAATATTTAGTGTAATTGTTGGTATTTTTGTTTCTATTCCTTCCCGAGTTCTTGCTTTCTCATTTCTCTGACTGCATTACAGCCAGATATCGTTACCTCCTCCCAACAAAGAGAATGCCGTCAGCAAACTGTGTTTCTAGTTTCCAGGTGTTACACAATCTCTTGCTTCTTTTCCTTTTTGGTACTATCGACCTGATTTATGTGACGTTAGTTAGCTGAGGCACCAAAGAAGAGGAGAAACAGAAACAGTGTTAAAGAATGTGCATAGAGCGCTTGTTTTTGTACTTTGAGTACCATATCCTATAGGACCCGGGTCTATCTGAATATACTAAGTGAAATGACAACATCCATTCATCAGGACAGTGATCATTGGCTTCGAAGATGTAAATGCAATGGAGCCGGTGCCTTACAATCGTGAACGACAGGAACTAAGAAGTAATGCAGTATTGTGATGACTAGTGTACCTTCAAGATGCCAAGATGATTTCGATTGAATTTTCATGTAACCTCATAAAGTTTTAATAAGTACCAGCCTGAGTCGCCGATTTATTTTCTCTTTCCTGAAAACTACAGCTTTACTCTTCTTGAGTCAATACCTAAACAGTAATGACCTATAAAAGCAGGTATCCTTTTGGTGATTTCCTTACATTTGCATCTCTGATAAAAGTTCCCTCTGCTGCATCTTCTGAGGGTAAAGGGAACTTTCAACAATTAAGTGCATTATTTTCCGATCAATAAAGAAAACAAGAGAAATACCCAGAAACTACAAATGATAAGAAAATGTGACTCCAGAAAGGTCAGTGGGCTCTGAGGTCAACATTTGCCCTGGGGGCAGGTGCTGATCCCTAATGGAAAAGAACAGAGGTCACAAACTATCTTTCAAAGGCCAGATCCAGCTACCTGGTTTTTTTGTTGTTGTTGTTGGTCCTTGAGCTAAGAATGGTTGTTATCTTTTTAAAGGACTGAGCCAAGACATTTTTTACACTTTAAAAGGTTGCTTAAATATAAAGGGAAAATCTGTGACAAGACCCTAGGTGGCCCACTGAGCCTAAAATAGTTACCATCTGTCCCTTTATGACAAGTTTGCCAACCCTGCCCTAAGCCAACACCGCGTATTTTGACTTTTGTTACAGGTAGCACCCCGCTTCTAAGTACGAAATTCCAAATTAGCTGGGACTGGGTTTGGCTGCCAGTGACAGTATCCAAAATGGCAGCAATTTAAATAAGGCAACAACTTGTAGTCACTGGCCCCAAAAGTCCCAAAAGTAGTACAAAGCTGGCAGAAGGCTTCACAGGGTTATGAACAGAAAGTCTTTCTTCTTGTCTCCTTACTTGTAGGATCTCCATCTCATGGTCTAAGATGATGGCACATACATCCCGGTAGAAGGAAAGAATAAGATAGAAACAAGGAGAGGAAAGGACAGCTAAGCAGCTTTCCCTTAAGGAGATGCACTGGAAGTTGCCACGCTTCACGCTGGCTTACATCCCATTGGGCAGAGCTTAGGCACATGAGAGGATGTGAAATGTAGTCCTTATCTGGGCCACCATAAAGAGGTATTTTGCTATGAAAGAATGGAATGATGAACGCTGAGGAGAACCAACAGAGCTTGCCACAAGTATTTACAACACAGGAAAGGTGTGAGGGTGAAACGAAGTATGGCACATGAGATCATCTGGCACTGGGCTTGGAACCCCTCCCTTCCCAAATGAAAGGGGAACTGTTCGTTTAGCTCAGAATTTCTCAAAGTCTCGTAACCCGTTGAAGGTACATCTGTGGTGGGGATGGTTCCACGGGTCCCATCTTCACACCATTGTATAATCTTCTTCTGTAAAGACAGGCCGGAGCTGGCCGTGACTGCCTCTAATGACTAGAATGCAGGACATCTCTTCTAAGATCAGGTTGTAACAGATGATGCTCCCCATCTCACTGGTCTCTCTCTGGGTCTCGCTCACTCACTCTGGTCAAGCCAGCTGCCACGCCAGGAGCCATCCTATGGAAAAGGCCGTGGGGCAGGAACTCGAAGCAGCCTGCAGCCGACAGGCTGTGAACCAAGGGCTGCCCACAACTGCATGACTGGGCTTTGGAAGCAGGTATTTTAAATTTGCTAAGCTTCAGGATAATCTGCTGTGAACAGCAGATAATGGCTACAACAGCAAAAAAGCTATAAAGTTACAGCAAATGCCAATGTGTTTATCAGCAGAGTCACCGAGGCTCTTATGCAAAGTCAGAGGAACCAACCCAATTTTTTTAAGTTTTTATTTTAATTCCAGTTAGTTAAGATACAGTGTTAGACTAGTTTCAGGTGTATAATAGAGTCGTTCAACGTTGGCATGCATCACCCTGCGAAACCAACCCAATTTTTGAGCTTATGAATAACTTGCTGTTGTCAGTATGCAGGAGCATATGCTCGATGCTGAGGAGAATAAAAGCTAAGGAAGTTGTACATACCTCGCAGGAGGTGCTCACAAATGCTGATGGGGTGGGAAGAAGAAAGGAAGGGAGGGAGGGATGAAGCGAGAGAGTGAAGGACCCAGGGAAGCAGAAGAGGAGGGAGGGATGGGAAGAGGGAGAAAAGGGAGGGAGAGAAGGGAGGGAGGGAAGGAGGGAGAGAGGAAATGAAGAAGGGGAAGGGAAGGCATGGAAAGAGAAAGAAAGATATCAACTTACTTTTATTCTCACTGTATTTTCCTCTTTCCTCAGCAAGCCCATCTATCACTGCTTCAATGAAAGTATCTGGCCAAACATCAAACAGAGTCCACACAAGCCTTTCTGGCTCTGGTCTTCCAAATGCCTTAGCAATTCAAAGAATTTACAGGGTTTGGGGAGGAAGCGAAAGACTGGGAGAAAGTGATTTATGGTAGAGACAGAGTACCGTGGAAAAGCGAGGGGAAGAAGGCATGCCCTCATCCCCCAAATAGAATGCGGACAGGGAGAGAGAGAAGAAAGAGATCTGAAAAACTAAGAACGCAGGGAATCTGGATTCATCCCCGTCTGTAGGACACCAATGATTGTTGCACAATCTCAACAATGGAAGGACGAATGTGGGCGAGTTTTTGCTTGGACCTGCCCCCCCGGAGATGGGAGCTCAGGAAAAAATCAAGTTAGATTACAGAAAAATAATTTTTTTTCTTTCATGCTTGCATTTGTGTACTGAGACCTGCTGCTCTGCCGTTCAGAGTCCAGCTTCACATAGTTCCAATTGTTCTTTTTAAACCCATGCAAACTTGCAGAATGGCTAAGAGCACAGGCTTTGGAGCCAGTCAAAATGGAGTCTGCTCTGCCAACTACCAACTGTTGGGAACATGGGAAAAACTTAATCTACTTGATTCTCTTTCCTCATCCATTAAAGAGAAGCTACAATATCTCTTTCATAGGGTTATGATACGAATTTTTTGAGATAATGTACATTAGGATACTCATCACAGTGTTTGACATGGTAAGAACCAAATAAATAGAAGTCATTATCATTACAAAACTCTACACCTAGGACATAGGATTCTGATGGAAATGTCTGGGTTCCCTTCTCTAAGGAACAAGTAAAAATCAGGCTCACAGACTTCTGGTGCTGTACAAAGAAGCAATCCAACTGCAGTTGATTTCTCCCACTGATGACAATAGAAAATTCTAGCAGGCAGCTTGAGGTGAAAAGTCAAAACTTGAAGATCAATCCATAATGATAGTGAGCTTTCCTGGTGGGTTGTTTTTTCTCCTTTATCTCTTAGGATTTAACCTCAGGGTAATGAAATTTTACAAGTATGAACACTAAAACGTGTAAGAGAAATCTCCTTTTCTGGCCAGAGGCCCAGGAAAGGAAGAACCCAGCAGGGCGGGGGAGGGTGGAGGACTGTCTTTATTTTTTCCTTTTTTAGCCTCCTTTTCTCTCTCCCTGTCTTGCCCACCCCTGACCTCCTTACAAGGGGGCAGCGGCAGTGGCAACAGCAGCACAGAGACCCCCAGAGAAGATTCTAGTATCCAGGCAGAAGAGGAAGAGTGTGGAAAGAATCCTCATTTTCACTCTTTTCCCTTGCCACTTCACCCAGAGAGCAGACCCAGCCATGCAGAGCTGCATGAGAACACAGGAAGACAGAACTCTGAGAGAAACACATCCTGTTAGCCAAAGAGACCAGGCAAAGGAGTCCCAGGAGACAGAACATAAGAGAAATCTCAGAAAGTAGAGCGGGTAAGGGAAATTGCTAAATGTGTGTATTAATGGACATAAATTCCACTTTCACCTCAGGCTGCACGTACTCAGAAAACAACAACAACAACAACAACAACAACAATAAAACTCAAAAAGACATGTTAAAGATCATGGCCAGGAATAAAGAAGTCTATTTCCTAATGATAAAGGAGCTAATTTGAAGAAGACAGAACAATCTTAAACGTTTGTACACTTAATAATAGAACTTCAAAATACATGAAGCAAAAACTGAGGGAATTAAAAGGAGAATAAAAAAATGCCTGATTATGGCTGGAGATTGGAATACTATTCTCAATAATTTATGAAGCAAATATTCCTTTCAAATGTACAAAGAATACTTACCAAGATAGACCTTATTTGGGGCCGTAAAAGAAATCTCAGAGAATTTAAAAGAATCCTAGCCATACAGAGTATATTCTGATCACAATAGAATCAAACTGAAAACCAGTAACAGAAAGACTATCTGGAAAAGGGTGCCTGGTTGGCTCAGTCAAAGAAAAAATTTAGAACATATGTTGAACTGAACGTAAAGGAAAACTCAGTATATCAAAATATCCAGGATACCACAAAGGAGTACTTATAGCACTAAATATATATATTAGAAAGAAAGTCTCAAATCTTTTTTTAATATAGAAAAAGAGGGCAAATGAAAACATGCAGAAGAAAAGAAATAATAAAGATAAGCATGAAAATCAATGAAATAAAACTCAGGAAAACAACAAAGAAAATCAATGAAACCAAAAGTGATTTCTTTGATAAATCAAAGATTAGTAAGATTAGTAAGCCTCGAGCCAAACTGATCAGAAAAAGAGGAGAAAAGACAACAAGTTACTAATACATCACACATTATATAGATATTAAAAAGATAACAAAGGAAAATTATGCACAAATATATTAAAAGAAATCGAGCAGTTTACAAAATGGGTAAGTTCCTTGAAAGACACAAATTGTCAAAGTCTAATCAAGAAGAAATAGATAGCATCAATAGTCCAATGGCTTTTAAACAAATTAAGCTTGTAGATAAAAACATCCCCACAAAGAAAACATCATGTCTCAATGGCTATACTGATGAATTCTACCAGATATTTAAGGAAGAAATATCAATTCTATATAAACTCGTCTAGAAAATTGAAAAGGAAGGAATATTTTTAGACAAAGAAACTTTAAAACCTTATGCTCATGGGGCACCTGGGTGGCTCAGTTAGCGAAACGTCCGACTTTGGCTCAGGTCACGATCTCGCACTCTGCGAGTTCAAGCCCTACATCAGGCTCTGTGCTGACAGCTCAGACCCTGGAGCCTGCTTCAAGTTCTGTGTCTCCCTCTCTCTCAGCTCTTCCCCTGCTTGTGCTCTGGCTCTGTCTCAAAAATAAGTAGACAGTAAAAAATAAAAATATTTCTGGCAATAAATAAATTAATAAGGGAAAAATTTTGTGACCCTAGGATAAGCAAATATTTCTTAGATACAATACCAAAAGCATAGTCCATAAAAGAACAAATTGATAAATTGAATCTCAAAATCAAAAACTTCTGGTCTACAAGAGAAGGTGAAATAAGCCACAGACGAGGAGAAAATCTTTGCAAAGCAGGTATCTTACAAAGGACATGTGTCCCAGAATATGTAAAGAATTCTCAAAACTTAACACAAAGAAAACAATCCGATAAAAAATAAGCAAAAGACGTTAATGGACACTTGACCAAAGCATGTACAGATGGCAAATAAACACATTTAAAAATACTCAATATCATTATCGATACTCAATATCATTTCCCCATCAGGGAAATGCAAAGACCATGAGAGAGAGCTCCGTACACGTAAGAGAATAGCTGAGATTAAGGACAGACCATCCCGGGGCGCCTGGGTGGCTCAGTCGGTTAATCGTCCGACTTCAGCTCAGGTCATGATCTCACGGTCCGTGAGTTCAAGCCCCGCGTTGGGCTCTGTGCTGCCAGCTCAGAGCCTGGAGCCTGCTTTGGATTCTGTGTCTCCCTCTTTCTCTGCCCCTCCCCTGCTCATGCTCTGTCTCTGTCTCAAAGATAAATAAAAACATTAAAAAAAATTAAAAAAAAAAAGACAGACCATGCCAAGTGTGGAAAGCATGTGCACAAGTTGCAACACACTCACCAAATGACCCGCCAGAGAGAAATGAAAGCTTCTTTCCATACAAAAACTTGTACATGACTGTTCCTACTGGCTTTCTCTGTCACAGCCAAAAATCCACCCATTTAATGAAATGCGACTTATCAAGAAAAGGGAATGATGGGGCACCCAGGTGGCTCAGTCTGTTAAGCCACCCGACTCTGGATTTTGGCTCAGGCTATGGTCTCACGGTTTGTAAGCCCCGCATCGGGTTCTGTCCTGACAAGGCGGAGCCTGCATGGGATTCTCTCTCCCTCCCTCTCTATCCCTCCCCTGCTCACTCTCTCGCTCTCTCAAAATAATTTTTTTTAAAAAAAGGAATGAACTATTTATTTGCTACAACATGGATGAATTTAAAAATAATTATATTGGATGAAAGATGCCAAACACAGAATAGCACACACTATATTACTCCATTCTCTAAAATTCTAGAAAATACAAACTACTCTCTTTTGACAGAAAACAGGTCAGAGGTTGCCTGGGTTTGAGGTTGGGAAGGGAAGGAGGATTACAAAGGAGCACCAGGAAATGTTTCTGAGTGATCAATACGTTTACTATCTTAAATGTGGTGATGCTTTCACAGGTACATAAATACGCTGAAACTTATCGAACTTTGTCATTTAAATATGCCCAGTGTACTATATATCCAATATAACTCCATAAAGCTGTTTTTTTTTAAGTTAAATACATGCCTATCATATGATCTAGCTATTCTATACCTAGGTATTTCTTTAACGTTTATTTGTTTATTGTGAGAGAGAAAGAGAGCACAAGCAGGGGAGGGGCAGAGAGAAAGGGAGAGAGAGAATCCCAAGCAGGCTCCACGCTGTCAGCACAGTGCCCAACATGGGGTTCAAACTCAAACTGTGAGATCATGACCTGAGCAGAAATCAGGAGTTGGGACACTTAACGGACTGAGCCACCCAGGCGCCCCTCTCTCCCCCAGTATTGACCCAAGAGAAACAAAAGCCTATACCCATAGGAAGACCTAAACGTGAATGTTCATAGCAGCTTTATTTGTAGTAGCTGATAACTGGAAAAAGCCCATTTATTAACAAGGTGAATAAACGGATAAAGAAATTATGGCTCATTTATACAAGGAATGTTGCCCAGCAGTAAGTAGGATGAATTATTGATAAGTGTTAAGACAGAGGCATCTCTAAGGAAGTATGCCATGTGAAGGAAGCCAAACGAAAAGAGAGTACACACTGTGTGCTTCCATTTATGTAAGGTTCCAGAATATGGAGACCCTTGTACAGTGAGAGAAAGCAGATCCGTGGCTGCCTGGGGGAGAGAAGACGGATGGATGGCCAGACAGCAGCAGAAAACGTTGAAGGGGGATGGCTGTGTTCATCATCTTGGCTTCAGTGGTTGGCTTTGTGAGTATGATCTGTGATCTGAAGTGATTGGACGTGACGCTCTTTAATATTTGTTCCCCTTCTAAAGGCTACACTATGCTCTTTACTCCTTGACATCGAGATTCTGCAAACCAGACTTTAAAGAGACTGCCAGCGTGCTTTCTTGTGAACCTTCAAAATTCCCACCAACTGAAGACACAGGCATGGCCCACTGTCCGTATTTCTGGTCCCCACGGAAGGGACCATAACCTCCCCACACTTAGCAGAATCGAGGGACAGGTGCCCTAGGCGGTGAAACATTTTCAGGGCAAGCCTGATTTACTCTTATGTCAATAGTCCTGCAGGCTTGCAGTTCTGCTGAGATAATCCCAGAAATAACCTTCTGCTCTTCTAACGAGAACACGACCGGGGAAGTCGAACTTTGAGGGATCGTGACCCTCTCTGGCCTGCTCTTTCCAAAGGCAATGGGTAGAATGTGAGCAACATTAGCCTACCCTCCCTCTGGTAGTTATGAAAATCTAAACGTGTGTGTGCAGTTACATTGTAACTTATTAGTACTCAGAGTGAGGTCTTTTGGCTTGCTTTTTCCGATAAGAGCTGGGATAAATCGTGACCCTTGACTTGTCTTACTGGTTTCCTGTTAGAGGCTGTGGACTTTATTGTTAGCCTGAGGTATCTCTGCTAAGTGCCCTGGGAAACACATTCCAATGTCCAACCACAGCCCCAACCCCCAATAAAATGCACGAGAGAAAACATCCGATAGAGTGCCAATGTGACAGCCAAAGTTTTCTGAAGCTTGTGGATTGGATGGAGGTTAGGAGAGAGCTTCAGCTACATAATGATCTCATCTGCTTCTGCACTATAAAAATATCCTAAAGGTGCATAATCTTGATATATCTCTCAAGCGCCAGGCTCAATGCCAGAGGCCAACCTGGGAGTCGAGTGATAGCAGTTCCCGTCCCACGTTTACTATGAACTTAACCTGTGTCCTCGGTCAGACTGTGAAGGTGTCTTGGGGGTCAGTCGCCTTCTCTGTAAAGTGAGACCGGGTGCTCCCCCCTTTATTGCCTTGAGGAACCTTCTGGGTAATAACCCAAGTGAGTTTAGGGCCCAAGGAGGATCTGGAGAATAGGACAGAGTCTTAATGAATTCAAGTTCCATTGAAGCTGAAAAACAATAAAGCATATGCGAAATAAAACTTGCCAGCCGCCGGCCACTGACTCTGGTTTCAAAGATCACTAAGGTCTACTCAACTCCTAAAAGCCTGAGAGTGTCTAAGCCGACGTGCACGGGACGTTGTGTGTGTGGCAACTTAGATCAAGTGTGACATCCAGTGGTCACCTTGGCTAATGACACTTTGGACCAGCCTGGGGAATTCTGACCTGGAGGCCCTTTGTCTTGCTGAACAGACTTCAATTGAAGAAAGGGAATCGGAAGTAACAAGTGTTCTCCATCGGGTGGAAATTAGGGTGAGGAAGTTACATGATGCCAAAAATAAAATAACTACTTGGGGACAGGGCTGAGGCTAGAAGCCACATCTTACAGAAAATCCACCAATTAATCTTTCCATAATTAACTGACCATAATAGAAATGCCCTTTATCAAGAGTCGGCAGCAGAAAGGAGGCAAAAAGAAGAATTAATAATATTAATTTGGGGGGGGGGGGGCACCTGTCTCAGTCGGGTGAGCATCCGACTTCAGCTCCAGTCATGATCTCGTGGTCCGTGAGTTCAAGCCCCGCATCGGGCTCTGTGCTGACAGCTCGGAGCCTGGAGCCTGTTTAGGAGCCAAAATCAAGAGTCAGATGCTTAACTCTGATGGAGCCACCCAAGCGACCCAGTCTGACGCACTTTAAACTCTAAATGTTTTACTCCATACAGCCCAGCATCATAATTAATGCCTGCCATGACGATCCTGAGGCATTAACGATTAAATTATTCTTACAGTCCTATGCTTAACCAAGTAAAGAAATGTGGAATCTAATTTAGCAAGATTTAACATCGAAAATGAGGACAGTGAACATTTTCTGTGCAGTAAGATAGCTTATCTTGAAGACCGGCTTGGGTTTGCCACATCCTAAACCCATGAACATAGTCCATCGGAGGAGGCGGATGGCATCTCCCATCTGGCAGGGATTCTCCCACCTTCCATCTGTAGTTTATGCTACAAACGGGGGAACCGTTTCCAGACAAGAACTATGTCCAGCACCCCCTTGCCTGTTCTTCCCTGATAAAACCCAACTCTTCAATTCACTCTCACAGCCATTCAAGAAACAGCTTCTAAGGAATTCATTTGTTGTATCTCCCCAGTGACTTTGAAGGGCATTCAAATAGAAAGTCCACAGTGATCTTGGTGAAAGGTGTCTTCTGTCCTATTTTCTTTGCTCCCACGCTGCACCTGCTCTAGGACTCACCTCTTCAAAACCCCCAGGACAAGCTTCTTCTGCTTCTCCACCAGCCACATCTTCTGGCTCGAGTGTCTCCCCCACGTCTACCTCCCTTCCCATCCCTCTTATCTTTTTAGCTATTCCCACTTTTCGAAAGTTACGTCCCGCTTTAGGGTGCAACTCAAATACAGTAAAGTCTCCCCTTTAAAGGACTCCCTGATCCCATCATTGGGAGAATGCCTTCCTCTTACTACCTCGGCATGTTTCATTCCCCCTTTGCTCATTCTCTCCATCTTGCCTTGCACTGTGATTATTCTTCCTACGGTTGTGTGTCCCCATTAGAATCTGAGTTCCCGGACACAAGGGGAATGCGGTGAGAGGGACCGTGCGGTAACCACACCTGTCAAGGTTTCGAGGCTTGCAAAGAATTCACAGAACACTCCTGAGTGAAGGTGGCATCCCAAGGTCAGCCAAGTGTTATGGGGGTGCCTAGGGGCCTCTTACTAATCATTTGTCACGTGTATCAAGAGGAAAGGGTGCACACCCTACAGCATTTCCTAGCGCAATAGGTAGGCTCAAACGGGAAAACAGGTTCTCCAGCCACCATCCTGGTTTGTTGATTTGTTCAGCTACCGTTTCTGATATCCCTTCTGTGTGCCCACTGGTGTGCGACCCATTTCACACGTAGTCACCCACTCCAGCCTCACAGCTCACCCATGAGATAGTTGTTATGAACTCACGATTTCGGACATGACAACGAGGGCTTACGGAAAGTGATCCCATAGCTAATAAGCGACTCTGTCAAGTTTCAAACGTTCGCAGCTTCACTCAGGAACTGACGTTATCGACCATTACAAGGCCACGGAGGGGTGCCACTCATACCTCCTTTAAGGGAGGACCCGCCACAGTTGGGTCTACCACACAGTTCACGGCAAGCCACACTTTCTCTGGGTGTCACCCTCACAGCGAGCACAGCAGGGGCACTGGGACAGGACCGTCCCTGCCCAGCGTGGATGTCACCTATCAAGCAAGCTTTGCTCGGAGATCCCTATCAGCCCTACCTAGACTTTCTCAGGAAGGCACTAGGTCTGTGAATCCTCAGCTGCTCTCCCTTCACCAATGCCAGATCCGCCCTGCAGCCTGAAGCTTCTCCAACCTGCTTCCGCACCCTCCCTGCATCCTCAAGCGATGATCTCTTGCCTGTCTCATCTTTGGCCATCTGCCTCTCGGATGACACAGGTGACACCAGAAGTGTCTGAGAAAAGAGGCTATGTGGTCAGGTTTCAGGACGGCTCTCATGATCCCGCCAGCAGGGACGACCCCATCCTTAATGCAACGGAGTCCTTTGCACCGCCGGCAGCCTAATCCCTAAAGATGCCACCGGGGTTAAGCGGGGGGGAAAAGCCCTGGCGGAAGGGAATGCCTTCAACATACAAGGACTCGGGTGTTTGGGGAAAAACTCTTGCAAAGACTAGGGGAGTGGCTTGGTCATTCCCAGGCTGTATTAAGGCCTCACAGGTGGTGTGAAAGGGCTCCAGGCTCAGTGAGAGAACCCGAGGGCCTCTGCAGGTGGCTTTTATCTTGCAGCGGAAAAGCCAAACAGCAGAGGGCCATATTCAGAACCTGATAGCGAAAGCTGCAGGACTCCAGCCGCCTTTCCATATTCACATTTAAATACTCAGCCAAGGGGCGCCTGGGTGGCTCAGTTGGTTGAGCGTCCGACTTCATCTCACGTCATGATCCCGCGGTTCATGAGTTCGAGCCCCACATCAGGCTCTGTGCTGATGGCTCAGAGCCTGGAGCCTGCTTAGGATTCTATGTCTCCCTCTCTCTCTGCCCCTCCCCTGTTCATGCTCTGTCTCTCTCTGTCTCAAAATAAATAAAAACATTAAGAAAAAAAATAAATAAATACTCAGCCAAAATAGGGCAGTTAAGCTAAAACCATGGCTCTGGCTGGGAAAACACGGGACCCTGGAATATGGAATGGATGCCCCCAAGGATCTTGGCTCTGCAGACACCCCACCACCCCCACCAAAAGCTTGCCGAAGCGGCCCACCCCTCCGCAGGAGAACTAGCATCTCCCCAGGATGGGAAGACGCTGGGGAAGTTTCTCCACAAGGCAACAGAAGTCCCCCTAAGGCAGTGCTCCACCTCCTTTCCTGACTGCCTGGCCAACAGGGACGTCCACTCCAGCATAACTCATGCTTCACGCATGCTGGGGCTGATAAGAGAGGAAAGAAGTTATATCCCCAGCAGGCATGGCAAAAATGACCCGGCAGACAGAGGCAGACACGAAGGGGGACCCGTGGGGTTGGATTGATCCCTCAGGAAGGGGCACACTCACCGGCATGGGCTGTATTCGTTCTCTGCTGCTGCAAATTATCACGAGCTCTAGTGGCTTAAAACAACACACATTTCGGGTCTTGCAGCTGTGGAGGTCAGGAGGCCAAAACGGATCTTGCTAAAATCCAGACGTTGGCAAAGCTGTGTTCCTTCTGGAGACAGGGCGGAAATCTGCTTCCTCGTCTTCTCCAGCTTCTAGAGGCTGCTGGCCTTCTTTGGCTTGTGCCCCCCCTCCCTCCTCGTACGGTACCTTGAGTCTTGCTCCCTGAACGCCCCCTTCCGTCTTTCCCTAATAGGGACCCTTGTGATTACATGGAGGTACACCTGGATAGCTGAGGACCGCTTCCCCCCCCCCATCCTTGATCTTAATTACATTAAGGTCCTTGGTCACAGCTGCCAAGTTCCTTTTGCAGAGTAAGGTAACATACTTGCGGGTTCCAGGGATGAGGACACAGCCATCTTTGGGGCTGGGGCGGGGCATTATTCTGCCTGATTCCGACGACATTTTTCTTGACACGCCACATTGCATTACTTTAAGGCCTACGCCACGAATTGGCGCTTGTTCACATCGTGACAGGATCACACGGGAAGCCTGGTTTCACATCCATCGCCTCGATCCTTCCAATGTTTTTCTCGCAGCGAGAACCTTGAAGATCAAACCTCTTGGCAACTTTGAAATCTGCAACACGGTGTGGCTAACCAGGGTCACCATGCCGCGCTCGACGCTTACCTCTCTCCCGAGTGGAACTCTGTGCCTTTCCACCACATCCACTCATTCAGCCCAGCCCCCTCCCTCCAGCCCTCGCAACCGCCAGTCTGCTCTCTGTGTCTGTAAGTCCCTTTCTGTGTGTGTGTGGATTCCATATAGAAATGAGATCTAGCAGCGTTTGTCTTTCTCTTGTCTGGCTCATCTCACTTAGCATAAAACCCTCCAGCTCCATCCATGTTGTGGCAAAGAGCAGGATTTTCTGCTTTTTTTTTTTTTTTTTTTTGGTTTTTTGACTGGATAATATCCCCGTGCACGTAACAGGTGACTCTTGAGGGCCTGGAGAAAATGATGGCCCGCTCTGATTGAAGCAGAAATGCCTGAGTTGCCCTGAAAAATGGTAGAGGAAATTAAAAGGTACAGACAGGCAGCATGCCCGCTGGAGAGACTGTGCGTCCAAAAGCCCCGGCAGCGGACGGCCCAGAGCACACGCCATAAAGAATGTACTCGTGGCTCTCCCCCACAGGCCGGGGCTGACATAGGAGAGGCGGTCACAGAGCTGCACGCGCTAGGATATGCGAGGGTGACAGGTCCCAGAGCGACAGAGGCCAACGGACTGTGCTCACACACCAGAAGCCAGGGAGCTGCGTTTACCTTAGTAACCAGCAACGTCGGGGGCAGCCAAGGAGTCCTCAACCACACGGAGTCATGGAATGGTTACTAGAATATTCTCTCTACTACTCAAATATTTTATTGCATCTCTACAAGCAGAGTAAGGAGGAGGCTTAGGTTTGGTGTTTCAATGACTCCCCTGGAGCACCTAGGTGGCTCAGTCGGTTGAGCGTCCGACTTCAGCTCAGGTCACGGTCTCGAGGTTTGTGAGTTCGAGCCCCACGTCAGGCCCTGGGCCTCCCTCTCTCTCTGCCCCTCCCCTGCTCGTGCTCTGTCTCTCTCAAAAATAAACGTTAAAAAAAATTACATGGCTCCCCTAAAACTGAGAGGGGTCCTGTGGAGAAGCCAAATTCTAAGAGTTAATTTTCTCTTCCTCTGAGCTCCTGGTCTCCTCACGCAAAGAGACCTGGGCAGGCTTGCCCTCCAGCCCTGGAGCTTTGACCTTGGTTTGGGGGCTCCCAGGGCAGTTCACTACTCTGCCGTCCAATGTATGGACGTCCAATGCAATGATCATATTTCTTTTTTTTTTATGTTTTTATTTATTTTTGAGAGAGAGAGAGACAGAGCATGAGTGGTGAAGGGGCAGAGAGCGAGGGAGACACAGAACCCGAAGCAGGCTCCAGGCTCCGAGCTGTCAGCACAGAGCCCAACGCGGGGCTCGAACCCACAAACCATGAGATCACGACCCGAGCCGAAGTCGGACACTCAACCGACTGAGCCACCCAGGCGCCCCATGTCGTAATCACATTTCTGATCCACGTAAAAAGTCTGAGATTTCCCCCTGTGTCCTCAAACTTCCTAAATTCGCCTTCTTTTGAATCCACCATTTGAAGTCAGGGGGAGGGGATCCAAAATATTTTCTAAAACATGGGTCAGACACAGAGGTTTCCTCTACCACATCGACAAACGGTCAGCTGTGTTTTATGCGGTGGTGTTTGTTGAGTACCACGGGCTGACAACAATTTGGAATGAGAGAATGAAAGCCTTTGAGATCCCCTTTGGGACTCAGTCCAGCCTGAGGAACGAGGTAAGTTTGCTTCCTCTGCACGTGTGAGGACACAGAGATCGAAAGGCCTGCTCTCATTCAACTTTCATATATAAAGCACCCAAAATAGTCTGCCTCAAAATAGCTTCTGGACAGGTGACCTTCTGGAACTGTCTGTTCTCTCCCAACCGAGCCTTGTTGGTAATGTACAAAATCCATGATCCCCGCAGGAGATGTCTTTGAACTCTGAATCTCGGAGAATTCAGCTATAAATTCTTCTCTCAGGGCTACGAAACCCAAGCCCAGTACAGCCCTGGGAAGGAACCAGAGCCGATGCATGGTGTGCAAACTACCAATCCCCTAGAGACATCCTTTCTCACCAGGTATCCTGCAAAATGAGGCCAGCTTTGGAAAGAGCCGGCTGAGTTCGTGAGGAGTGACAAAGCACGTTTGTCACAGGCAGGCTGCGATGTCTAATGTCCAGGAGAAGCAAATCATTTGCTTCTCCAAGAGGACCATTTCAAGTGCTCACCCCAGAGAAAGGCCAGCTGAAAATGGGGGCTCTTGTGACCACCCCACCCCTTGCCAAGCAGAAGAGCCTACCCTCGGCCATGTGAAACCACAATGTTGTGTCAGGAGGCCATGTGGCAACGTTGGGGACAGCCTCCGCTCAGGTGTCAGGCAGGCCTGGGTTTCAGTTCCTGCACTGCCGCTAAAAATGTGCACTGCAAAAGTCCCCTCGGCCCTCAGCATCTTCCTCTCTGTCAAATCACAGGCTGTAATGAGATGTAAATCAGCTAATGTATACCAAGCACCTAGCACTGTATCTGGCACGTGAGAGCCCCAAATCGGAAATGCTTTAAAATAAAGAAGTCATGGTCTACCAAGTTTAGGAAACATTGAATTAGTGTTAAACAGAGTTCTTGCCTTCAGAGAATCTAAAAACCTCTACTATTCTAATATGCCCTGTGAGTCAGTGAGAAAGGGATTAGTACACAGTAGTTCCCAAACTTACCAGATCATGGGACTCTTTCCTGACACTGATAGAAACAGTCCTGGGAACAGCACTTTGGAGCAAAACCCAATAGACCCTTGACAAACGTCGCTTGCCTTTTTCTTCTCCCTCCCAGACTTGCTTACCTCCTAAAACCAACATCCTTGTGATTAGAAGGGCATCAGAAGTACACTTTGGGGTTGGGGGTTTGGGTTCTTAATCTTCAACTCTATCACTTAAAATAATAATTTACAAAAATGAAACCATGATTCAACATGTATTGACAACCTACTCATGATTCTTGTTCATATTAGATTAAAAATGGTGTAAGAGCTTCTCAAAAGGCTTCACCTATTAAAATATCATAAGGTAAGGGGCATCTGGGTGGCTCAGTCAATTGAGTGTCTGACTCTTGATTTCGGCCTAGGTCACGATCTCACGTTTCATGAGTTCGAGCCCCGCATCAGGGCAGTGAAGAGCCTGCCTGGGATTCTCTCTCTCTCTGCACTTGTCTCTCTGCCCCTCCTCCACTAGTGATTTCTCTCACACAAAAAAAAATATATATCATCAGGTAAGTGCAGCTAAATTATGCAGTTAAATTATGTGGTCTTAAGTAAAAAGCAAAAGATTTCCTCCGTGTGTCATGGGACATACTTTTACGGGCTTTGCACTGTTTCCTGTCTTCCCCAGTAGGTGGCACTGCGGACCTACAGTCCAGGAAATCCTGCTTTGTTGGCCCAGAATGGCCCAGTCTTCCAGATGCTCTTGCCCCAAAGCCATTACCTGCACGTGCCAAGGCTTTTTACCCCTTGGCTTTGAAGACAATCAGGTACCAATTTCTAGTTCAATGGCAGGTCCCGTCATTAATATTGCTTTTTCGGGAATTTTCTATGGTTTTTCTATGTTCTTCCCCCCACCCCCAACCCCTGGGTTTTTCAGCTTCTAATTTGTCACTCTAAAAGCGCTTCAGGAAAAGCTGAGGTGAAACCCTTAAACAACATCCTGCTACTTTTCTTCTCCAAACTACCGATAATGTCAGAATGAGCATTTCCAGTGGGCTTTGGGGCACCTGTAGATGAAACCCAGCCAGAATTTTAAATATCATGCGCTCAACAGGGCACCTGGGTGGTTCAGTCTGTTGAGGATCCGGCTCTTGATTTCAGCTCGGGTCATGATCCCTGGGTCTTGGGATCGAGCCCCACGTTGGGCTCGGCACTGAGCGCGGAGCCCGGTTGAGATTCTCTCTGCCTCTCCCCCACTCGTACGCTGTCTTACTCTCTCTCTCTCTCTCTCTCTCTTTCTCGCTCTCAAATAAAAAATAAATAAATAAATATTATGGACCCAGAAGTGCTGCTGTCATCCACCAGCTCATCCCTGATTCTCACGTGGCAAGTGCACTGTCACCCAAATCTGAAGTCTTACTTTGAGTGCCTCCTTCCCTCCCCTCATCCTCACGGTCACGCTAACCTCCGCCTGTTGCGCTCTTCTTACAAATGTCAGTGAAGTACCGCAAACATCTAGAAAAAATCAAAACAATAATAACATAATGGATACCTATGTATCCAGCATTAACCACCAGCAGATGTTTGTGTTTTCCCATAATTACTTCATGGGTCTTTTTTTTTTTTTTTAATTCCAGTTAACATACAGTGTAATAGTAGTTTCAGGTGTACAAAATAGTGATTCAACACTTCCCTACATCACCCGGTGCTCATCACGACAGGTGCCCTCCTTCATCCCCATCACCTGTTTCCCCCACCCCCCTGAACTCTGGTAGCCTGGTTCCTGGAATCTGGTAACTATCAGTTTCTTCTCTGTAGTTGAGAGTCTGTTTTGTGGTTTGCCCCTCTCTTTTGTTCCCTGTGCTCATTTGTTTTATTTCTTCAATTCCACGTATGAGTGAAATCATATGGTATTTGTCTTTCTCTGACTTAATTCGCTTAGCGTAATACGCCCTAGGTCCATCCATGTTGTTGCAAATGGCAACATTTCATTCGTTTTGATGGCTGAATAATGTTCCCTTGTGTATATACACCACATCTTCTTTATCCATTCTCAATTGATGGACACTTGGGCTGCTTCCATATCTTGGCTATTGTAAATAATGCTACTATAAACATCAGGATGCATGTATGCCTTTGAATTAGTGTTTTGTATTTTTTGGATAAATACCTAGTAGTGCAATTGCTGGATTGTAGGGTAGGTTCTATTTTTAACTGTTTGAGGAACCGCCATCCTGTTTTCCAGAGTGGCTACACCAGTTTGCCTTCCCACCGACAGTGCATGAGGGTTCCTTTTCCTCTCCATCCTCACCAACACCTGTTTTTTCTTGTGTTGTTGACTTTAGCCATTCTGACAGGTGTGAGGTGATATGTCATTGTGGTTTTGATTTGCATTTCCCTGAGGGTAAGTGACAATGAACATCTTGTCACGTATCTGTTGCCCATCTGAATGCCTTCTTTGGAGAAATGCCTGTTCATGTCTTCTGCCCTTTTTTAATTGGATTATTCACTTGGGGAGGTGTTCTGTTTTATAGGTTGTTTATATATTTTGGGTACTAACCCTTTATCAGATACGTCATTTGAAAGCCCTTCTCCCATTCCTCAGGTGGCCTTTGAGTGTTGTTGATTATTTCTTTCACTGTGCAAAAGCTTTTTATTTTGACGAAGCTCCAGTAGTTTCTTTTCGCTTTTACTTCCCTTGCCCGAGGAGACCTATCTAGAAAGAAGTTGCTATGGCCAATGTCAAAGAAGTTACTGCTTGGGTTCTTTCCTAGGATTTTTATGGTTTTAGGTCTCACATTCAGGTCTTTAATCCATTTTGGTTTTGTTTTGTGTTTGGTGTAAGAAAGGGGTCCAGTTTCATTCTTCTGCATTCTTCAACCATTTGTTGAAGAGGTTATCCTCTTCCCACTGCTTTCCTGCTTTGTTGAAGATTAATTGACCATATAGTTGTGGGACCATTTCTGGGTTTTCTATTCTATTCCATTGATCTATGTGTCTATTTTTGTGCCAGTACCATACTGTTTCAATCACTATAGATTTGTAGTATAACTTGAAGTCTGGAATTGTGATGCCTCTAGCCTAGCTTTTCTTTTTCAGGATTGCTTTGGCTATTCATGCTCTTTTGTGGTTTCACACAAATTTTAGAATTTCTTGCTCTAGTTCTGTGAAAAACACTGGTGGTATTTTGATAGGGATTGCATTAAATGTGTAGATTGTTTTGAGTAGTACAGACATTTTAACAATATTTGTTCTAAGCCATGAGCATGGGATTTTTTTCCATTTCTTTGTGTTATCTTCAATTTCTTTCATCAGTGTTTTATATTTTTCAGAGCATACATCTTTCACCTCTTTGGTTATGTTTATTCCTAGGTATCATATTATTTTTGGTGCAATTGTAAATGGGATTATTTTCTTAAATTTTCTTTCTACTGCTTCATTATTGGTGTATAAAAATGCAACATATTGGCAATAAGCTCTTTGACATCAGTCTTGGCAATGATTTTTTTGGATCTGAACCCAAATGTAAAGGCACAAAAATGAGAATAAATATATGGAATTGCATCAAACTGCTCCTACACAGCAAAAGAAACTATCAAGAAAATGAAAGGGCAACATACTGAATGGGAGAAAATATTTACAAACCATATATCTGATGAAGGGTTAATAATCCAAAATATATAAACACTTATGCAACTTATCAACAACAAAAAAGAAAACAATTTAATTTAAAAATGGGTAGAGGAATTGAGTCGATTTTTTTTCCAAAGAAGACATGTAAATGGCCAACAGGTACATGAAAAGAGGTTCAACATCACTAATTATCAAGGAAATGCAAATCAAAACCACAAAAAGATATCACCTCACACCAATCAGAATGGCTAGCCTCAAAAAGACAAGAGAGAACGTGGTAACAAGGACGTGTGGAAAAGGGAATCCTTACACACTCGTAGTGGGAATGTAAACTAGTGGGGCCACTATGGAAAACAGTATGGAAGTTCCTCAGCAAATCAAACATGGACCTACCGTATGATCCAGCAATCATGCTTCTGAGTATATATCTAAAAGAAATGAAAACGTGATATCACAAAGATAGGTGACCTCTCATATTTATTGTCTTATTCACAACAGCCAAGATATGGAAGAATATTGAAGTGTCCATCAATGGATGAATGGATGAAAAGATGTGGTTTAAATATACAATGGGATATTGTTCAACCATGAGAAAGAAGGAAATCCTGCCATTGACGACAACATGAATGGACCTGGAGGGCATTATTTTAAGTGAAATAGGCCAAAGACAAATACCACACGGTATCACTTCTACATGGAATCTTTTCTTTTTTTAATTTGTAATGTTTATTCATTTTTGAGAGACAGAGAGACAGGGTGCAAGTGGGGGGAGGGGCAGAGAGAGAGAGACACAGAATCTGAAGCAGGCTCCAGGCTCTGAGCCATGAGCACAGAACCCGACGTGGGGCTCAAACCCACGAACCATGAGATCATGACCTGAGTCAAAGTTGGACACTTAACCGACTGAGCCACCTGGGCGCCCCAACATGGAGTCTTACAAAAAAAAAAGTCAAACACAGAAACAGGGAGTAGAATGGTGATTATAAGTTATACACAAGGATCCAGTGAAAAACACGGTGACTATAGTTGATGGTACTGTGTGGCATAGTCGAAATTTGCTAAGAGTAGAACTTGTGTCCTCACCAAAAAAGAAAAAAAGAAGTACATATGTGAGGTGATGTGTGTTAATGAACTCAATCCTGGGGATCTTTTCAGAATATATACATACACCAAATCATCACGTTAGACATTTTTAATATATTACAAGTTTACTTGTCAATTATATCTCAATAAAGTTATCAAAAAAAAAGAAAACTACTATTTTGTAATCCCTAAAGAAATAATGGATCTGATTAACAATGATTTTTGCCTGTGGAAACCCAAAGCTCAAAGGTTGACAGGGACTTTTATAATGAATGGATCAGCCTGACGACTCCTGAAAGTCAGGTCAATCCTAACTTGAACGAGACACCCAGACATTATATATCTCCTGTTTTAGGAACTAGGAAATAAAGAGCCCACCCAACAAAGTATTCTTGCCTAAAGAAAAAAAAATTAATTTGAATCTAGTCAAGCATTTAGAGCTAATGTTTCCAGGAAACAGTAAGGGCAGAGGAATAAGTTAAAACACATCATAAAGATGCAAAAGGTCATAATGTAGGAATATCTATTACATACCATGGTTTCTTAAACAGCTCTTAAAGAGGATGATATGAAGAGAGATGTTATATATTAAGTGTGACTGAAGAGATTAATAAATGCTATGTGCAGAACTTGCTTGGGCCCTGATTAAACAAACCCACCATAAAAAGGGATTTTTTATTCCTTTTTATAATGTTTATTTTTGAGGGAGAGAGAGCACGCAGGCAAGGGAGGGGCAGAGAGAGAGGGAGAGAAGAGAATCCAAAGCAGGCTCCAGGCTCTGAGCTGTCAGCATAGAGCCCGACACAGGGTTTGAACCCACAAACCATGAGATCATGACCTGAGCTGAAGTCTGCTGCTTAACTGACTGGCACCCTTAAAAGGGTATTTTTTAGACAGGAACATTTGACCACGGACTATTAGCTGAAATTAAGAGGTTATTGTCAACTTTGTTAAGATAGGAGAGTGACCTTCTGGTTAAGTAAATGAAAAAAATATATTTGTTGGAGAAATATGCTAAAATTTTATAAGGAAAATAGTCCAGCTCGACCCCAGTCCCACCCAGCAAAATGTGAAGGGAGAAATAAAACACAAAGAGCAAGCTGTTTATAATTTCTGAAGCCAAATGCTGAAATATATGGGGTATTAATGTACTATTCTCTGTATTTGTACGTTTCAAATTTTCCATAATATTTTGTCCTAAGGTCTCAAAAAGTTCAATGACAGTCTAACCTATTTTTTTTTAATTTTTAATGTTTATTTATTTTTGAGAGAGAGAGAGAGACAGTGCAAATGTGGGAAGGGGAGAGAGAGGGGGAAAGACAGAATCCGAAGCAGGTTCCAGGCTCTGAGCTGTCAGCATAGAGTCCGATGCGGGGCCTGAACCCATGAACCGTGAGATCATGACCTGAGCCGAAGTCAGATGCTTAACCACCTGAGCCACCCAGGCGCCCCTATGACAGTCTGAGCTTGTAATCATGACGGCATTCTCACGATGTTCCTACCATGGCGGAGATTATCAGACTCCTATGGGTGGGTTTCATGGCACCCAACCAGGAGGAAACTTCCCAACGGGTTCCAGTTGATTTTATGTAAAACGTGGATATTGAGATACTACTTTGTTAAGTCCAAGAAAATAAGATCCCTCCAAACATGAGATTTCTCTTCAGTAATCTTCAAAGCATTCTCTCGTTTATAAAAGCATTTCTTAAAAGAGGAAATATTTACGTTAACATTAAGTCAATTATTCATTGAGAATAAAAATTCACAGCCGCTACTTTTTGCAACACCTCTCTAATACATGGTAAAGATCATCTTCTGCCTTGATTTAAAACTAGCACTGCCAAATTCCTAAAGTATGTTATGATTCCTTGCTAGCTTTGCCACCATGTAAACAGAAAGACGCTCTACTGACATGTCCTTCATTTGCTTCAGAGCTAATAACACTTGCATGATAAATTGGAGAGGGGAAAAAACCAATGTAGTTCAATAAGAAGTGAGAATAAACATGCATAATTATATTTGTCCTGATTCTGTCATCTTATATAATAGATATTCATGGTCTCATCCACAACCCATAAAAGATCAATTTCCAAAAATATGGAATGTTTATTCTCCATCAAATTTTAGTTAGAGCTGCATCATAGCTGAGTCATTTGGCTTTTTATGATATGTAAATTAGTTTCAGAATTTACTATATAGTCTTTGATGGTGACGGTGACAGGTGACACTCGCAGGCAACCAATGAGAGATGAGACCAGTTGACATAAAATGATCATATTGTCCCAAAGAGTAAAGAACAGACATAATGACTATGTCCTCTAAACTGGAAGGCACCCAAGGATCTCATCTGACAGGTGTCTATAGGGTTCAAACTAATCCATTGGCCAGTGCACTCGTCTCCTAGGACTGACATAACAAAACGCCAGGTGTTGGGTGGTTTAAACAACACTAATTTGTTGGCTCACTGTTCTGGAGGCTAGAAGTCCAAGATCAAAGTGTCAGCAGGTTGATTTGTTCTGAGGGATGTGAGGGGGAATCTGCTTCATGCCTCTCAACTGGATTCTGGCGGTTTACTTGTGCAATCTTCTGGGATTCCTTGGCTTGTAGACACAACACTCGAATCTCTGCCTTCGCATTCATGCTGCATTCTCCTTGTGTGTATCCCTTTATGTGGCATATTTTTTTTAAGATACACATTGTTTGGGGGGCCATGATTCAACCCATAACAGAGAGTCAAAAAATAGAAAGAGGTCACCATACCATGTCCCCCAGGCCAGCCAGTAAAGATCTGCTTTCTGATTTTACACAAATATGTTGATATTTATCTTAGCCACAGTAGAAGAAAGTATCTAAATCATAGCCTTTGTCGAGTCTATAATCAGTATAGTAGTTAGAATACAGGTTTCTGCTGTTCTAACAATGACATGAATAGTAAACATGAGGTGGGAATTTATTTCCCCCTCAATCATCTGAAATGAAGGAGTCAAGGGATGATTTGACTATCAAGGACTATCAAGGACCCAATGTCTTTTATAAGATTGCCATCTTTGACATGGAGCTTCAGTCTGTGGGCTCAAGGTGGCTGCCCCAGCTCTGTCCACCATGTCTGTTACACAGCTACTAGGAAGGGAACCAAAGGAATGTATGACTGTCCCTTCTGAGTGCACAAATGGGGAAATAGGACATCTCACATCTCCCACCCCACCGAACAGAACTGAGTCAGATGGTTATTCCCAGCTGCCAGACGCAGTCCTAGGACACACCCAGCCTGAAAATGGAGTCCTGTCCCTGTGACCAATGCAAACTCTCACTATGGATGGGGGAGCAGATACGGAATGGCCGCTGCCTTTGCCACATCCCATCAACCCTGTAGTACCCCCACTGTCTCCGGCATATGCCTTCTACCATTCTTAAGAAAGTGTTCATGCTCAAGTTACAAAGCCTTAACTCAATTCTTAACCATTTTAGTATGTCTACAACCTTTATATAATTGATCTTCTTGGAGTTCTCTCTTCCTACTCTCCTAATTCTTCTAATTCTTCTTCTTCTTAGTCTTTTCTGGGCCTCCTTCCTTTGTCCCTTCCTAAAAGTAGGTGTTCCCCATGGGCCTGTCATCCAGGCTTATTCTTGCTCTTTGCTCTCCTTCTTGTAACTCATCAAATTCCTTGATTTCTGCTATTGGACCAAAACGGGCACTTCCTGTATCTCTCTGTTTTGCCCTACTTCTCTGCAAAACCTGAGCTCCCCATTTCTCACTGTGCACTAGACTTTGCCACCTGGATGTCTTGTCAAGTCTCAGCCATCCAAACCCAGATTTGCCTTCATGCCTCTCAAAATCTCTTCCTTTCATTCTGGCACTTGTTTTTACTGTTACTGTCACCCAAAGTTTTAGGGTTTTAATTTTTTTAAACTGTCTTTGTCCCCCTCCCCGCCCCATCAATCAGTAACTCAAGAGCATTTTGTGTGTAGAGTATTATACGCTCCCACCTTCTGACCCATTTCTGAAGTGGTTCTGGTTCTGACCTCCATTGCCTCTCAGTCTAGACCACTCTCATAGCCTCAGTTGTCACCCATTCCAATTCTTCCTACACTAATATTGGAGATGTCAAAAGATCGGGAAAAGCATAATGTCTCTGGAGCAAGTTATGGATTCAGTTCACAATGGAGAAATTTTTTTATTTCCTACTCTCTTCCTGACATTTATATGCTTCATCTTACATAAAACTCAGTGACTGCTAAGTTAATTAACAGCTAAATAAATAAATTAAGCATATCCCATATGCCAGACACTCTGCCAACAACTTTACCTTACTCTAATTTCACAAACTAAAACTGTTAAGTGCTTTTATTATTCTCATTGATATAGTAAGAAGTTGAGATGCATTAAGAAACTGTGGCTTTAAGAAATTAATTTACTCAGGGCTGGACACTGAATAAATGGGAGAACCAAGATTTGAACCAACTAGTTTTCCTACTAGTTTCCAATTAGCTTTCTCTCTTAGCCTTTAAATTATATGACCCCATATCAATCATACAAGGTTATTATTGTTACACCATTTTATCAGCCAGGGGTGCTCAGTAACCCTCCCAAGGTCACAGACATAATTCAATCCAAGTTGACCAGATTGCAAAACCTAGATTCTTTCTTTCACTTTATACAACTTATGTCCCATGGTTAAAAGCTATCCCTCAGTCCTCATAAAATATTTTGAATCTGTGGACTTGAGGCTAAGAGACACTGATAAAAGAGTTGCAATAGGTCAGCACAACACCATCCACAGTTTCAGAAGGAAATTCAAAGTACACACTCTCCTCATTGTAGTGCCATCAAATTTATCTATAAAATCATCGTGTTAGTTTATTGAAATGCCATTTAAGAATGTTGTGGGTCCATGTTGGACTTTGTTGCAAGGTTGTAATTGCTGAGATGTTAAGTTCTTAGGTTCGTTTAGCTTACCCTGGTCTTGTATTGAATAAGGAAGCGCCAATAAAACAGGCAATATGGTCAAGTCAATCTTTCCAGAAAGTGGGCTGGTAGACTTGTTCTCTTCTGCTAGTGTTAAGCCAATATCCCAGGTCTCTGGATTGCTCATTATCCTAAAACACAGCCAGAAAAAGGTCAACACAGCCTGGATCTCCGATAACTTGAAGTTATGTACACTGAGGTACTTTGAAGTTTATGTGGGTGGGTCAGTTTTTTTAGTATTAATAAGTACTTATAAGATGTAGGCTGGAACTCTGGACTCCATCTAAAGGGAGAGAGTGGTGTTTGTTGGCTGTAATATCCCACTTCATAGGCACAAAAAAGCAAAAGGAAATCAAGATTTGGAAACATGAGATGGACAGAAGCAAAAGAAATGTCAATAAATCCAATTCCAAGAAACACTTAAAGACTATGAAGACAGAAGGGTGATGCCCAATGTCACTGGAGACTGGGAAAATCAGTTGCCTTAGTTATAAAAGATGTGTTTTATTAGTTTAGCAAAAGGAAAATACGTTCAAGCACATGCATATAAGAAATGAAGGGTCTTAAGGGAGAAAATGCTAATATGAACGTAAAACCAAATTGCTATTTATGAAGGTGAAGTTCAGTGCTACCTCTCTGGCCATTCCTCCCTTGCATGAGAACTACAGACGTGATTAGCTATTTGATATTCCCCTTACCTGAAATAGTCTAGTCATCCTGCATCCATGCATGGAAAGGAGCGTGCGCGCACACACACACACACACACACACACACCATTAGCTTTCTTCTAGCTAATATCCTTTGGGTCTTAGACGTTATTTACTCCAGGAAACCTCCCGCATTCTCCCCAAGACCATATAAGGTCCCATCTCTAACACCCTAAACTGCAGCAGTATGAGTCACTCTGTACAGAATCGCCTGTTTACTTGTCTGCTTCTTCCATTAAAAGTCTGAGTTCCTTGATGGCAAGAACTTGCTCTGCTTTGATCGTTACTGTATCGCCAGGGGGTAGCACAATGCCCACAAAGTATACAGTCGCTCAGTGTGAACTTGCTGAATGAATGCATATATTTCACAATGTAGAAAACAAGCCCTGTCACCATTAAGCCCCAGGGCATGTTCTTTCCTAAAACAGATTTGCTATCAGAACTTGTCTCCCTCTCTAGAGGCAGAAAATGCCAAATATTCTCTTTCTCAGGCTCCCTTAAAGCTATGTGACACAATTCCAGACAAGGAAATGGAAAGGGAATTCTACTCGGGTTCCCACTAAATATTTTTCACCTTCCAAAAAGAGATTCCAAGAACTCTCCCCTTCCTTCTTGCTGTTGCACACAATGGCATGAAGACACAAGGTAGGTCTCTTTAGACTGAGGCGACAGCCAAAAAATTAAAGTTAATAGGTTAAGAAAAAAGAAAAAAAGCAGTGACATCATTGAGTGGTTGCACCAAACCTGAACTGGTCACCTTAAGACATTGCTATGTGCAACTGTCAATGTCTTTAGCGCTTGGACCCCTGTTGATCAGGAATATGCTGTTACAGCTGAACACATTCTAATTATGTAAGGAACATGCAAATTTTCCTCTGTGGCCTCATGTAAGTCATGATGTTCCAAAAGCCACTATAAACCAGCAGGTGGCATTGGGATACCGGAAGCAAAATCATTATTTGAAGAGCTAAAGGCATGAAAAGGATCGTCTAATGACGAAATTGGTTGGCTAAAGATGAAACCCAGGCGCCGTTAGAAAAGGGAGGTGTGTTGGGGCTCCTGGGTGGCTCAGTCGGTTGAGCGTCCAACTTCGACTCAGGTCACGATCTTGCGGTCCGTGGGTTCGAGCCCCACGCTGGGCTCTGGGCTGATGGCTCGGAGCCTGGAGCCTGCTTCGGATTCTGTGTCTCCCTCTCTCTCTGCCCCTCCCCCGTTCATGCTCTGTCTCTCTCTGTCTCAAAAATAAATAAATGTTAAAAAAAAATTTTTAAAAAAAGGGAGGTGTGTCTTCCTATGCTGGAGATGTATGAGGAGGCAACCTGGAGAAACATATTCACAAATATAGTCATTCTTAGCATCTTCAGAATTAGCTCATGAGACAACTTTACAGATAACTACCTGCCTAGGAAACTCTCAGTTGCCCTAGTCCTAAAATACGTTCAACCGTATGTATTTTTCCAGCAATACATCTTTGGAGCACAGGAACGGACGAAGCGGACCCTTTATGTTTGGGTGGTTACTTACAGAGACCATCCATGTCACTTTTCAACCTGACCCACATGGAATCCAGCACCATTCAGTCCATCTCTTAAAAACAACAAAGGGCACCTGGGTGGCTCAGTCGGTTGAGCGTCCGACTTCGGCTCAGGTCATGATCTCACGGCTCGTGAGTTGGAGCCCTGTGATGGTCATGAGTTTGAGCCCCGGGTCGCATCAGGCTTTGTGCCGACAGCTCAGAGCCTGAAGCCTGCTTCTGATTCTGTGTCTCCCTCTCTCTCTGCCCCTCCCCCACCCACACTCTGTTTCTCTCTCTCTCAAAAATAATACGCATTAAAAAAATGTTTTTAGGGGCGCCTGGGTGGCTCAGTCGGTTAAGCGGCCGACTTCGGCTCAGGTCATGATCTCGCGGTCTGTGAGTTCGAGCCCCGCGTCGGGCTCTGTGCTGACAGCTCAGAGCCTGGAGCCTGTTTCAGATTCTGTGTCTCCCTCTCTCTGACCCTCCCCCGTTCATGCTCTGTCTCTCTCTGTCTCAAAAATAAATAAACGTTAAAAAATTAAAAAAAAATGTTTTTAAAAAGAAAAACAAGTGTTCCACTTCTCCATAGACCATACATTCACAATTGTATTCAGTGATTTATTATTAAGTCTTATATTGAATATTAGCAATTGATATAATACTCATCGAAAGTTGTAGGGGGATCAGTCAGTGCTTTTTTAGGAAGTCACAGCATTCTTAAAACCAGAGAAGGCAGAATACAACAAACAAAATGCAGACACTTTGACATGAGACACAAAATCTTCTGCAGAAGCGTTCTCCCCACCCAACCAGCCCCCTTTTCCCCATATTCGCCGCCAATTTCAGGGGCTTTCTCCCCATAGTCTGGCTCCAATGACATAGCTTGGATCTAAGTTTGTACGTTAACAGATCACCGCCTCTTTTGTGGTGTTCTTTTACGCACACGTGAATAGCTATGGTTTCTACAGCGGCAGGAGATCTGGTCTTATTTTTACATACAAAACGCAGAAAATGGAATTGGATTGGAAGAGAGGGCAGCGGGCGTGCAGACAGGTTTCTGCGGGTTCTTTGGGGGCAGGAGTCCTGGTGGACAGAGGGCTGGTGCAGAAGCATCAGTACGAGGCAATGCAGTGTCTGGCTTGGCACGGGTCCAAGTGAACGACAGGGACTCACAGGTCCACTGAGAAAAGCTGCAGTGGGAGGCATGGAGGTAGTGGGAAAAAATTCAGTACGCTTCTGAATCATGAGAACAATTTTATCATCAGTTCTGATATAATTTATCTAAGGTCAACTACTTTCAGAATTCCTTGCTCTTGGGAAGACTCTGAACTGTGATAGCAAACAGTCATTAGGAAAAATGATCGCTACCCTTTGGAATCCTGATGAGCTAATTCTCCAGCCGTGAACTCGCATAGAACCAGAGCCCTGGGTCATCAAAAAGCGTTCCGGGTTTGTCCCAATGCAATACGGCATGTTGAGTCACAGCTAGATGAATGTCAGTCTCATCGTGATTAGCATCATTACTATTTTCAAGCTGTAAAGTTTGTTTTTGAAATTAAGGTTGATTTTTTCCTAAAATGCTAAAGCTCTGACATTCATACAAAAAGCATGATTTGGGTTTGGGAAATTTCCTTTGTAGCCTGGGAGCTAGCTCCAGTTAACTTGGATAATTTTAAATGGAATTGGTACTTTCAGGCAATCAATGTCGGATTGTCCTATCTCATTCTTCGGGACGTTGGACTGGGAATTTCATAAGGCCCTCGAATTACTTTTGAACCAACTTTGTCCAAATTGTCTGGAGCCTCTTTCCCCCAAAATTCGAGCACCCAACACAGATTACACATGAGATAGGACTTGAAGATTACTGCTTTTTAAATGCCTTCCAAAATTGATATCCTCAGTTGAGTATTTTCTTCTTCACAACGGTCCCCTTTTGACACTTACACATTCATCTCAAATATGATAACTAATTATCAAGGCCCTAATAAATACTGTGTGATTGAATGGGTCCACGAGTAAGTGAGTGATAAAAGAACAGATAAATGAATTTTAGATCTTGCTCTTTGAGGACTGACTTCCAATCCACTAACACTTTTGTTTTAATATCTACACCAACGACAAGTCTTAGGTTTTGGGGATGAATTTGATTAGTGAAAACAGTCAAAATCACTTAGAGCCAGTCTTGAGGAGAGGAGACACAATTCAGAGGGATAAGGACACTTAGGGAAACACAGGGCATGATCAAAATATTCTAAGTCTGACTTTCCTGTACTTGGCCTCTGAAGGCCAGAAATAATTTAACAATATCAACAACTCTGGACCAGGTACATCAAGTCCAGGGTAATCGCTTTGAGAGGCTATGCTAAATAGAGAAAAGCTGACATGCTCATTTCCACACCAATTGCCTCTAATTGGACTTATACATTTATGGTCGATGTTTACATACTATTTTTTTTAAAAGTGTGATGGGGGGAGAGGTCCTGTAGCCTTTGTGAATCTTAAATCCATGAAACTTCATCATTCCCATCTGCAAAATGAAGACTCCAACTACATGAGCTGTTTAAACTTTCCCAGCCTAACACTCAATAATTCTATAAATAAATACTTGAACCACTGTTCACACATCTTCAGCCACTCTTACTAACTTTTCAGAGGTTTTATTATCGAGGGGAACTGTCCCTTCAAACAGTTGCAAGGCCCCGAGGAAAATCATGTGTTAGGCTCTAGACCACCAGTCACACACACACACACACACACACACACACCTCTGTCCCATTCACAGGAAACTATCTGTCCTCAAACAGGGACAATTATAGAAGTCATCCTAATTGTTTACATTCGTGTGAAATCATTTTTATAAATTAGGGAGGACAGCCACGCGTTAAATTATTCGTCAACTTTTCATTAACTAGTTACAACTTCAAAGGCGGAGGAAGTGCTTTCAAATGGAAGTATGACGGCCGGCTTGAGAAAGTCCTGTTTCCGATGGTGTCCGAAGTATCTCATTCTGTAGATTCCAGGCTGGGCAGTACCCGAAATATGCCATTGTATCGTTGCATTGCTGTGACCCAGCAATCCCTTGTGCCAATAGAAACTGTTGGCAGGAAACAAACAAACAAACCAAGTTTTACTCTTAAAAAGGTGTGATTCGACAAAGGTAGGACTGGTCATTATACGAACATTCAGGGAGTACCGACCGTAAGCCAGGCATTCTCCTAGATACTGGGAGTGCAGCAATGAACAAAACAGGGACAAATACTTTCTAGAAGGGAACCTTTAGTTAATAGCCATTTGTAGAAATTGTCTTACCTGTTCTACCTTTATAGCCACCCAAACCTTATCCATCCCCAAAAAGCCTCACTCAATACTCAGAACACGGATGTCTCCTGTTTGAGAATGGCTGTGGCACTGTTTCTGCCCTTGCTGTCCTCTGCTTCAACTGACACTTCCTCTCCCAGCCAGATTCATTTGTTAAAAATATCTACTTCACGAGTGCATGCGCCAGACTCTTTTCTAGAGGCACGAGGATATGGCCATAAGCAAGACAGACATGGCTCCAAGTTCCATGGAGCTTGTGTTCTACCAGGGCAAGGGGGGAAGAAAGGCAGTGAACGGGTAAACCGAGAAATGATTTTTAAAAGTGGTGGGTGAAACGAAACAAGTATGGCAGCGGTATCTCTACGGAGATGTTATTTAAGCTGAACCCACACGTGCCCAGAGGAAAGACATTCTAGGTAGAAGGAACAGAGGGTGCGAAGCGTTCCGAGCAGGAAAAAACGTGGTGCAGCAGAAGAGCAGAAGGAAGGGGCAGCAAAGTGTGACACAGGGGCTGAGGTCACAAAAACAGACGGAGTCAGCTCACACGAGCCCTTGTAGACCACCTCAAGCGGGTGAGATACTCTTGCAGGTAAGTGAGATAGAGTGGGTGACTGACTGATAACCCCAACTGTGTAGACAGTAAGTTCCCTGGGTGGAGAGAGTATTCTCAACATTCTGCGTGTTTCAGCGACGGGCCCTGTGCTCTCATGACAGAGGTGACATTCCAGCTGCTGCTGAACAAGGCAGAAGCAAGCCTATACATATCCTCAGTGTTCACTGCTGTTCCGATTTGGGGCTTTTGAAAACAAATCATGCTTTTTTATCGTCTGTATAATCTTATCTTAACCCTAAATATGTATTTATTATTTGTTTAAAAATGATCTGTGCCCGAGATTCCTAAACATCCGAGGAAAATTGAGGCCCAGATTTATGTCTGGCTATCACAGGGGCCCCAGCACGGTCCCATCTCTATTTTCAGTTAACCACGTGAAGGAAACCAACACGCAACTAATGACCTAATCTAGGGTGATGTGAGTCAGGTACAAGTTGCCAAAATTTTTGCCCACTCCCCTGCCACTGTCCTGCAGTGTGAAATGGATGCGCTCGGGAACAAAAACATTTTCTTATCTCAGATGCCACTTGCAAATCTTCAAAATATTTATTCGGCTCAGGGATTTGGTAACGAAAACACAGAGATACGCCTCTCCGAGGAAACTCCAGAAGCAAATTCTTTCTCACTGGAGTCAGGAAAAGATAAACACTCAAGCTTCTCGTGTGTTAGTAATTCCAATGAAGAATCATTGGCCACGTATAAACATGTAATCATTTTGCCCATAGACTCTTGTTATTTTCCCAGAAGGAACTGTCAGGCCCTACAGAGGCCCGTGTGCCTCGCGACCCATTTGCAAGAATGGCTGAGGCTAGCCAGCCTTCAGGGGTAATGTCCGTGGCCGTGGAAAAGAACAAAATTAACAGATGTTTACAAAAATGGAGGCCACAACCTCATTAGCACCTCTCCTGACAGTAGCACATGTCCCACTGTTCTGCAGGGAAAGAGAATCCAAATGGAGTCGAATAAATCCACTAAATATGGCCAGAAGGCTCCATGGGAATTTGATAGCAGTAATTTCCGGCCTTGAGCCTGTGTTCCCATTTGTCTTCCCCGCTTCACTGACCGACTGTTCCCATGGCTTGAAAGACAAAATGTCCAACAGGCGAGCTCACCGTGTCTCCCAGGAGGCGTCGTTATGTACTATCCGCCACGTTGCTGATGTGGCCTCGTATTTCTCGACAGTGAGGAAGGTCTGATGGGTCTGAAACGCAATTGACACATTTGATGAGACCCCACACGGTCATAAAAGGTGCCTGCCTGTAAGTACGTCCTTGTGGTCTGTAGGCTGAGCTGCCAATACCTTGTGTGAAAACGTATTAGAATTTCGTCCATATTCTCAGGTGCCTCTCTCTCTACATTCCGTGCGATGTCTTCAGAATGTCACTTTACCCATGCTATTACACACCATGACTTTCTTTTTTTTTTTTTAAGAAAAGTGAATGGAGCATAATTCTAGAGCTGATAGCAGATTTTGCAAACCAGGGCAGAGAAGAGACGGAATAAAACTCGAGATTCTAAAAAAGGTCTAAGTCAAGCCTTTTCAAGACACGTTTATTGATCTATATTCCAAGACTTTCTCTTGTCATTTCAAGACGTAGGAGGGAAAATGGGAATGTTTCTTCATCTTTCCATCTCTGGGTAAATGAATTATTAGTAAATATGTCTCCCAAGTGAAAAGAATTGAAAATGATGCATAAACCTTCCCCGTCTTAGATGCTGAAAGCAATCCCTATATTTTGTCATAATGGATTCCTAGAAAGCACATCACGAGCAGGTTTCATTCCCCCATTGGAAAATTGCGATAATAATTCATTTCAGACCAACAATTCAGCTTCAAATACAGTGCAGATTTGATATAACAAATTAAAAGATACAGAGGCCATAATCTCTAATTTTCCTCAAAAATCTTTAGATTGTGGCCCTTAAGGGCAGGACCTGTGTCTAATTCATTTTTATCCGTTACAGTCCTTTACACCTGTCACGTGTAGATGTTCAAATAACACTCTGGTGAATGGATCACTTATTTACAACTGGGCCATGGGATTATCTAAAATATTACTCAGCTGATGGGTTATATTCAATGAAGAAGTTTTCACTATGATGGTCACTTGTAAAGAGAATGGCTTCCGGCCATTTAGGGCAGAGTGACATCGGGGAGGCCGTTGATGGAGTAGGAGATAGGGTGATCCCTGGCGCACAGGTCTAGAGTGGGGACCAGAGAACGAGGGTAGGCCACTGACTATGTGAACTATGTGACTACCATTTCCCACCTCCCAACACACAACTCCTGACACACAACTCCTGACACACAACTGCTTCATACAAGTTACTGGATCTTTCTCTAGGCCTCAGTTTCTTCGTCTGTAACATGGGGATAATAAAATGTAACCCAATGCACAGAAGTAAGGATTGAATTAGACCGAGGTGACAACGTACACAGAGCACTTCACGTAGCGCCTGTAAAGAATAAGCAGAGGTGAGGAGGTCCCGATTACCAACAAAAGAGGGGAGTGGAAACTGTCGTGTGCTGAGTCCCAGTGCCTTCTTAGAAATTAATTCTAGGGGAGCCTGGGTGGCTCAGTCAGTTAAGCATTCGACTTTGGCTCAGGTCGTGATCTCATGGTCTGGGGGTTCGAGCCCCGTGTCAGACTCTGTGCTGACAGCTCAGAGCCTGGAGGCTGCTTCAGATTCTGTGTCTCCCTCTCTCTCTGTCCCTCCCTTGCTTGTGCTCTGTCTCTCTCTCTCAAAAATAAATAAACATTACAAAAAAAATGTTTTAAGGAATTAATTATTTTCTCATTACAGTGCTCTAAGCATTTTGTTCTCCTGCTTCTCCATGGCAATAGTGACGATTAGTCTTTCTCCGCCCCAAGGATATCAAATGACAATTAATCCTGCAGTTTTGCTACCACACTTTGAGATCTCCCGAAAACAATGCTATAAACATGCAAATATTATGACAGAGTTTGACTGCCTAGAGAAATTATTGCAAACAGGTGCGTGTTGACTTTCCAAGCAGGAGAACATTTTTCCCTAATGGCGTATTTGCCAATGTCCTCTTGCCACAATTATTATCACAGCAATAATGAGATTTCAATGAACGGAAATGGAAGGCGGATTTGGAGAAAAGGCGTTTGGGGTTGTAAGTAACAATGGTCCCTGGGAAGAATGGCTCATGGACGGAATAAATGTACCCTCGACCACAATAAAAAAAAGTCTGACCTCGAAATCATTTTTGTATACTTACTCCTTTTCTTCTACAGCTTTCTTTGTTGTTTGAATTTTTACAACCAGAACGTATCTAGCTGTTGCTTGGGTAGTTATAAGAACATTCTAAAGGAGTTACAGAGGAGTAAAATGAATTCATTTTATTAATAGCCATATTACATATGTGCACTTTGTCATGTGTCTTCTATGTGGATATAAAAACAGTAAAGTATGAACTGATATGTAACAAACTATGAACAATTATTACCTCTAAAAACGTTTATGGAAAGACAGGTACTTTCGAACTCTATTTTTTTTTAATGTTTTTATGTTATTTTTGAGACAGAGACAGAACACGAGCAGGGGTGGAGCAGAGAGAGACGGACACACAAAATTCAAAGCAGGCTCCAGGCTCCGAGCGGTCAGCACAGAGCCCGATGTTGGGCTCGAACCCACAAACCGTGAGATCACGACCTGAGCCGAAGTCGGACGCTTAACTCAATGAGCCACCCAGGCACCCCTCCTATTCTGCTTTAAAAACCTTCTATATTGCCTATTTTTACATTGAACATGTATTTCTTGTGTCATTTTTCGAGGTAAAGAAATAAATATCCAATTAGCGCCAGTAGTAAAGAGTAGGGAAATGGCAAATGCAAGATAAAGGGCTCCAAGCCAGGAGGGCACTCCCTCCACGACAGTACAGGTAGGACCAGAGGCCAGGATCCTGGAGGAGAGGGGCCAAAACAGGGGTAGGAAGGAACCAAAGATACACTTCATCCTTGGTGCTTTATTTTTCCAAATTTAGTCGGGTTTCTAAGTTGGAATACATAAACGGGATTGTACTCAAATTTATAGCTTCTCAAGAGACAGTGCAGTTCTTTCTGTATTGTGCAACATGTGAGCCTAAGCAGAGCCAGTTAAATGTTTCCCATGTGCTTTTTTTCCCAGACTTAATTCTACATTACTGTTCCTACTGAAAAATTTCCCACACTTAAAAAAAATAAGATGAGGGGCACCTGGGTGACTCAGTCAGTTAAGCATCGGACTTCGGCTCTGGTCACGGTCTCATGGTTTGTGGGTTTGAGCCCTGCATGGGGCTCTGTGCTGACAGCTCAGAGCCTCTGTGTCTCCCTCTCTCTCTGCCTGTCTCTCTCTCTCTCTTTCTCTCTGTTCCTCTCTCAAAAATAAATACACATTTAAAAAATTTAAAAAAATAAGATGAAAATCAAGTAGGAATATTTTGTCATTATGTTGTTAACCTCTAGAAGGATTTTCAAACAAAGACTGAAAAGTGGGTTGAAATCTATAAAAAAGAATCATTGATCCTTACCCGGTTTTCTGCTGAATTCTTTGGGTTAGCGCCTACAAATATCACTTCGGCAACTTCTCCCTGAAAATAAAAACTCATTTTATGAGTTTTAATAAAAGCATTCTTTGCTGGGCTCAGATTTAGGCCATGATTTATGAAATGTTCTAGGATACTGGGCACCTGTACAGATTTTATTCTATTTAACCAAGTGAGCTATCTTCTCAGACTATCAGAGAACATGCCCTTGCAAGAGTGGACACAGGAATTTGGGGCCAGCAAATTGCTCTACAATTTTTCGCCAGTGAATTTGCCTTTAGTATATTCAGATGTAGATGAAAACAGAGAGCTATGGCTCATGTCAGCGACAGTGCATTAAAGCTGCTTCTTCAGCCTTTGCTATTTTCTCACACTTCCCTCCAACACACATATAGGAAACGGACTGACTTACATAAGAGCGATCAAAACTTCCCACGAGTGACTTGTGCTTACACTGGCATGAACGAGATACGAGGCAGAATGACAGGGTGTGTGTCTCCCCCTCCCCCCGCCCAGCCCCATCCCCCGCACTGGAAACAACCAGAAGAGCTGGACAGGTGTGTATTATACAATGGTTGCAGGGCAAGGAAAACAAGCAATGGAAAGAGTGATCCTAGAGTGATGGAAAACAGACACAGTGATCAACTTAACGCCTTCAGAGCGTGCCATTCACAGCACAAAGAGGCAGAGCTCAGGCAAAGTAAGGCAGCCTTGTGGGGTCCACGAAGGCCAGGAAGTCTTGCGTTGACGAGGTAGAGTGACAGACAGAAGAGGGCACCGGACAGAGGAGAGCCACAGAGAGAGAGAACTCTGGAGAGGTGTGGGAAGTTCCTCACAACTCTGTAAGACAACCACCTGAAGCCAAGAGAAGACTGTGTCCGCAGAGACTGAAATTCTTACTCCCTGAAGCATCCAAGCACAAACTCTGATCAATAGTGGGCTGAACACTGAGTGAGGTAACTACGGGGGCAACACCTTGAGAGCCACACTTAAGAGAGACAGAGCTCACTAACTTAGTCAAGTTTTCGATGAGCAAACAAACAAACAAAAACAACAAAGCCGGGGGTGGAGAGGTGAGGCCAGAATCCAGAATTGCTACAATATAGCAAAACACATCCAGGATTCAACAACAAAAAATGATGAGATGTGCGTATATGAAAATATGGCTCATATTCCAGGGACTGGAAAGGGGCTGGGAGTTGGGTTCATCATCAACAGCTGATGATTTAATCAGCATAAAAGTCCCTCAAGTCTAGGGTTCACCAGAGCTTCTAGGTTGGCGAATGCTTGGAGAAGCTGGTAGGGGGCCCTTCCTGGAGAGGTCACGGAAGCTTGACATTCCTCCCCTACCCCTTGCCCTCTCTGCATCTCTGCCCTCAGGCTGTTCCTGAGTCGTATCTGTGTATAACCTAGCAAGTAAACTGTTTTCCTGAGTTCTCTAAGCCTGTTCTAGCAAGTTACTTAACCCGAGATGGGGCATTTGGGGATCTCCAGTTCATAGCCAATGGGTCAGAAGCAGATGCGACAACTTAGATTCGCCATTGGTATCTGAAGCGTGAGGGGCTGGGGGGTCCTGTCTGTGGGACTGAGCCCTCAACCTGTGGAGTATGTGCCAACCCCCAGCAGACAGTGTCAGAAGTGAATTCAATTGTAGGACACCAATGGGGTGTCTGCAGAAGACTAAAGAATTGCTTGGCGTGGGGAGAACCTCTATACGCCTGCTGTCACAACTACCGAGTGTAGAGTGTGGAGAGGAGAGACTTCTTGAGTCTCGAAAACGGCTAGAAGAATAATTAAAAATATCTACCATTTTTAAAAATCAACAGAGGAATTAAAAAAAAAAGGTACAGTCAAACATAAGAAGAGCTTCCAACCTTAAAAAATGAGAAGAGCAAAATAAAATCAAAGCCATCAGAAGGAAGAATACAGAACACCAGAGCAAAAATCTGTGAAATAGAAACAGAAAAAAAAAAAAGATAAAATCAATGAAGGTAAAAGCTAGCGCTTTGAAGACAGAAATTATCAAAATCAGGAAGAAAGAAAGGACATTGTTGTTGGCCCTACAGAAATTAAAAGGATTGTGAGAACCTATTATGAATTTTATCTCAACAAAGTAGACAACTTACATGAAACGGGCAAATTCCTAGGAAGATCCAAACTTTTAGGAAGATACAGATTCCTCAAGACAAATTAAATGCTGAGAAAGATACATAATTGACTCAAGAAAAAATAGAAAATCTGGTTAGGCTTATAAGGAGTAAGGAAATTGAATTAGTAAATAAAAATTTTGCCATAAAGAGAAGCCAAGGTCCATGTGGCTCTGCTGAAAAATCTGATAGAATATTTAAAGAAGAAATAATACCAATATGTTCTATGCACTTTTAGAAAATGCAGGAGGAAACCCTTGCTAACTCATTCTTTGAGACTAGTGTTTCCCTAACACAAAAGGCAACTAAGACAACATGTGAAAAGACAGCAAAAGTCCTCATGGACGTGAGTATAAAACTTCAGCAAAATATTAACTAACCAAATGAAACAGCATATAGAAAGGATTATACACCATTACTAAAGGGTATTTATTTAATATCTGAAAATCAACAAATGTGATACACTATATGAATAGAATAAGAGACAAAATCCCTCATGGTCACTTCAGAAGACATAGAAAAGCATTTGAAACAAATCCAACCTCTATTCTTAGAGGAAAGGAAGGAAGGAAGGAAGGAAGGAAGGAAGGAAGGAAGGAAAAGAGAAAAAAATTGGCCTACAAGGGAACTTTCTCAACTTGATAAAAGGCGTCTACAAAAATCATAAAGAAAACGTCATACTTAATGACTAAATACTCTTCCTCCTAAAATTAGAAACAAGACAAGGATGCCCAGTCTTACAACTTCTATTCAACATCGTATTGGAGATTCCAGCCAGTGCAATAAGGAAAAAAAATTAAAGGCATCCAGAAAAGAAATCCAAAAAAGAATAAGGAAGCCTGTTTTTATTCACAGATGACATGATACATATGTAGAAATGTGTAAGGAATCCACATCCCCCGCCCAAAATCTACTGGAACAGATAAATGATTTAGCAAAGTTGCAGGATACAAGATCAATGTAAAATCAGTGTAAAATAGTCCTGCTTCACTTCTACAAGCTCTTCCTGTCCTTGACTTTAGAGACTTTTCTTAGCTCCAACAAATGGTTCCATGACCATCCATTAAGAAAATGAATTTTCTTCATTCATTTAAGAAAATGGAAAAGAAAAAATTAAGAAAAGAATAATTTGGATTTTAGAAATTTGATTTTACATGATGGCCACCTGAAAAATAAATATTTCCCCATTCTGATGTTTGCAGAGGCCCTGCAGAGTTAAGAACAATTTTCAAAATCATTGCTAACAGCTGGTCTGCATCATGATTAGAGGCAGTTGGTGACATTAGACAGTATCTTTCCCCCATCCCCAGACGCAGGCTTCTGGATCTCCTGGTGAGCCTTACCACTCTGTATGTAGGTTTCGCGGGCTGCAGAACATCCCCAAAATTTCTGCCTAGTGGTGCTCTATCCACAATATTGGGAATTAATGAGGCTATCAGTTGTTTGAAATATGGAGGCTCTGGACCTCTGCTCAGGTTGGCTACCGTATCCTAGAACAGAGAGCATTTGCTTAAGGAGCACACAATGTAGAGTCAAAGCCCCTTTCCCCAGGCTCCCACCTCCCAGAAATGCCTTCATTAAAGGAAATGCCCACACACACATCCTCGCTCTGAGAGCTAAGAGCTTTAACAAGATGTGGGGGAACCTTGCTAAGACGTGAGTCTAGACATCCAGAATGTAAACTTTGGTCGCCAGAGGAAAATTTGGGTCATAGGCAACACTTTCACCCCGCCCCCCTGCCCAAGGCAGTATAGTTCAGCTATCTGAGTGTAAGCACTACTCAGGGTTAGATCCTGGGACGGCCATTCCTTAATTGTGTGACTTTGGATAGGGCCGGACACACGATAAGCTCTTTTACTTTTAAAAAGTGTTGTACCTCTCTTATCCAGAGTCAGTACCAAGTTTTCTTTTTTTCCCTAGCCCTTCTCTGTGCTCATTAAAAAAAAAAAATCAACACTCTTTTAAGTTAAAAGTTAAGATCAGCATATATCGTGACTGGTTTAACCTATGTTTTCCACATTTGTCACCTTTAATAGTGCCATCGCAACGCTGATCTCAAATTTTAAGTAGTCCTTCATAATGTACTCTAATCCTCACTTTATGTATTTAATCTTTTTCAATGGCCATAATATCGGTTGGCATTCCCATTTTGCAAGTGGGAAAATCAGCTTGGAGATACTCAGTATTCTTTTTCAAGATCACATAGCTAATCTTAGATACAGATGCATAACATCGACTGTGACACAAATGTCTACAAAATGAACCACACTTTCTTCCTAAGTATCACTATAAAACTTGAAGATTCTATTTCTATGGGAGGAACAGTAGACGTATAGTTGTAAATGAAAGTTACAACTCTGAAAACAGAGGCCATCTTTCAGGGTAGGTTATGGGTTCCTACTTTGCTGTATCATCTGAATATTCTATAACTAGTTACAGCCTTTATGATGAAAATCAAAGCAGTTCTACTTTGAAAAAAAAGTACCAGAGCTGAAGCTGAAGGAGTGTTATGATAATACAATAACGGGATAATTAAAATAGACCCTACATAAATACCTCCTACTGAAACTTCACACAGTCGGCGATTAGAGGAAGCAAATGGGATTGCCAATATCCAACTTTTGGACCCACAGAAACAGGTATTTCATTGTTTCAACTTGATATGACCAAGCTCTTCCTTTGAAAAGGCTTTATAGTCTGTGCTATGCCCCAATTCTTTCTCAGCCTTCACTGGGGCTTATGGGGTATTATATAAAGATCTGTTTATTATTTTATGCCCTTTATCCTGCTTGTTGAGTAATCTTCTGACACCAGAGTTAGTTTCATTAATAACTGCATCCCAGAAGATGTCCATAAGTGGAGTTCTTTCAAGGAAACTTGTTTAGATGTACTTACTCTAGGTAGATGCGTGCGAATGCACATTCCAAGGTACCTGCTGTATTTCATTGCATCTAAACCTCTATTGATTATAGCAACTATTGTTTTTGAACCACCAAGAAAGTAAAAACACGCTACTAATTTTAACCATAAGATTCCTCTGATTGGAAGGTGCACCCCGATTTCAGAGATGCTACAATACGGAAAATGGGCATCTCAGAAGGAATGACCCACTCAACTCATGACGTCACTGGCAGGATCATCACCGGGATTCGAGAACACTGGTTCAACTCCCAGCTACAGTTAGAGTAAGCCCAGTGAGCTATCATCTCCAAACCAATTTGCTTATCTGAAAAGTGGGGGGGGGGGGGAATGATACCGCCATATTCACATGACGATCATGAGCATACCATGAGATAATACATATGAGCAAAGCTGTCACCACCAAAGTGTATTAACTGAATCTGAATTCACTATCGGTTTCATTTCTTAGAGGTACCTCATAACTACAAACTCTTTAAATATGAAGGTTTTGAAAAAACTGAACATTTGCGGCTAAGGTTTTCTTTGGCTTTCCTCCGCATCTCCCCACCCCTGAGACACACACACACAGACACACACACACACACACATGCACACACACATATGAGTTTTGGTTACCGTAGCAATGGCCTTAGCAAGGGCCCTGAAGAGCTGGATATAAGCAGACAGGGTATGTGGTCCATAAATTGTAGAAGCTGCCTCGTATCGCTGAGCCTGCAGGAGAGGCAGGGCTGAATCATACACCGTTCTACATGCCTTGACCCATTTACAGAGGTCCCACGTCTTTGGTGAAGGGTGATACTGGACATCTCACATAATTCAAACTGGCCTCATTCAAGATTTAATCATGACAACGGAGGGTGGACATTTCCATATACCGGCTAAAGTAAATGGCTCCCACCAACTACTTGTTAAAGGCAGTGGCTTCTCTCGGCTTCCGGTATTTGGACGACCAGCCCATCTACTCTGAAAGAGGGGAACGGCTCCTGAGCTTAAGTCTATGTTAAGTACTTGTAATATAAATGTTTGCCCTCGAGGAGCATAGCAGGAGAAAAAAACAATGAGGGAGAATGAGAATCTCAGGAACTCCTGGAGAAAATGGGTAGTAAGGATACTGACCCGAGAAGGACATTCAACCATCATGGAGCTACAAACTAGAACCAGATACATCTACTCTCCTTTAGCTGAGCTGCAAGCCTTCGGTTTTTCCACAGACTTATCAAATCTTAAGTGGATCCCATCACTCCAAATGCACCCCCTCTCCCTGCGACATTCTTCAGCTCAGTGAATGCCACCCCCCCCCAACATCTTAGAGACTCCTCTCTCTCCCTCATCCTATATCCTGTAAATCCCCAAGCTCCCATTACCTGGCATCTCTTGAACTCTTTCATTTTCCTCTGGGTCTCCTGATTTTACTGTGGCCAAACCCTTGGCTCTCACCCGGATCATAACCACCGCTTCCCAACCAGTTCTCTGCCTCCACACTTAATCTTCCAATTGATCTTTCTACACTGCCATCCTAGTGACCTTTCTGGATCACAAATTTGATCAGAACACTCCTCCCTTGCAATTAATTCTACTTCAGTTTTCTAAAGCCTTCTTTCTGGGGCACAGCATAGAAGATGCTGCATTAACCCATGCCTCTCCATCAACTAGTCCCTGTCTCACTATCCTCCACGAACTATGGCCCCACAAATGTACCAACTCAGTGCCCCCCGGACCTTTGCATGCATAGCTTCCCCAATACCGGCTCCCTCCCTAAATTTTATTTGCCTAACTAGTCCTTACTCATTCTCAAGAACTCACACAGATGTTACATCTTCCAGAAAATCTGCCAGTCTCCATTCCTCAAATGCCCAATATAGACTAATGCACTTCCTCTCTGTTTTCATATCACCCTGTTGCATCCCTTTTACAGAAGTGTGATTGCCTGCTTTTCTGTCTTTCACTAGACCATAAATCCTAGTAATCGTGAGGGTAGGGGCAGATTGTTACTTATTGTTATGCTCAGATAGTGGCTAGTACGGTATCTGTCACAACACATATCTGTGGAATGAACTAGTGAATAAATTAATTAATATTAGTCCTTGTAGGAGCGTGTCCCTAAGAGAAGCCAGTAGGGGTTCCTAACCCTATTTGTGCCTTTGGACTCCTTTGGCAGTCTGTTGAGACCTATGGACCCCTCTCAGAGTAAATGTTTTCTAAATGCATACAATAAAATACATGGTTGACAAAGAAAACCAATTAGACTGAAATACATGAATCAAACATTCATGGACCACTTTTGTGATAGCATAATGTTTGTTCTTCTTCATTGAATAACGAGTAATGTTTGTGTTTCTTGACTGAGTAATAAGGTCTAATAACTACTGTGATTTTATTTTATTTTTAATTTTTTTTAATGTTTGTTTTTATTTTTTGAGAGAGACAGAGACACAGCGTGATTGGGGGAGGGGCAGAGAGAGAGGGAGAGACAGAATCCAAAGCAGGCTCCAGGCTCCAAGCTGTCAGCACAGAGCCCAACGCTGGGCTTGAACTCACAAGCTGTGAGATCATGACCTGAGCCAAAGTTGGAGGCTCAACCAACTGAGCCACCCAGGCGCCCCTCCCCATCTTTCTTGAACTCTCTGCTGCTCTCCTTGTTATCTATCTCAAATCATGCTTTCCTCATCTCTTGGTATACCTGTTCCTGTCTGTTTCTGGGCCTTTCTCTCCCTGGGGTTTCCCACCCCACCCCAACCCGCTCTCCCTCCCTTTCTTCCTTCCTCCTCAAAAATGATACATTGATATGGCTTCTGTGTCTCCTCCAGTGAACTTCTTTTTCTTATTTCTCACATATTCTTCTCTCCCTTCCTACTCATAATGCAGAAATGGAATTTTTATATTCGTTACTGTTTATAGATCTATTATTCTGAATTTTCAAGGCTGTTAGACAAAACATTTAAATTCCTCTCTGATTTTTTTTTTTTTTTGAGACAGAACATGAGCAGGGGAGGGGTGGAGAGAGAGGGAGACACAGAATCGGAAGCCGGCTCCAGGCTCCGAGCCATCAGCACAGAGCCCGACGCAGGGCTCGAACCCACGAGCTGTGAGATCATGACCTGAGCCGAAGTCAGAGGCTCAACCGAAGGAGCCACCCAGGCGCCCCCAAACTACTGTGATTTTAAAATAGCAACGAGAGTGAAATGTTTCCAAATCTGCAATAACTCTAGGTGATCTAAAACGTGTCCGTGGTCCCCATCAGTGACCAAGTCAGAGGTACTGCTAGTGTTATCGTTGTTTGAAACGTACACTCACAATGGGAGGAAATTCTAAGTGAACGGTTACAGAGGAATGCAAAACTGGATAAACAGAAATTATTCCCATCCAGTGTACCGGTTAGGAATCATTAGTCAACGGGATCTCCTAGAAGACAGGGACTTTCAGGAAAGTCAACAGAGCTCACTGCTGCTGTCACTGGACGTTTGTCAAGGAGTAGACCGTATGCCTCCACGTGGACTCCTGAGACATGCCAGCACCCGTGCTCATTACCAAAGCCCCCGACAAAATAACTCATTTCAGAAAAAGTGGAGGTCAGTGAGGCCAGAATTCTGACTTGAACTTGGAAAGGGCAAACTCCCAGATACAAATCCTCCCCAACACGACCTCTGGCTTATCATTCTCTCGTCTGTCCCAAAACAAAATCACCACTCAAAAACCCCTTTGAGGAAGTCTAGACAGGAAACCTGCATTTGCCACCACAGTCTTGATGAGGGTAGAGTTCACTGAAGCAACGAGTACTTTTCTACTTTACCTGGTATTCTTCAAAGGTGGTAATGTAATGTGTATACACGTTGCACAGGCCTGAAATGACGGCGGTCATGTTCTGCATCCCATAGGTTGCAAATTCCTGGTGGGGGAAAGGTAGAGCCCGATAAAATTGCTCTTCACTGTACTGTATCCTATCGGCCCAGTTATACTTAACATACAATCGTAGATGTGAATCTCGTGTAAGGTGACTCTCTTAACCTCGTTCCTAATGATCAAAACTGTTCGGCCGTGTGCAAGTACCCACGAGGCCTTGGGGAAAAGTTAGAGCCATAACTGCACTACCTGTGGGCAAGTCAGTGGATCTAAGAACATCTCACTGGTTGGTTGAATTTGCAGATATAGAATCTTCTTATTACTAAAATACAGACACTAAGCCCGTTTCCTTAAAAGGCATAATAGAAGGATACTAGCTGACCGTAGTGGTTATTTCCGGCTCTAAGCATGATTACATCATTTTAGAACCATCTACACTACCTTCCTGAATAGGAAGAAAATCATAAATGCAGATAAAATACAGAATTCCTAACATGGATTAGATTTTATTTAGACAGAACTTCAAGATATTAAGGTATGTAAGGTTATTTACTATTTGATCTGTAAAACCATTATCAATTTTTAAATTATTAACAGATAAATATATCAATAAAATATTTAAACTGGATTATAGCTTCCTTCTCATTTTAAGCTTATTTTTATACCACTAATATTTCATATTCACCTCCACGCATTACTTCCTTTTTTATTTATTTTTAATTGTTTGTGTTTTATTTATTTTTTGAGAGCAAGAGAGACAGAGCATGAGTGGGGGAGGAGCACAGAGAGAGGGAGACACAGAATGGGAAGCAGGATCCAGGCTCTGAACTGTCAGCAGAGAGCCTGACACGGGGCTTGAACTCACAGACCACAAGATCATGACCTGAGCCAAAGTCGGATGCTTAACCGACTGAGCCACATAGGCACCCCTCTACGCATTACTTTCAAGTGTGTGAAACTCTAGGCATCTTAGCAACAATTAATTTAAAAGGTATCAGATCGCAGGATTAGGGAATTCTTTTCTCTTCCCCAAATATAAAGGTATACATATTTTATTTCATTTTTAACTCACTGCTTGAACGGCCTCCCGAAGTCTTCGTCCAGACATGGTCCTGAGTCAAGAAAACAGAGTTATCTAAGTGGTTCCCGACTCCAAAAGCATGCAAAGACCACAGAAAAACTTGCGGCGAAAGACAGGCGGGATCCTGGCTCTTAACACAACGTGGTAAGGCACGTGCAAGCTCTGTGACGAGGCAGAGCTAAACTTGAGCCTCTTTCCCCCTGGCTGTCCTGTCTTCAGAACAAATCCTCAACTGAAAACAGCGACTTGGAGGAGGGAAAGGCCCTCCGTGAATATCACTGGCAAAGACGACGATCATTTTCCATTCGTTGACCCAAAAAAAATGTACTGTCTGTGTTCGATGTTAGCAAGAACAGAGGCAAGTTGAGAGTGTACGTGCTCCTGCCTACAAAGAATTTACCGTTTCCTTCTTTCATTGAATCCTTAACAAAACACAGCATCTGCCACATAAGAGGCCCCCTTCTAAATTTTTTTTTAACGTTTATTTCTTTTTGAGACAGAGAGAGACAGAGCATGAACGGGGGAGGGGCAGAGAGAGAGGGAGACATAGAATCGGAAGCAGGCTCCAGGCTCTGAGCCATCAGCCCAGAGCCCGATGCGGGGCTCGAACTCACGGACCATGAGATCATGACCTGAGTCGAAGTCGGCCGCTTAACCGACTGAGCCACCCAGGTGCCCCAAGAGGCTCCTTTCTAAGGGCTAAGGATTCAAGGGCATGAAGCTCACTTTCCAGGGTGGGCGGTGGGGGGTGGGGCGGGGGGGGAGATGGTCAACAAGCAAATAAAAGAAATGGGATGGCAATGGTGGCTACGGGGACCAGAAAGCAGAGTAAGGATGAAAAGGCGATTACGGCAGTCCTTGTAATGATGAGGCCGCTGCTGATGCTGTGGGGACTTGGTGGTGGCGGTAAGGACAGTGTGAGCTGGGGTCAGCAGGACTGGCATCTCTGTTAGAGATCTGAACAAAGAGCTGAAGGAAGAGAAGAGTCGGTCGTGGGGATAAAAGGAGGGTCAGGGTTTCAGAATTTGCCGCAAGATCCCAAGTGGGGAAAACTGAAAAAAGAGTATGATATAGTGAGATACAAAGAAGCCAGCACAGAATTATCTCCCCGCCCCCCCCCCCAGAAGAAGTGACTGTAACAGAAACACATACCCAATAATTACATTTTTAACTACAAAGTAACAAAGAAAACTTACGTAAATTCCCCAGGGATGGCAATTATGGCCAAGGACCCAACGGTGATCATCTGAACATCAACGATGTCTGGGTGCCATGGATGCGGTTTTGTCAGCTAAAAAACCCCAAATATGAAAACTGTGTGAAAGGATATTGCTTTCTATATGGGCAAGCGACAGATGATGCTCAGAGAATTCCCTTTATTAAAGGATTTTAAATGTTTCCAGCTGTTTTTGGTGCTTTATCCTCCTACCATAGATTTTCTTTCTAATTAATGAGGTAGTATTCAATATTCTATCCGGTCATAACATATGGATCTCAATGCCAATGCCCCATTAACCTGAACTTGCTTTCTCATCCGTGAAGTTTTTGGTGGACCTGGCATGGTAGAATCTCAATGTGTAATAGATAAGCCAAAGAGGACTGTGCAAGGTGTATAAGTAATTCTACCACCATGGGAACGGCTTAGCTTAATGATTTCCCTTTTGAGTCCAGTTACCAAGCCTGGCCTTGCTTTCCAAGTTTTCTCCAAGATAATCTATCCTTTTCCATAGTCAGATTAGTGTGGAAGCTTTTCCTCTATCCCTTCCTTTCCTCTCTTTCTTCTTCCTGAAGAATTCTAATGGAATATTAGAGGAAGAAAAAAACTCTATTTAAAATTTTTTCCACATCAACAACTTACATTATGAACACCAACGTGAAGTTTTGACGATCAGAATGTGAAAATCCGTGGTCCAAAGCAGTATTAAAAGAATATTGCTTTAGTTAAACATGTTGCCCGAATTGTGAGAAAATGGAGGTATGGACATGTCCTTTTTTATGGGACCTGAGATGTTTTCCTCTGCAGAGAATTGTGTCTCAACTCCTTTCCTGCAGTCAACATCAATGAATCCTGAATAAGGTAGATGTTGATCTAATTTTCCTTTTCCACTGTTTTAATCATTTCAGTTATTTATCATAAAATCTAAGTCACAATATTTAATAATCATGCCTCTTATTCCTTAGAGTGTGATTCTTAATACACGTATTTTTAATATTAAAAATTGGATGTGGTAAAATCTGAATAAGAACTCCCATGTCAGTAACAATCTATCATTTGTCTCTGACAATTCGTAAGTTTTAAAATAACAATATGCTAAGTTTACCATCATAGTCAAAATTCATTACCTCTCCAGTGTGAAGAAGGATTGGCTTTGGTTTATGACACCTTTTGATTTCTTCAGATGGCTTGCCCAGGAGTTGATCCCGAAGAGTGTCCCAGAATGGATCCCCTACTGTTGTCCCTGTTAGGAATATTATCACTAATTTGATTCTAACGCTCTGAAAAAAATGTCATCACTTTGACAAATGCACAGCAGTGACTTTATTACAAAGATGTTATGAAGGTTGTTGTCCAAGAGTGCCAAACAGATTGAATAAGAGAAGAGGCAAAATTTCCTGTGCTTCCTAAAATAGGAGTCATTATTTAATTAGATCCTTGGTGTGGCCAATAGGATAAAAGAATGTACTTTGTTCAAGGTCCTTAAGGTTTTGTTTCCACTGCTCTTCCTCATTCATGTTTCAAATAAAAACAAAATGATATAATTAACTGTAGATTTATGAACTAAATCACATTCTTCCCATTGTAGAAACTAAAAACGTCAATCTCCAACTTGAAGCACTGATTGTTTAGCTTGTGGTCCAAAGAAAGAGCCTCTCTTAACTCCCCACCTAAATATCCACACATGTGTGTGCCCACACACACACACACACACACACACAGAAAAAAAAAATCACACATGAAAGCAACAATCTGGGGAAAAGTTACATTAACTCTGAAACCTATGAACTTAGAATCTATGTTTCATTAGGAAAATATAACACTTATAAACATACATGGACCTATTAACAGAGCACCAAAACACATGAGCCAAAACTGACAGAAATGGAGGGAGAAAGAGACAATCAATAATAATAGCTGGAGCTTTAATAACACCACTTTCAGTAATATGGCTCATTTGGTTAAGCATCCAACCTCAGCTCAAGTCATGATCTCCTGCTTCCTGGGTTCCAGCCCCGCATCGGGCTCTGTGCTGACAGCTCAGAGCCTGGAGCCTTCTTTGGGTTCTGTGTCTCCTTCTCGCTCTGCCCCTCCCCTGCGCTCGCTCTCTCTCTCTCAAACTAATAAATAAACATTAAAAAAAAAAAGAATCCCAGTTTCAGTAATAGATGGGACAACAAGTCAGAAGACCAACAATAGAAAAGGTGAACAGCACTAGAAGCCAAGTGGACCTAACAGGTACCCGCAGATACCTCCGTCCACGCAGCAAGAACATAACAGACACTCTATGCAAGTTCATACAGGCACTGTCCAGGATAGACTATAGGCTGGCCATGAAACAAACTCCAGCAAACGTCAAAAGGTATAAGTAATACAAAGTGTGTTTTACAACCGCGATGTAATGAAATTAGGAATAAATTACAGAAGAAAATTTGGGAAACTCACAACTATGTGGAAATGAAGCAACATGATCATAAATTGACAATGGTCAAGGAGGAAATCAAAAGAAAATACGAAAGCACTTTCCACGCGCACCTCCGTGTTTACAGCAGCACTATCAACAATAGCCAAAGTACGGAAAGAGCCCAAATGTCCATCGATGGATGAAACGATAAAGAAATTGTGTTGTATATATACAATGGAGTATTACTCAGCATCAAAAAGAATGAAATCTTGCCATTTGCAACTACATGGATGGAACTGGAGGGTATTAGGCTAAGTGAAATTAGTCAGAGAAAGACAAGCATCATATGACTTCACTCCTATGAGGACTTTAAGAGACAAAACAGATGAACATAAGGGAAGGGCAACAAAAATAAAACAAAAACAGGGAGGGAGACAAAACAGAAGAGACTCATAAACATGGAGAACAAACAGAGGGTTACTGGAGGGGGTGCGGAAGGGGGGATGGGCTAAATGGGGAAGGGGCACTAAGGAATCTCCTCCTGAAATCATTGTTGCCCTCGATGCTAACTAATTTGGATGTAAATTTAAAAAATAAAATTAAAAAAATAAATTAAAAAAAAAAACAACAACATCCATCCATACTCTGAAATGCAAAGAAAAGCTGACTCCCGTTCTATGTGAATCCGTGGAAGCTGCATTCCAGGAGACCCATCCCTGGGAAATCTGGCTGTCACGTGCACACCTGGAAAGCACGCCCGCCCCTGTGTTTAAAGGCAACAGTAACAAATGACAAACGTATTGGCTGTAGCGAAGCCCTTCAGAGCCTTGACGCTTCAGAGCCCGGAACCACAGAGGTCACGACATGCCCCCTCACCCTGCGTGAAGTTGAGGCTCCCGAACCCGTCTATTGTGCCGGCCGCGAAACTGTAGCCCAGGGCAGGTTTACAGGTTTGGGCCTAAAGGGAAGATTTTTAAACAGACACAAAGATGAGAAGTCAACAGAACAAGAAACAGAAGTCAAACTTCCGTAAGTACTGAGATCAGCCCAGAGCTCTCCCCTCGTGGCATGATCAGTGTGGCTCAGGGACACTTACTGTGTGGGTGGAGTTGAGCCAGACGGTGACGTTGGACATATTCACCCACTGATGGGCCGCGGCCAGTGGTCCCGTCAGCTCCTGGGAGGCCGAGGCATACAGTTCCTAGAAAACCCACACAGGCTTGCTGTCGAAAGCAGAAGAGCTAAAATGAACAGTACGGATATTACCCCGTAAGCACCAATTTGGAAAAGCATCTCTGAGCCAAGGTTTGCTGGCTGCTTAGAAATGGCCACTACCCACGTGGGTCCCTCTGCCACCTCCAGTCGCTTCCCAGACTCATGGCGGCCCTGAGACCATTGACCTGTGTCTACTCCCCACAAACACGAAAGTCTAGGGATATGGCCCGTGGCACCAAAAGGCCTCCATCTCTCTTGAAAGACGGTCAAGAAAATTTAAGATTAGGAGTAGGTGGGCCCATCACTGATTTGGCCAGGAGGAGAGCTCAACCGCAGGATTCTCTGATTGAGTTCCCTGCCACCAAAGGACAGCTGGAAAGACTTCACGACCCACGTCGTCTGCCCCACCCACCATCCACGCTTTGATGTTCTGTTCTGTTTTGTTTCCCTTCAGGGTGAATTGACACTTTTTTCTAACCTTGCAGGGAAATGGGAGACATCGCGTTCGGAAACTGATCTGCACCAGACACGGTAGGCCAGTCCCGCCTCAGCACATGCCCCCTTTGTTTGACACCTAACTGTCCCCACTCTGTCCCCATCCTCGCTCCTACAGCCACGTGGGGGCTCTCAGGTGAGTCATGGGTAACACCAGCTGCTGCCCGCCTTTCTGACGAAAAGCAAAGGTGTGCCTTGCTGAGAAGAGATTCCAGCCTGTGAGATGAACCCCTATGACTCGCAGGCCCAGGACAGTAACACTGAAGTGTGTCACAGGTGCCTCCCCTAAATAGAATCTGTTCATTTAGAACAATCCTCTGATGATGCCACAGTAATAAAGCAGGAAGTGCAGCAACTAGGCTGGCTGTTGTCCAATGGCTTTAAAGGTACTTTAGCTCTTCCTTACTTGCTCCTGAAACATTTTAGAACCCTTGGAGCAAAATATTTACTTAAACACACATGTGCGTGTGCGTGTGCACACGCACGCGCAGCAAAGGTAGGAACGAGCCAGGCAAAGGAAGAGATTTAACTATGGGGGATACCACAGCCTGAAGTCATCCTTTGTCTTTTCTGTTCTTCTTTTTTAGTATTTTTTAATGTTTATTTATTTTTGAGAGAGAGAGAGAGAGAGAGAGAGAGAGCGAGCACAGGTGGGGGAGGGGCAGAGAGAGAGGGAGACACAGAATCCAAAACAGGCTCCAGGCTCTGAGCTGTCAGCACAGAGCCCGACGTGGGGCTCGAACTCATGGACTGTGAGATCATGACCTGAGCCAAAGTTGGACACTTAGCTGACTGAGACACCCAGGCCCCCATCCTTTGTCTTTCCAATCAGATATCTGGGGTGCCTGGGTGGCTCAGCCGATTAAGCATCCGACTTCGGCTCAGGTCATGGTCTCACAGTCTGTGGGCTCGAGCCCCACGCCGGGCTCTGTGCTGACAGCTCAGAGCCTGCTTGGGATTCTCTCCCTCTGTCTCTGCCCCTCCCCACTCACACTTTCTCTCTCTCTCTCTCTCAAAATAAACAAATAAACTTAAAAAAAAAATCCGATGTCTGTCCCCATAGGAGCTGACACAAAGTTTGGGGGAAAATGGAAGCCAAAGTTTAGCAGAGGGAGAAGCAGAGAGCAACTCCTTGTAATCTCACTGAAGACCAGATTCTGTCCTCATCAAAAAATGTTTTAAAAAGGAAAGGGAAGAAAATGTAAAATGGAGAGTCTATGCCGTATTGGAGCCTAGGAAGTCATCTGAATCGAATTTCCAGAGCAGGAGCGAATGGCTCTGCTTGGCCTTGACGCTGAAGGAGTGAAGGGTGGCCAGGTGGCCCGGTGGGTCCGGATCCATCTGGTCACGTCTGACACCGTGTTACCTGGAATCCTTACACTGTCTGTTACCATGTTGTCGGAAGCAAGTGTTCTGGCCCCAACAGAATGTTTCCCTGCCTCCTTGGTTTTAAAAGCACTTCCTCGGGGAAGTCAGAGGGGCAGTCCGAGAGGGGGGGTCTTGTGCCTTTGGAAGCGGCCTTCCTCGCGGGCCTGGAAACAGCAGGCTTCCAGACTCCACAGCGCAGCTCGGGCTCCTGCTGTCTCTTACCATTACCGTCTCTGTAAGGAGCGCTGCCCGTGGATTTGAGAGAACAAGGTTAAATGAACTGGAAAGAGGCCAGCCCGTGGCTGACCTTTGCTCTCTGGTATATGATCCCTCCGATAATCTGAGTGCTGTTGAACATGTCGTGTCCGGGTCCCATAGCGATGCACATGCTAGACTGCAACACAGGGAGACAAGACGGGCTCTTAGTGAAAGAAGCAATTATCTCAAGGAATGCAAAATCACAAGTGAGTCTGAGCCAATCAGAAACCCAATCAACGTTATATTGGAACACATAGGTGAGCCACTGGAAAAAAATAAAAATCAGTAGATAAATCTGGCTCTATCCTTCCCTTCTGACCCCAGAAAATGTTGACATTGACCAGATACTTAAATACTATAATTGAAAATTAAAAAGCATTTCAAGAAAATGCGGATGAACACCTCCTTAATAACCTTCTGATTCATCCCTATGGAGTTGGGTTTTCTCTTATTTGCAGTAAAAAGCATCCTATATGTGTATCAAAATTATCACAGTGTATGCCTTAAAATGATACAATGTTATCTCTCAATTATATCTCAATAAATCTGGGAGGAAAAAAGCAAAAAAAAAAATCCTACTGGATACACAGTGGAACACAGATGAAAATAGGTGATTTGCAAAAAAGAAATGTAAATCTCTCTTCAACATTAAAATACATTCAAGCCTGTGAATCATTAAATATACATTTAAACTACAAAAAGAAACTCCGCCTGTTCTGTTGGCAAAGACTGAATGCTCGATAAACCAGGCATCAGGGAGGCTTTGGGGAAAGGGTCACTCACACACTGTGGCTGGGGACAGGACTCATGGTCACCCCCATGGGAACTGTGCTTTCCCTTGAACAGCAAATTCACTCGCAAGAATTTGTCCTAAGGTGAAACTCATATACGTGTGAAAATATGTATGACACACGTAGTCCATTTATGTGATGGGAGGAAAAAAGAAGGGAGAGAGGAGGGAAGGAAAGAAAATATTCATCACGAGGGGATCGGTGAACTAACTTACGGTACTTAAAATTGAAAACTGTACCATTCGTTTAAAGGATGTTTTAAAGTGTATTCACTGGAGGGGCACCAGGGAGGCTCAACAGGTTAAGCGTCCGACTCTTGAATTTGGTTCAGGTCATGACCCCAGGGCTGTGGGTTCGAGCCCCGTGTTGGGTTTCATGCTGAGCGTGAAGCCTGCTTGGGATTCTCTCTCTCCCTCTTTCTCTCTGCCCCTCCTCTGCTTTCTCTCTCTCTCTCTTTCTTGCTCTCAAAATAAATAAATAAACTAAAAAACATAAAGTATATTCGAGGGAAATAAGAAAGCAGCTATAGAACAGCATTTCCAGCGTGACCTCATTTGCGTACAACTGTGCGTACACGTAGGAGCGTGGAAGCCGAAAAGGCTGCCTAGTAGGATGTTCATTTAAGGTTTAACAGGTTAATCGTGGAGTTAGAGGCTGCGCATTGACCTGTTTTGTTTCCCGAACTTCTCAACATCGTTTGCATTGTTAATAAGTATACATCTTTGTTTTAATGAAAGCTAGTTTCTGAAGTTAAAAAAAAAAATCTGTTGAAAGAAGCTACGCGAAAGCAAAAGATACGTCAACATTTGCCCACTTCCCTCTTTCTGTTTCTTAAGCGAATCACGATTTTGTTCAAAAAGGCATCGCTTCTTTCACAGTCAACAGTTCCACTCCCAGCCCAGGTAAGTCTAAAACGACTGTGGTAATTCCCTAGGCCCTCCCCAAGATTGGTCAGGAACCCCAGCCTGAGCCTGTCAGCACACTATTTCCCCTGCAACCGTTTCGGTCCAGGAATGGATATGTACCTCCCATGACCCAATCAGAAGGAAAAGAACTTTTATTCCATGGTTAGAGACGGGTTTTCTCTCTCTCCTACCATATTTGGGGGGAGAAAAGGATATACTGTCCTCAGTACTGACTGCCATCTTGCAATCATGAGGGAAGCAAATCTAACAGATGGAATGGAATGGAGAGAAAGAGAATTCTGTCGTGGGAGAGGGTGTGATTCTATGATAATTTTTACTGATTAAAAGTATTCTCCTTGTAGGAAAAAACTACAAAAGTGTATAAATAGAATAAAAACAATAAACAAAATCAACAGAATAAACCCCCCCTGTAATGCCATAGTAATGCCAAACAGAGAAAGTCAGGGTTAACAATTCAGTGTGTTTCACTTTGTCTTTTCACTACAATGCATTTATTTTCAAAACTGCAATCATAATCAATATACAAGATTAAACCCTGATTTTCTTCCTTTTTTAATTTTTTTAATGTTTATTTATTTTTCAGACAGAAAAACAGAGTGCCAGACGGGAAGGAGCAGAGAGAGAGGGAGACACAGCATCCGAAGCAGGCTCCAGGCTCCGAGCTGTCAGCACAGAGTCCGACGCGGGGCTTGGACTCACGAGCCGTGAGATCGTGACCTGAGCCGAAGTCGAATGCTTAACCCACTGAGCCACCCAGTCGCCCCCTAAATACTGATTTTCTAAATCAACATTGTGTACTGTGAGCTTTTTCCCACATTCAGTATTCCAACACAGTACAGTTTGTTGGTACATAATATTCTACTGCAAACAGGTACCATAATTTATTTAAACGTTTCCTCTCTGAATGTTGGAATCCAACAAGTAATCTTGAAATCGAATGAGAATGAATGATGTGTGAACATTTTGCAAATGAATAATAATAAAGGAAGACTTTCTATACCAAAATGGTAATATATAATAGAAAACTCTAATTGTTACGCTCTACTACCCATTGGGTAGAATTGATGGGAATAAAATAAATAGCCCAGAAATGACGTTTAATAAAAGTCATATCACAGGTGACATGTTCTATAAACACAAAGAACAAGAGCCCAGAAACTACAATCTGCTTCTCACGTCAAGGCAGAAAAAATCTAAATGAACATGGCAGGGAAACAATGAAATAAATGACAGTATGGCCTAAATAAGGCCATACTAATAATAGTAAGTCTTTAAAACTTGCCACACAGACCTGTGTTCAGCCCTAAAACAATTTTAAAGACAACAAAGTAGGTGGAAAACTCGAATCCCAGTCCTATTAAAAAAATCAACAAAGAAGTTGTAAAATTTTGTTCGTGAATGTGTGGACAAGTATACAGGAAGAGGTGGGATAGTGGTAACTTCCTTGGAGGGGGGAGAAGGAAGGGAATGAAGAGGAACTCACTTTTTACTGCCCTCTAGGTTTTCCATGTTGTGTGAGTTTTGACAGCAAGATTTGTTGTTTGTGACTTTATTTTTATTTTTAATGTTTATTTATTTATTTATCTAGTTAGTTATTTTTGAGAGAGAGAATATGAGCAAGGGAGGGTCAGAGAGAGGGGGAGACACAGAATCCAAAGTGGGCTCCAGGCTCTGAGCTGTCAGCACAACACAACACAGGGCTCAAATTCATGAACTGGGAGATCATGACCTGTGCAGAAGTCAGATGCTTAACCAACTGAGCCACCAGGCATGCCAATGTTTATTTAATTTTGAGAGAGAGAGCAAGCATGAGCAAGGGAAGGGCAGAGAGAGAGGGAGACACAGAATCCAGGCTCTGAGCTGTCAGCACAGAGCCCGACGCGGGGCTCGAACTCACAAACTGTGAGATCGTGACCTGAGCCGAAGTTGGCCACTAACCCAACTGAGCCACTCAGGCACCCCTGTTGTTTGTGATTTTATAGAAAAGAAAAAAAAATGTTGATGTGTTTTGTGTGTGTGTGTGTGTGTGTGTGTGTGTGTAACGCTGTAGACTTCACAAGTGAGAAACATCTCAGGCAAGCAGTTTCTGGTACTAACTTGTGATATCAGAAATGCCAAGGTGAAAGAAATGTTTCAGACTGTCCAAGTTTGGGCAAGGGTATTTCATCTCTCACATTTACTAATTGCCTCACCATTCAAAACACTTAAGAGTCAATCCAATGGAGAACTAGAATTTTATCCAATCGAAATTTAATGGGTGCTCCTGAGAAGAGCCAGCGGTCAGTAGGCCTGGGTGCACTTGGGGAGAACACAATTATAAGTTAATGGTGAATACTTAAAATGCACATGAGATGCAAACACAAAGAATCTCATGTCATAATTACCTACCCCACCGATGGGACAAGAGCTATTGACGTTATCACAAGAGTCTCCTGTGTTGACACAATGTGGGCCAAGAATATTGGGGGACACATCTCCGAGGTTTGATGAAGCAAAGGCTGCTACATAGGGTCCCTGCCAAAAGAAACATCCAACGGCCTTTTATTCTCTCTTATTTCCCACAATGAATTCCATTAAAAACACAAACATTCCATCCACTCTGGGGAACTCTTCAAAACCATTTGAGCACAATAAAAGGAGGAGGTAGGACATTCTGAGAAACTTTGTGAAAAAATTCACATTGCAGTCAGCATACATGTTATCACGCTCATGATATTCCAACGATCAATAAAGCTGTTTCAAATAGGAGAGTTTCAACTCTGTACCACAAACAGAAACATTTTGACAAGAAACACAGCATACAACAACACGGTATAAAATGCTGACTCATCAGACTCCTTCCTGGTATTGTATCTGGAGCTGAGAGGTCCCTTTCTCCTTGAAAAATAAATATCCCTACTGGCTTAAAAAGAAAATATGAATCCAGATGTTCCTGTGGCAAAACTGAACCTAAATATAGCATTCACCATCCAGATCTACCTCCATGTATCTTTTCTTTTAGCTCTTCAACCTGAAGTAACAGCACATAACCTTTTTGAGTGGTGTAAGACTTTAACCTCAACCCAGCTGATCTAATTCTACCTTCCATGACTTCAATTTTCTTAGGGAAAGAAATAAGCAGGTATTGGAGATCATGTGTCTTTTTTTTTACACCAAAAAGATAACTTATCTCAAAATGCCCCCAGCCAGCGATCATAAATGGGAAGTTCCTTTCTTTTCCCTAAAATGCAGGCTAAAATGAAAAAAAAAATAGCATTTTATCAGTCAGGAGCTAAAAGATCACTATGAATGTTCATGGGGCTAATAACTTTGGTATCATTGCACTTTCTAGACATTTATCCTAGTCAAGGGCTTGGGGTTCTTATCGTCCTATATTCTTTGGCATTTGGGACTTGGACCTTAGGATCCAACAGAGCAGCCCCCCCTCCCCCCAACCACTTAGCTATCTGTAGTCAGTAATTAACACAGAGCTGAGGAGATTTCTGAGGCACATGGACTGAGTTCCGGCCCCCATCTCTGATTCCATCCCTCATTGCGTTTCAAAGTTACGATAACAAGTCTGGTGGGTTAGGGTCATCTCTCCCTTGGGGCTTATTAAAAGAAAGTATGACGAAACTCCTTAAAAGGAAATTCGCCATTAACAGGGAAATCTGGACCGCAGAAAAGATTCATCACCTGTCCCCTCCTCATTCAGGTTCTTAACGCTACTCAGAAGGTACTTAATACTTTGATAGCTCTGAAGAGAAAAGTTAATATCAACCCGGTTGATCATATTCTCAAGCCGATCAAAAAGTATCACGTATTGCAAAAATCTTAAGCTTGTCCTTCCTTCTCTAACTAATTGCAACTTTATGAAGCTACAGATGTCAGCAGCGTTTGACACAGTCATTGTTAATTTTTCTTCCCCTCTCAGGGAGGATGGAGAATTCTTTTTATCCAAGCATATTAGTATGTGATGTGCTTGATGACACTTTACACTGAAGATGTGAATCAGCTATTCTGAGCATTGTACGAATGAGGATCTAATGAATTAAGATGATATTTTCAATGACCCAAATCTCACCTGTCCAGGTAGATATCCTTTGTTCTTCTCTTGCTCAAAAAGGTAAGATGCATAGCCCATGTTGTCACTATTGACAAGGTGATTGGTATTGTTCATGCTGACGGGGTGGATGGCAAACCAGCTGTAAGAGAAAAGGAGCCCTCGGCTCAGGAAGAGAACCAGGTGATGGAGTCAAAACAATGCCTGCGAGCTTTGGTTTTCTCCAGCAGGGAAAAAAAAAAGTTTTCAATGGTAGGCCTTTCACATTTAGGTTATTTCACTGATGATGAGCTTAGCTTATGAATAACATACTCAAAAAGTCTAGGCATTTACGTAAGTTAAAAATACAAAACTAAACGGTCAGTGATCAGACGATATGCCTAAAGCATTGTGTGGGTGCCGACCTTGTCCTTCAAGACAGGTGCACATAACAATGATTGAAGTCAACCCTATCTAATTCAGAAGACCTTTACGGAGACCCTGCCATGTGCCCAGTTCTGAACACACTGAAGCTTCCTTACACCCAGGGTCAGACAAAGATGTAAACAAATGGCTTTAGTACAGTGTGACAAACCTTATAAAAAATAGGCATAAAGTGTTTGGGGACCACAGATGACTAGCAATTAATTCTTACGGGCATTCCAGGGGGAAGGAACAACACAGTAAGCGCACAAAGGTGTGAAAGAGGCTGTTATGCATAATTTGATGTTAGCCATATGCATAGTAATACCTGTTTAAGTATAGAGCCACAACGTCTACAAACTAATTTCACATCTGTTACCGTACTTGCACTTCACAACAGCCCTGGAGCCCAAACAGTTATGACCTCCACCCGGCAAGGTGTCTCAGAGAAGCAAAATGGTAGCTCATTGGTCATAGGGGACCAAGACTAAAGTTGGGGTCTTGGGACACCTTGTCCAATGGCCTTTGTAGGATCGAACCTCCACGTGGATAAAAAAGATAGAGAATGGAAGGCTGGAAAGCAAATTAACTAGAATGAATGCTCAAGAAAAGAGAGATGCTAATTCATGAACTTTCAGGCCCATGTAGGATTTGTAAAAAAAAAAAAAAAAAAAAAAATCTTTTGTTGGTTTAATTCTTTGCTGACGACTCTATAAAACATTTCAGCTTACATTACTACCTAAGTACTATAGCTCACAAAACTGAACATTTACTTACTGACTAGGGATGTTTTTAAACATCAAGGTCATCATTCAGGATTCAGTTCTCATTGCCCAACAGATGTATACGTAGGTCAGAGATGGCCAGCACAAGGCCTATAGGGGCTGGGTAGGCAACACGGATGAGTTCAGCTGGTTGGTGCCACGGGGACCGGTGTGGACTGTGGACACCCGGAGGCACTTGCATGGGCCTAAAGACCGTAGCCTCTACTATGCGGCTGCCAAATGTTGCCTTATGAGAGTAAGCCAGAGCTTCCAGATCTTTGATAAATCCATGATTTTGCGAAATATTTATCAATTTATGTTTCAAGTTTATTTACTTATTTTGAGATAGAGAATGAGTGCACATGCGTTCACATGCACATGTGCCTGCCTGTGAGCAGGGGAGAGGCAGAGAGAGAGGGAGAGACAACCCCAAGCAGGCTCTGTGCTCAGCATAGAGCCGGACTCGGGACCAAACCCACGAACCTGGGATCACGACCTGAGCCAAAATCAAGAGTCGGATGCCTAACCGATGAGCCACCCAGGCACTCCTCGATTAAAAAACTCTTGAAGAAGTAAATGGCGTGAGAGGAAAGGGGTGAAGTTTGGGCAAAATGGCTGAAGGGGAACAGGAGGCGCAGGTTTGCAGTTAGGGAAGGGGTACGTCACGGGGGTGGAAGGTGTAGCCCAGGGAACAGAGTCAATGGCAGTGTACCAGTGCCCTGTGGTGACAGACAGGAGTTCCGCCTGTGGTGGGCATAACACAAGGCACAGAATCATCCAGTCTCTATGTTGTGCACCTGAACCAAATATAACATTGTGTGCCCACTACGCCCAAATAAAAAAAATTTTTTTAATTAAAAAAAATAGAAGAAAAAAATTTTCATTAAAAAAGAAAGAGAGGAGTACATAGCACAGAATAAAAGGGGAGAAATCTTACCGATTAAGAGACTTAACACACATAGCCAACAAATGGAGTTGGTGGGCGGACTATTTGGATGCTGATTCAAATAAAACAATTATAAAAAGATCTTACTGACACAATCAGGGAAAACTGAACACAGACTAGGTTTTAGAGCATATCAAGAAACTATTTTTCATTTTGTTGGTTGGGATCATGGGTTATGGTTATATTTTTTTATATTTTTCCCTGATAGAGATATACACTGAAATATATATGAGTGAAATGATTTGCTATCTGGTGTTGGCTTTTAAAACTCTAGCAAAGCAAGGGTGGCTCAGTCGGTTAAGCATCAAACTCCGGCTCAGGTCACAATCTCCCGGTTCGTGGGTTCGAATCCCACGTCACGCTCTGTGCTGACAGCTTAGAACATGGAGCCTGCTTCACATTCTGTGTGTGTGTGTGTGTGTGTGTGTGTGTGTGTCTGCCCCTCCCCCACTCGCACTGTCTTTGTCTCTCTCAAAACATAAGCATTAAAAAAGAAAAATTAGGGGCGCCTCGGTGGTGCAGTCGGTTAAGTGTCCGACTTCAGCCAGGTCACGATCTCGCGGTCCGTGAGTTCGAGCCCCGCGTCAGGCTCTGGGCTGATGGCTCGGAGCCTGGAGCCTGTTTCCGATTCTGTGTCTCCCTCTCTCTCTGACCCTCCCCCGTTCATGCTCTGTCTCTCTCTGTCCCAAAAATAAATAAAAAACGTTGAAAAAAAAATTTAAAAGAAAAAAAAAAAGAAAAATTAAAACTCTAGCAAAGCAAAACAAAAGGAGAGGAGGGATGAAACAGAGTGGGAGAATAGTGCTAATTACTGAAGGTGGATAATAGTTACATGGAAACTCAAAGACTAATCACTCTAAATTGGCATATATTTGAAAATTTCTATAATAGTGTTTTTTTCATGTTGGCATCCATTTAGAATTTTTTTAAACAGTGTTGAACAAACCTATCACCAGCCTATGAGCTAAATTTGTTCCCCAAGGTATGTATTGCCCCCATGTAAAGGAACAGAAGATTAGGTTAAAGGTGGTTCTGAGCTCATGCCCTAAAATTACTTGCAAAATTTCTCTCTTTTGAAAAAATCCTTATACTAGTTTCCTTTTTGCGGATATGGGTTTCTCTCCTTCTCCTAAAACTCAGGTCCCAGAGAAAATTCTAGTCAACTAGTGTTTTCCAGTTAGTTGGGAGTCTTTTTACAGTTTTACTCCATTTAGTTTGGAAGGAAAATGGGGTGGTGGCCATGACCTTCCCATGGCTCCCCAACCAGAACACTTCTGTCTAATATGATTACCCTGAGGTCAGCCAGCTTCAGCCAGACTGCAATCTCTCTAGGGCAATCAGACGAAGCCTGTGGAACAGTTTTATCAACATGGACTGTCATGTCTCTCTGATGAGGTGAGGGATTTTATACACAGGATCTCATTTCATCCTAAAAGCATGCTTGGAGGCAGATGTTATCATTGTCCTTATTTTATGGCCAAGGAAATGAAGTCTCAGAGTGAGCCAGTAAGTAATCTGACCAAGGTCACACCCGTTGTAAGTCAAGAAGCAGGTCTAAGAGTCCAGGTTTGTCAGACCACAGAGCCCAAGTTCTAATCTGCTGTGGGATACTGGCTCTGTCCCCTCCGTTCATTCACCTGCTCATTCAGTACACAGTTAACTTTGATTCTGTGCCAGGCACTGGAGACGTGGAGGTGAGCGAGGCAGCATCTTGCCCTTGAGAAATGCTTGGGAGAGGATGTGACATCTGAGCTGGGTCTTAAAAGAGGAGTAGGGACTCGGCAAAGGGATCACTGGAGAAAACTCATTTGTAGCAAAGGCATCAAGATGGGTTTAGAGGACGGACGATCATTCTGGCCACAGCGTAACGGATAAAGGCAAGGAGAGATGACAATTATTCTTCTCATTCAACCAACATGAATTTGTTAGCAGCAAGAATGTGGTTGGCATTGTGTTACACGCCAAGGAACACAGAGGGGGATCAGGTGTGTTCTCTCAATCAGGGGCCGACAATAATATCTGTAGAGAAAGCAATTGCTGAGAATTCTAGTCTGCTAATTAGACTTGAATTCGTATTGATTTCATGCCTTTATGTTCATTTATTTTAGGCCTTGGAAAATTAATTGAATTTGTCTTTCTCTACAAAACTGAAAAAATAAGCATTCGGAAAAGTGATGTGAATCTCAGAGTGAGAAGAGCTGTATTTTTCCTCCTCTGGCCTTTGAAATATGTGAGATTAAAATACCAGGCTTGTCACAGCGACCAAAGTGCGATGGGAACAGGTGAGTATTGTAAAGATATGCAGAAAGGTCATCATTTTAATAAAAGAAAGCGGCCCTCACAATTTATTTTATCTGGTCAAAACAACATTCTTCCAAGCAAAGTTCAAAAGAGCGAAGTTAGGTCGAGGTAATTTCAAAAGAAGTTAGAGCACAGATATAAACGGATAACTAACGTCCCTGTTAATAAACATTTCTAAATAAGGATTACATCACAGCTAAAGCAGGGCCATGCTGGAGTCAGCATAATGTAATCAAGGTACCACGGAAGGTCCAGAGATTTGAGATTTTATCCTACTCCGTAGCCAAGTTAGTTAAAATTTCCTAGTCTCTGTTTCCTAGGGATGAAAAATAATACATTTTGACTATGCTCTGTGAATCAATAAACAGCAAAGTAATATAGAATATTATAATCATTCTCTCCTCCTAGGTAATCGAGGCATTTTCTAGGGCCTCTTCATTGGGACACTATGCACTTCCTACTCTGAAGCAGAAAAGAAAAGCCAAAGGCAAAATCGAGCTTCTTGAATATTCTAAAAGAGTAATAAACCCATCCCAAGTTCTATTCTCTCAAACCTGGGCTGCCATGTCCAGCATGCAGGTTGTGCCCTGCACAAAGATGAGTTGCAAAGGGGGTAAGAGGAGGCTGAAATCCAACCCCCACTCAGCTCACGGAGCTAATCACCTTGGCCCAGAGAAGAAAGCACTTTTGTAAGTTGTGCACCAAGGTCCTATGCGCTAACTGCAGCCCTCTCCACCCCACAACTATATGGTCAATTAGTCTTTGACAAAGCAGGAAAGAATATCCCATGGAAGAAGACAGTCTCTTCAATAATTGGTGCTGGGAAAACCAGACGGCAACATGCAAAAGAGAGAAGCTGGACCACTTTCTTACACCATATGCAAAATAAACTCAGAATGATTAAAGACCTAACTGTGAGACTTGAAACCACAAAAATCCTAGAGGAGGACGGACACAGGCAGCAACCTCTTTGACATCAGCCATAGCAACTTCTTACTTGACATGTCTCTGAAAGCAAGGGAAATAAAAGCAAAAATGAATGTTGGGACCTCATCAAGATAAAAAGCTTCTGCACAGCAAAGGAAACAACCAACAAAACTAAAAGACAATCTACGGAATGGGAAAAGATATTTCCAAATGACATGTAAGAAAGGCTTAGTATCCAAAATACATAAGCAAGTTATAAAAGTCGACAGCCCCAAAATGAATAATCCAATTAAAAAAGTGGACAGAAGACACAAATAGACATTCCTCCAAAGAAGACCTCCAGATGGCCAACAGACACATGAAAAGATGCTCGGCATCACTCATCATCAGGGAAATGCCGAGCAAAACTACAATGAGACGTCACCTCACACCTTGTCAGAACGGCTACAATCAACAACACAAAAACAACAAGTGTTGGTGAGGATATGGAGAAAGGGCAACCCTCCTGCAGTGTTGGTGGGAATGCCAACTGGTGCAGCCACTCTGGAAAACAGTGTGGAGGTTCCTCAAAAAGTGAAAATAGAACTACCCTACGACCTAGCAATTGCACAACTTGGTGTTTACCCAAAGATTACAAAAACATGAATTCAAAGGGATACGGGTGCCTGGATATTTACAGCAGCATTGTTTACAATAGCCAAGATATGGACGCAGCCCAAGAGTCCACTGATAGGTGAATGTATAAAGAAGATGTGATATATATATATATATATATATATATATATGCATACATGATACATACGATATAGATATGATATAGATATGAGATATATACATATATGATATACATATATGATATAGATGTCTATATATAATGGAATGTTACTCAGCAATAAAAGAAGAATGAGATCTTGCCATTTGCAATGGCCTGGGTGGAGCTAGAGAGTATAATGCTAAGTGAAATCAGTCAGTCAGAAAAGGACAAATACCACATGATTTCACTCATATGTGGAATTTAAGAAACAAAACAAGCAAAGGGAAGGAAAGGGAAGAGAAAGGCAAAGCAAGAAACAGACTCTTTTTTTAATGTGTATTGATTCATTACAAGAGAGAGAGAGAGAGAGAGAGAGAGAGAGAGAACAAGCAGGAGAGGGGCAGAGAGAGGGGGAGGCAGAGAATCCCAAGGAGGCTCCAGACCCCTTCTCAGCACTTGAACTCACAAACGGTGAGATCACAACCTGAGCTGAAATCAAGAGTCGGAGGCTTAACAGACGGAGCCACCCAGGCACCCCAACAGACTCTTACCCATAGAGGACAAAGTGACAGTCACCAGAGGGGAGGTGGGTGGGGGATGGGTTCAACAGGTGATGAGGATTGAGGAGGGCACTTGTGACGAGCAGCGGGTGATGTATGGAAGGTTGAATCACTATATTGCACACCTGAAACTAATGTTACACTGTATGTTAACTAGCTGGAATGTATATAAAAATAAAAGGCTTACAAATAATTCTCAATCTTCCTTTGGTTTTTAGCTCCATTATCACTTCCTTAGGGAAGCTTTTCCCAGTCTCCCTGCCAGGGTCACATCCCTTTAAGACAATGCAACGCACCTTCCTTTCCTGGCACTTAACCCAGTTATCATCTTACACATATTTCAAGGACTGTTTGGATACCTCTTGTCTCTACCAAGAGATTATAAATTCTCTGAGGGCAACAACGCCATCTACTTTTGCCCATCAGTGTATCTGTAGGATGAGCTCAGTTCATGACACATATATTCTACACCATTTAATACATGAGTAAACAAATCGATGATCTCTGGAGAGAAGAGGTTATATCTGCATCTGAGAAATATGGAAATTGAGTCTCTGAGAACTTAAGGGACTTGCTCAAGGAACACGGGCGTGGGTATTATTTGATTCCTGATTTCAGGGCCAGGAAAAGCACCATTCCAAGGACTGGGAAGTCCTGCGTGGCACCCAGTAGGTCTCCGGTGCGGACTCGCCGAATGAAGAAATGAAACCAAAGGTGAAGGTAGGAAAGAAGAAATTGTGGACCTCAATATGGTTCCCAGCATGAAGAGAACAGTCTTGGCTGCAACACTGGGCAGGTCACGTCACCTACCTGGCTCTTAGCTGAGCTGTGAGGCAGATGACGCCCATGTTCCGCCAGTCAGAGATTCTAGGCTTCCAAACTCCTCATGCCTTGGGATTCTGCCTAACAGCAGGCACCTACATCTGGTGGCTGAGTTACTCAGCAGCCCAGATTTGGCTTTATGCTTTGGATCATTTTTAATGCATTCAAAGAGCAATTGCCACTATGCAACAAGAGGCAATTGCACGAGCAATTATGTCAAGGATAACATATGGTGGCTGCAAAAACAATAGCAAGTTATTGCAGGGTGTTAAGCCTAGCAGATGGAGGAGAGTTGCTATAACCTTGACGGTTGGCCCTGGGACTTCCAGATATGTTATATAGTTATATGCGAGGAAGCCACGAACATCTGGAAGAAGGACAACATTTTTTAGTCTTCCATGGGCATCGTTAAAGGATTCAGAAACTAATAAGAGGGAATCACGGACGATCTCAGTCATTCAGCCAAGAGTTGAGTGGAAACCGTAAGGAAAAAGCCTCCTTCTCCCAACGAATGTGGAATTCTCTAACTCGTCAGAGATACATGCTTGTATCCTGACTGTCTCGTAACCAAATGGCCCAGCAAAGTGCCCCACAATCTGGAGCTAGCTCACCTTTTTGGATTCCTCCCTCACCCCCTCCCTGACATAGCCCATCCTCTGGCCTCCCAGCTCACTGTCTTTTCATGACTTCCACGATGCTCTCAGGTATCCCTGCTACCTCCTCCAAGTTCCCACAGCGTTGATCGATGGCCAGGTGGTAGCACTGATGGCCATCTGATGTATGTTGTGATTACTTGCCTGTCTGTCTCTGTCCCCTACCCCAATCACCCCATTAGTCTGTTAGAGCCTTCAAGATAGGGACCATGCCCATCACAACACATACCCCAAGCACACATTTAGGAAGTCCACTGTGTTTGCCCCTGGGTGGCTCAGTCGGTTAAGGGTCTGACTTCAGCTCAGGCCATGATCTCACGGTTCGTGAGTTCGGGCCCCGTGCTGGGCTCTGTACTGACAGCTCAGAGCCTGGAGCCTTCTTCGGATTCTGTGTCTCCCTCTCTCTGCTCCTCCCCTGCTCACACTCTGTGTCTCTCTCTCTCTCTCAAAAATAAATAAAAGCATTTTTTAAAAAAAGAAAGTCCACTGTGTTCAACACCAGTTGGCAACCAATCAGTAGATGAATTCACTATAATGGAAGAATAACTTCTATCATGTCAACCCACATAATAAAGTTTATTTTATCAGGGAGTTTTTAGTGACCTCACTTGACACCTGAAGAAGTAACTCCAATGCTAAAAATGTCAAACATTCAGGGGCGTCCGGGGCGGCTTGGTCACTTAGGCATCCGACTCTTGGTTTCCGCTCAGGTCGTGATCTCACAGTTTGTGAGTTTGAGCCCCGCGTCGGGCTCCATGCTGACAGTGCAGAGCCTGCTTGGGATGCTCTCTCTCCCTCTCTCTGAACCTCCCCTCCTCACTCTCTATCTCCCTCTCTCAAAATAAATAAATAAACATTTAAGAAAATACATAAAAAGAATGTCAAGCATTCTGAGAAGCCAACAATGGAGTTCTTAGAAGAAGTAGAATGTTATTCTGCTTACCATTTAACCAAAATAATAAAACTCTTTTCTATGCCAGACACAGAGTAGAACTTTGCATGTATTATGTCATTTAATCCTGAAACAGTCCTATGAGGCATTATCATTCCCATTTCCAAATGGAATAGTTGAGGTGTAAGTAGGTTAGTAAGTGGCAAGGCTGGGATTTGAACTCAAGTCTTAAAATCTACCCCTAAAACCAGAACTCCTCACCACCGTGCTGTTCTCCACCTGGTTACAGGGCCAGTACTGATCACAGTCCTTAATGTTTTCATTCACCTCTTATTAATTTTAATTCATTATTAATTTGACTTACATAGACCCTTTCAGTTAAGTATTTCATAATCCTACCTGATAGGCCCCTACCACCTTTACTCACGCTTATTATCAACATTTTAAGGACTCACTTTATCCCTCACTTTTAAAGTCAGAAAATTGAGGGGTGGCTCAGTTGGTGAAGCATCCGACTCTTAATTTTGGCTCGGGGCACGATCTGACATTTCGTGAGTTCGAGCCCCACATCGGGCTCTGCTGACAGTGTGACAGTGTGGAGCCTGCTTGGGATTCTCTCTCTCTCTCTCTCTCTCTCTCTCTCCCTCCCTCCCTCCCCCTTCCCTGCTCTCTCTCTCTCTCAAAATCAATAAACATTTAAGAAAGAAAGAAAGAAAGAAAGAAAGAAAGAAAGGGGAAAGGAAGGAAGGAAGGAAGGAAGAAAGAAAGAGGAAAGGAAGGAAGGAAGGAAGGAAGGAAGGAAGGAAGAAAGAAAGAAAGAAAATTGAGCCACAGAGCAGTTAAGTCACTTGGCCAAAGTCACAAAGCTCATCACGAGGACAACACAGAGCGAACCGAAGCCATTTAACTGTAGCTCCCATGAGCCATCATACACTTCCTTCAGGCATCCTCCACCACTTGGACATCTGCACATCAAGGCACCTGGGGCTGTTACCCAGCCAGTCAATTCCTGAGTCAGTCCAATTGCAGGGACAAAATTCACACATGAATGCAAATGCCTTCTTTATGAAAAAAAAAAAAAATCCACATGTCTTCTTATGTATAATCCTGAACTAAAACCTGTGCCAGGCTGTAATTTCACCTCATCTGCTTCCTTCAGGTGGCCTCAATTCTGCTTCCATCACTAATTGGCATTGTCCTACATTAGACTTGACTTCATTCTTTTAGGAAAACACAGATAAATCATCTCAAACCCATAATCATTTAGCCTGGTTGGTCAGATTGTTTTCTCATTTTACCAAGAGATAATGGTCTGCCATCGTAGAAATTCCACATACAACATCTTGATAGAGTAATAAGCACTAGAATTGACTGAATCCTTATGTCATATCCCAGATGCTACACTACACTTCTTTACCTGAATCCCTCATTTACGTCATCCTTTAATTAGCCCTGTTTTCCAGGTAAGGAACCGAGCCCTGGAAAGCTGAGAACCTTGCCCCAGGATCCATGGTTGGACCCAGATGTGTCTGACTCCCAAGTCTGGACTCTTAACTACTCAACATATTCCCAGCCGCTGCTGCCACTATTCTAGTCTCTTCCTCCCACGCCCCCCTCCCCGTCCCCACCTCCATGATTAAGGAAAGCTATCCAGATAGGACGAAAAGCAAAAAAAGTAAACAGAGTACCTGATAAGGCCCACGTCAACTCCATTCAAATCTACCATTTTCAGGATGATCATTTCTTTGTCGGTATTTGAAGAATACCTGGTCAAAACAAAGAAACGCAGTCATTTCTATGTTAGTTAGAGCCTGGGCTTCTTGTATGACCAACAGTAGAAGCTGACACAAAAACTAAAATCAAAATGCCTTCAGTGAGCGAGGTTTCCTGATGTGCTATGGTCTTATGAACCACATGCAGGACCTCAGTCCTCAGCTAAAGAAATGGCTTGCCAATACCATCACACTCAGTGGCATTAGGTCAGCCAACTGGAGATGAAATTGACATCTTTATGTAATGGTCGTGATCTTATAGAACATACAGGTGTTTCTTAGAAAAGGGACCGGTCTTTGAAATTTCTACTCCGGTCAAATTTTCACGGAATCTCTTAAACATAGCAGGGAATATGCAACATCAAAACCATCCCCGACCTGTAGCTTCAAACGTTCTTTCATGGCCTTTCAAGGGAAATCGGATTATGTTTTCTAAAACTCAACTCCTTTGAAATGGATGGAAAAATACGCAGACAAATGTAAAATGCCAGGTGGTCAGGTTGAAAGTGAGATATTATTTTACTGTGCCACAGCAGTCAAGGGCTTCTCTCCTGTGGCTAACCTGGGTCAGCACTTAAGCAAACAAACAAACAATCGGGCTTAGTTCCATTCCATTATGCTAGTTTTATTTATTGTTCTTTGTTCCTGCTTCTTTATCCTTTTATGGCTTCTCTCTTGCCACAGTCTCCTGGGTGGAGATGATTTCTGCGGAACGATCTAACAAAAAGAGCTATTCATTAATTTAATAAACACGTGTTGCGCACATTTTCATCTCCGCTTTACAGAAGAAGCTGAGAGGCAATAAATTACTATAAGTAAATCACTGAAGGTCACATGACTAGGAAGTGATAAAGCAGAGATGGAACCAGAGTCGTGCCCGATTGCAAAACTGGGAGTCCTTCCAACACTCACGCTGACCCCAGCCGCCAGCAGAGCGGGCCGATTGGTGCACGGGCTGGTGTGAGTTACCACATTCACTTTTTATTTCTGCTTAGATGATCAACATGTTTTAAATTTACTTTAGCTTTACTATTCTTTCAGGATCCCACCCCATTCCTTGAGCACCAACTGCATCCTTAGATTTTTGTTGCTGATCTCTAAAGGAAACCCATGATTTTATTGTGATAATGCCCCTTGCCTGGCTCGCTCTGACGGAGGATTCCAAAGGTAAGAAGAGGGGCTTCGGTTGATCTGTACACCTTCCACGTTTCCTTTGTTGATAAAGATTTTGCCTGGTTTCATATTTTTGTGCGCCATCTCAATGCTCTGTGGGTTAGAGAGAGAGAGAGAGAGAGAGAGAGAGCCAGTTGTGAATTTGGACATCCTGTTGGATAAGGACTTAGTCAATAGAAACAGAGGAGCGCTGTGGACAATTTCCTTGGTCTCCGAGCTGCCCCTGCTATGGGACAAGAGCTAGAGAACCACACAGCCAGTGTCACTTGGGGGGGCACACAGATGGCCTCAAGGCTGAGACATAAGAATTGCCATGACCTGGGAAGGTCACTTGAGTGTCTCAGAGCCGCTGAGTCAGGCACCGTTCGCAGGTTCAATTGGCCAAACCGGGAGCAACTCCCCCCGACCTAGGACCAGGATTTGTTAGCTTGAAGGTGTCCCACCCTCCTTGTCCTCTCCGTGCCCTCAACCTCTGAGGCCAAGTTTTTCACACTTTTCTGACTCAAAGCTACAATAAGCAAAACATTTTTCATCACAACTTAATACACGTTGACGTATGTGTGCTAAAACAGAAGCTCACAAAATACACCCTTCCCATATGTTTTGCACCATGATAGGCTCCAATCTGTTTTACTTTAGTTCTGTTCATTCAATGCTTCTTGCAACCCATGGAATTGACTTCAGGAAGCCAGCCATGAATTACCATCCACGGTTTGGAAAGCATCATGGTAAAGACATTTCTGCCTTTGCCGACTGGATCACCAGGTTTGGGGGGTACTTCATGAGACAAATAGAGAGGGACTAAATCTAGAAGGGAAAGGTATGAGGGAAACATGAGAAAGGACCCTGTGGGAGGTAGTAATAAGCTTCAAGATGGGGAGAGAGGAGAAAGAGGTGTCCAAGCCAGGAACACAGAAGACCGTGCCATCTAGAACTCTCAGAGAGGACGTGAGAAATAAGAGCGTGTGTTTATGAAGTGGGTCCCCTGTCATGTTGTTTGGGAACTAGGAGGCGAGATTGGAATTACTTGCAATGACTCTTGGTTCCTTGATGGCTTCCTTTTTGTGTGACTTTGCACAGAGAACAGACGGTAGGGCCCTCTCAGTTATAAGGGTGACATAGGAAACGTTTGCTGTCCCTTTGGACACCTGCAGGAGGCTCACTGCATGGAACTCGCCCCTCTCAATCAGTCAGTGCCTCGGAGACCAGAAGCTCCTGGGGAGTCAGGAACGGAGGGGGCAGGTGCTGAGACTGCTCAGGGCAACATCCTATAAGGACTCTCTCCATATCACAGAAAACCACTCCTGAACACTTGTGAACAAGGGACAGGGCAGCTCCCTCTGGGGCCCTTTGCCTACCTTCACGATGCCAGTGACCATGTACTCAAAGGTGCGATTGCTAAATCCTTCACTGGCGATTACAAACACAGTATACTGGAAATACCCTCCTGGCCCCGAGTGTGTGTGAGTGCCACTCAGGATGACGTTGTCTTGTCTGTACAGGGAGCCATATTTACTCTGCAGTCTGTTCAGGACCTTCAAGAGAAAAGAAAAAAAAAAACAGAACTAAGAAGAGGGATAACATAGCAACTCACTATGGAAAAGGCTCCAATGAGTCTAATCAAGGATCCATATCAATGGCACCCCTGTCAAGTGGCCCTTCACTCAGTTCTGGAGTGTCTCATTGTAGGCACAACTTCAACAAAACCAGTAACCATCAAGGCTAACGTTTCATAGACTCTCGCCGTATGCAAGCACAGTGTTAGGTAGGACACACATTATGTTATTTTAAAATCTTTATAACGACCCCAAGAGGTAGATGTTTTTTTCAATGTTTGTTTATCTTTGAGAGAGAGAGAGAGAGAGAGAGAGAACAGGGGAGGGGCAGAGGGAGAGGGAGAGAGAGAGAATCCCAAGCAGGCTCCGCACTGTCAGCCCGGAGCCCCATGCAGTCTCCATCTCATGAAGTTGATGACCTGAGCCAAAATCAAGAGATGGATGCTTAACCGACTGAGCCACCCAGGAGCCCCAGAGGTGGATATTTGGAACTGCATCTTTTAGCTAAGAGCACTGAAGTGTAAAGAAGATAAATAATTTGCCCACCGACCTAGTAAATGTGAGAGCCACAACCTGGATCCACATCTCTCTAACTGTAGAACCAGTATGGTTTGCTATTCATCATTCCACACATGCTATTAATATCCAGGCACTAGGAGCGATATGAGGTTAATATCTGAGCACTAGGAGTATATGAGGTTCCTACCCTGATGGAGCATTTATTCTAATGAGGGAGAAAGGTAACAAGCAAAGAAGCACGTAATATGGTATCACACAATGATAAGTGCTCTGAAGACAAATGTCGTTGAGTGGGGAAAAAGAGTGATGGGTGTCAATGAGGAAACATCTTTCCAGAGAGGCTGCCTTCCACCCAAGAGCATAAGCCGGTTGAGCAACACCAATGGAAAGCGTCCCGGGGGCAGCGAACAGTTGTGTAAGGGCCCCTTGCCGCCTCCCTGCCCAAAATGAAGAACTCCATGCTCCCTGACATATACTGTCCCCCTTATTGGTCTGGGGGCAGCCAACTGGGGGGACCTAAGGACACCCCAGCCACCCTGTGGGGAGGCCCATCGGAAAGGAACCATCTTGTCAGCACTAACTTGCTAGCCAGGCGGGTGAGCCACCTCAGAATAGTAGACCCTTCGGCCTCAGCCAGGCCTTCCAACACCTGCAGCCCCAGCCGACGCATGAGTTCAACCCACGACAAGGAAGTGGGCGTGTGTGTGTGACTTCAGTTCTAACCTAAGTCGGAATCACCCAGCTCGGCCTCCCTGGGATTCCTGACCCACAGAATTCCTGAGCGGTAATTCAGGACGACTGTGAACATCTAAACGCACGATAAGTGTGCTCGTAGGGTCCAGACACATCACGAAGACAACGGAGAGAAAAATCCCTGCTGCTGAGAACCTGTTTCTGATTCTGCTTGAATCAGCTTCAACCTGAAATTGGGTGTTATTGTGGCTTCCTTGGGAAAGATGTTTTGACCTTTTTTTTTTTTTTTTTTTTTTTTTACATAAAGGGGCGCCGGGATGGCTCAGCTGGTTAAGCATCTGACTTTGGCTTAGGTCATGATCTCAGGGTTCATGAGTTCGGGCCCCACATCGGGCTCGGTGCCCGATGAGCTAGAGCTAGAGCTCACTAGCTAGAGCTCACTGAGCTAGAGCTCACTTTGGATCCTCTGTCTCCCTCTCCCTTTGCCCTTCATGGTCTCTCAAAAAAATAAATAAATAAATAAATAAATATTAACAAAATTTTTTTTTTCACTTTTTAAAAAAGTTTTTATATTTATTTATTTTGAGAGAGAGAGATAGAACGTGAGCAGGGGAGGGGCAGAGAGACAGGGAGACACAGAATCCGAAGCAGGCTCCAGGCTCCGAGCTGTCAGCACAGAGCCCGACACGGGGCTCGAACCCACACACTGAGATCATGACCTGAGCCGAAGTCAGACGCTTAACTGACTGAACCACCCAGAAGCCCCTGTTCACTTTTTTTAAATGTCAAAAATCATTAAAATGATCTAGCAGAAGTGTCAGACCCCAAGCGACCTTCCTCAATGTAAGATACTGTCAGTTAATACCCTGCACAGTAATGACAGTGCATTCACGGCAGGGATCGCAAATATCACTTACGTCACACACTTAGTCCCGTCTATTGGTGGTGGCTCTCAGACACGTGGTGTTGAGAAGGATTCTGAGCCCAAACCTGGGCTTAGCAAGAAAGAGTGCCTTTTTTGATTAGCAACGCTGTCTACTCTGCGTGTGGCACAGGCAGTGGTAGGCTGATCAACCGTCACACAGCGGGAAACGAAAAGCTGTCATTTGAATCGCTTGTCAGTTTCTCTGGTATAAATACTCCCTGCCCCAGTCAATTTCAAGCTTCCAAAATTTAACAACGAGCCCCCCCCCCCCCCCCCCAAGCTCTTGAATATTTAACAGCCAGCCCTCATAAGCTGGTGCAAGATGGTCCCAGAACACGCTTGTGAAGCGTGCAACTTACAGGCTATATACTTAACCCGCGTAAATACAACCACCAATCTCTTCTATTTTAGGGGAAGAGCTACCCCACCCTCATTCTACTCGTGTGGTCATTGAATGAGGAACATCTTATGAACAGTGTTGCCTCATTAACTAATCCATGTCCCACACGCCGATTGCTAGGTTACCACGTCCATATACACAATCCTGTGATGCCAGGCAAATGTGAAAGGAACTATGACATGACCAGACCAACACCCTCTGACCAAGTAGCCTACATTCTCCATCCCAGTAAGTCTCCATGTTGCTCCTGTGTGACCCAAATCCAGACCACACTCTTCATCACCCTATGTCTTCTTCTAAAACAGTAATAACTCCACTCATGAAGGAGAAGCCCATCGCTAAAGGGACACCATGAAAGCTTGACTAAAGGCTGCTGTGAAAAGCTAATGTGCCCACAGTTCTGTAACTAAGACAGGAAGGTAGCAAAGAGAAAGAACTTCTGGTCAACCTTAAAGCTCTCCTAACCCCATCCCATTTTTATTCCCAGAGAATGTTAGGATTTTATAGCAAGTGTACTTCTTCGGGCTTACACAAGAATCGAGCTCTTAGCAAGAGAGAAATTGCGGGGGCATCTGGGTGGCTGGGTCGGTTAAGCGTCCAACTTCAGCTCAGGTCACGATCTCACAGTTTGTGAGTTTGAGCCCCACATCGGGCTCTGTGCCGACAGCTCAGAGCCTGGAGCCTGCTTCAGATTCTGTGTCTCCCTCTCTTTCTGCCCCTCTCCCGTTCGTGCTTTGTATCTCTGTCTCTCCGTCTCTGTGTCTGTCTCTCTCTCTCAAAAATAAACATTAAAAAAAAAAGGAAGAAAAATTATGGCACTCAAATTTTAAAACAAAAGAGAAAGACCACAAACATCTCCCAAAACTTCTATCCTAACCTATATGCTCCAACGTGAATTCAGACCCACGGAACTTCAAGAAAAAGAAAAGAAAAACTCAATCATCTAGTAGCAACGTCTGCCAGCAGCCATGGTAAATAGCATGTTACCTACTTCATGAGGAGGGGTGTTTCAACAGAATGAAGAAGTTACCTTAAGGTCTACAGCTCACCTCTGTGTTCAGTTTCCATTCAGTTTCCTATTACTGACATACCTGGGAACCTGCCGCAGAAAGACCTGGAAAGCCCCTCTGTTCTGCCCTGTCTCACTGCTCAGAGATCTTCCAGAACCTTCATTGCATGCTGGAAATGTCATCAGTCCTCAAAGCTGAGGCTGAGAACCTACCTAAAACCAGGTATTATAAGGAAGCGGGAAGGCAATTGTCGAGCTACATTTATTCCTCACACTTTCCCTTGGGTTAGCCTGGGATAACAGAGTGGGTTCATTTAAAGGCCTTCCCACCAGGTCTCAGATTACACGGGGAAAGTAAAAATAGGAAGGGATGGTGAAATGGTGGACTGTTGACTTCACAGCCTCTGCAGTCCAACACATTAATCCCCTCTCCCCTCCCCACTCCACCCCCAAAGTCCACCCCTGACTCTCCCATTTCTTCTCATGACCCCACCACCTCCCCATGAGAACCATCTCCGACCCTTGAGAAGAGTGGTAAGCGTCATGGTAACAAGTGTGGGCACTGGCACCGAGATGCCTGTGCGTCCACCCAGCTCCGCAGACAAGTTCCCTGATCCCCTGCAGCTCATGTTTGTTTCCCAACCTGTCACGTGACATAATGATAGCACCTGCCTTCTCCGGTTGTTTGGAGGATTGAATTCATTAATGTACGTGGAGCCATCAGGCGTGACTCATCGCGGGAACTAGGCAAGTTTTAGCTTTTATTTTTATTCATTCTCAAACCTCATTTGCATTTAAGGTGACCTCTTACTACCAGGTAGCCTCACGGCCACCACACTGACTGAAGACCTTTGTGCGAGCCTCACGTGGTCCAGGGGAAATGTCCAGGCAAAGTTGACATCCTTCCCGCGAGCTTCCCTTCCCTTTCCAGTTCGTGCAGCCTTCCAACATGTTGTAAAACTCCCCTGTGTTGAATCTCCTCTGTTTGAAATACCGAGTGTGATTACCATTTCCCAACTAGATCCTCACCAGTAGAGCCTTCGTATTAACTTAACAAAGCTGCCAGTTTGTGTCCTGGTCCAGCCTCAGTCTATTTCATCAAACACTGCTGTCTGATAATCATTCTGAAGCAAAATTGGGTTTGCATTATTCCTCCACTCAAAAGTTTTTGCAGAAGCCCCATCACTTAACAGAGTCAAAATAAAGCGGCATCCCAGACCCTCTACGATTATGACCAACATACCTGCTAGGTGTATTTCTAATTACATGCTTACATGGGTCCTAATAGCAGGAAGCCTTGTGCCTGCAAAGGAGGATACATCCCTCCCTCTGCCACGTTAACCAGTTAAAATTCCTCCCATCCAGTTAAAAAGATGTGGTATGCATATGCAATGGAATATTACTCAGCCATCAAAAAGAATGAAATCTTGGGGCACCTGGGTGGCTCAGTCGGCTGAGCATCCGACTTCGGCTCAGGTCATGATCTCACAGTTGATGAGTTCGAGCCCTGTGTCGGGGTCTGTGCTGACGGCTCGGAGCCTGGAGCCTGCTTTGGATTCTGTGTCTCCCTCTCTCTCTCTGTCCCTCCCCTGCTCGTGCTCTGTCTTCCTCTGTCTCAGAAATAAACATTAAAAAAAAACTTTTTTCAATATTCAAAAAAAAAAGAATGAAATCTTGCCATCTGCACCAACATAGATGGATCTAGAGAGTGTTAGGCTAAGAGAAGTCAGTCAGAGGAAGATAGATACCATATGACCTCACTCATCTGTGGAATTTAAGAAACAAAACAAATGAACAAAGGGAAGAAGAGAGACAAACCAAACCACAGACCCTAGCTATAGAGAATGAACAGAGGGTTACGAGAGAGGGGATGGGTGAAACAGGTGAAGGGGACTAAGAATTCACTCGACTTGATGAGCACTAATTGTTGAATAACTGTACACCCGAAATATAACTCTACCATTAACTACACTGGAATTAAAATAAACTAAAATTTTGTCCATTCAAATGTCACATCCACTGTGAAATTTTCCCCTACGTTCCATTTTCGGATTCCCCTTGTGGTGGTTTTAAATCACTGTGTGCCCACAAGTTCCTCTCTCCTCCTCCCTGTAAGAAGGGAGGTTCTGCTGTCCTATCCCTGGGTGTGAAATGTACCTGGTACCTTGCTTCCAATGGACAGAATAGGCTGGAAGCCCAACTCCTGAGCACAACTGTGGCCTCTTCACTTCTCTTTCTCTAGAGTCACTCACTTTGGGGGAAGCAACAGTTTTGGGCCGCAAGGATCTGGAAAGTGGGAAACTGAGGTCTTCTATCAGCAGCCACACAAGTGACTCATCTTGGAAGTGGTTCAATCAGGACTTCCAATGACTGTGGCCCTTGCCAACACCTTGATTTCAAGATATCCTAAGCCAGAACCACCTAGTTAAGCCAGTCCTGATTTCCTGATCAACACAATGTATGAGATGATGTTTATTATTTTTTTAACTTGCTTTATTTTTTATTTTCCTAAATTTACATCCAAATTAGTTAGCATCGAGGGCAACAATGATTTCAGGAGGAGATTCCTTAGTGCCCCTTCCCCATTTAGCCCATCCCCCCTCCTACACCCCCTCCAATAACCCTCTGTTTGTTCTCCATGTTTATGAGTCTCTTCTGTTTTGTCCCCCTCCCTGTTTTTATATTATTTTTGTTTACCTTCCCTATTATTATTTTTAATGTTTATTTATTTTTGAGAGAGACAGAGCATGCAAGTGGAGGAGGGAGGGGCAGAGAGAAAGGGAGACAGAGGACCCAAAGGGGGCTCTACGCTGAGAGCTGAGAGCCCAATGTGGGGCTCAAACTCACAAACCATGAGATCATGACCTGAGCTGGAGTCAGATGTTTAACCAACTGAGCCACCCAGAATCCCCTAGATGATGTTTATTGTTTTAAACCACCATATTCCGGAGCTATTTGTTATTCAGTAGATTACACACCACTGAACTTTACTCCAGTGAACTATAGTTCATGTGTTTTTCTATTACACTCCCTTCCTCCTATCCCCAACTGGGCAGTGAGCTCATAGGGAACGTGTATTATGACTCCTTTGGCTATGTACCCTCTGAAATTGCCAGCAAAGTGCCACACCGAAAGCAGGTGGTCAATGCATTTTTCCCTGCAAGATAATAGAATAATGTCACTTTTAAGAATATGGGATCTGACATCAGGCATCTGTATGTTCAGAACCCAGCTGTCCCACTTGCTGACTGTGTGAAATTGAAAAAGCTACTTGCCTTCTCTAAGACTCTATTACCTTATCCATAAAGTGGAGAGAACAACAGACCCGCTGCATAGTTTTGTTTTAAGCGTAGGAGTGGGGAAAACATGTAATCTTGCTTCCTGAGCGTCTATAGATGGGGGAGGATCCCACCACATTCCCCAAGAAAGAGTGACACTGGAGAAATATTTGAGGGCCTCCCTCATCTCTCTCACTGGCTCCTTCACACAGCAGGAGTAACAGTGTTTAACAGATGAGGCTGATAGAACATGACAACGAATAGTGGGCATTTGATGGTCACTGTCCTGGATAGTCCAGACCCTCATCTCCCTTACCTTCGTGAAGGTGTGAGCAAACGTTAAGGGAGCACATTCTCTTTCTGTGACCTGATCCCATGCAGAAAATATAACTGGGTCAGGGCCAAGAATCTGGCTTAGAAAGGCAGACATGAAAGTCCAAGCCCATCACCCTATGTCTCCCTCTCCTTCTGTGCATCTTACTGTTGCCTGCCCAGGACCCACAGGCACCTTTCTGCTAAGCTCAACCTTCCCCACAGTGGGGTGACATGGTCTCAATTCAGGTAAAAATCACAGAAGAGCCTGTCATAGTCTACAATAGCACTTAAAGGGTGAGAGCGCTAACATTATATATTTTTTTAAATTTTATTATGGAAATTTTCAAACACGTACAAAAATAATCTGAAGAGCATAATGAGACCCCCATCTACCTCTCACCCAGCTTCAGACATTTATGGCCAATCTCATTTCAGTGTCACGTTTTCATTCTCATTTGGCTCCTTGCATCTATTCTCAGTCGTATAAAAACTCGAGGGATGGGTTAGTGATTAGTTGGCGCTCTCAGAATTCTAATTAGGAGGATTAAATAAGAGAATGTATGTGAAGATCACCCAGAACATAATAAAATTTCAAAACACATTAACGTTAATAATGACAATGAGTCATCAGCAGAATTGAAAGCAAGTTTTGACCAAGATGGCGCAGACCGGAATTATTTGTGGGATAATTGTCTGCTGGATTGTCGAGAGTTAATAACGTGGAGGGCAGTAGAATCTCACTAGATGAGAAGCCAGGAGGGCTTTGTTACTTTCAAGGTCACCCACAGACTTCTCTTCTAAATCACATGTCATTTCTTTTGTCACCTCAATCACTTACCTCCAGCCTGAGTCGTTGGGATACCATGCCTATGTCGATGCTGACAAACGCCACTCGATTGGACCCATCTGGTTCCGCCATGATGAAAGCACGGCTGTACAGCCTGGTGAGGATGCCCCGTGCATTCTGGCCAGTTTTGCTGTAGCCCATCTAGAAGGAAGAGAAAGTCAGGGCCCCTCTGCCTCACTGCCCTGCCATGAGAACCAAGCACAACCATGCAAAAAGAGACCACGTAGGAAAGAAAAACACAATCCACAGGACACTGTGGCTCTGAGTGAGATGATAACATGTGTTTTCAAGAATAAAGCCAACATCATAAGAGAAGCTTTACTCTTCTGTTACAAAAATGCAAAGGCAAAGTAGTTATCTGTTTGGCAGAAGCCATCCATAGGCCCACGGGCAAGGAAGGGGTTGGCATGGCTTGGGAATTCCGTTACCACACCAAAGACCTTTCAGGGTTTTCTGTTCTCTTCTCCTGCCTGAGGTATTACAGAAGGAAATAGTTCCCCTACCATCATCCCATATACCCAGGTGCGTCTAAAGACTGAAGGTTCCCTCACTTTGGTTGTTTGGTGTATGATGTTCTTTTCTTTCTTTCTTTTTTTTTTTTTCAGAAGAAAATGGTTTCTTTATGATTCAATAATCTCTTTATTTTTTTAGTTTATTTATTCTGAGAGAAAGAGAGAGAGAGAGAGAGAGTGCGCGCTCAAGTGGGGGAGGGGCAGACAGATACAGGGAGAGAATCCCAAGCAGGCTCTGCATGTCATCGAAGAGCACACAGGGCTCGATCTCACAAACCACAAGATCATGACCTGAGCTGAAACCAGGAGTCAGACATTGAACTGACTGAGCCACCCAGGCACCCCAATAATCTTTTTCTGAGGGTACCACACCCTGGATTTTACCTTGGTGGCCATTCCTCAGCCAAGTCAGACCAAATCCACCTATCTCCCACTCCCCCCCACACACCATGTCATAAGACCCACCCGTAAAGTTATATCCTGGTCTTCAGAATGCTCTCTCTATCGCTCACTTTACCCCTCATAGGAATGGTCATTCAGGGTTCTCATTCCAGAGCCACTTTTCAGAACAGACATCAGGGAACAATTCCTAGAATCTAAGGGTTATTTGGTAGGAGGGAGAAAATCTCATCAGACAACTTCACGTTCTAGCTTCCTAGAAAAAGGTTGATATGAGTGAATACATCCACCATCACAGCCAAGAGGTTGCAGACCAGCAGCCAATGGGCCACACCTGACCCACAGAAGCATTTCACTTGGCTTGCATGGTGTTGGCCGACACTAGGTTTCCAGTTTTGACTAGAGTTGCCTGTATTTCCCCACAGACAGACTCAGATCCTCAGGTCTTCAATTCAGAAATTTTCCAGCTTCTCTTGAACAAACTGTGGGATAGGGCAGCCCTCCATGGTAACAATTGCTAAAGCCATGAACTTTCTAGTTGTCCCATAATCCCTACCACTTCCTTGAGGGTTCGCTAGACTCTTATCAGCTCACAGAGAGGCCTGCTTCCATCACTTATGGTACTGGCCCGTCCCCGGTGGTACATGAGTTTGACAGCAGTTCCATTCATAAAAAAGTGGCCAACTGATTTTACAAAGGAATTGTGGTTGAACACGTGGCCCCTCTGCTCTCTATGGCACGATATCCACAGTGTTAGACAGCAGCGAAGTCAATGAAAAAGGAGGAAGACAATAATGTAATCATAAGGAATCAGTGTAGGGTGCAAGGGGTAAAAGTAAAGTACTTGTTTCATTCTCCTTGAGGAGCCCATGATTTGCCTACCAAACTGATATCTGCTACTTGTCCTGTGCAGTCAGCTCGCCCAACACCAATATGGTAGCCACTGAAGTTCTGAAATAGAGGAGGCTCTGGGGTGGTTGTCACTGGAGGTCCCTGGGTGGCTGTGGAGCCATGTGTGAGCGTTGAGCCTTGAGTGGCCGTGGAGCCCAGCGTGGCTGGGGGGCTCTGGGTGACCGGAAAGCCTGAATCTAAAAGCAGAACATTCAAGAAACAACAGTTCAGTCCACTTATCTGTGGGCATCAATTAGAATACACAAGTTCAGGTTCCCATGGAAAAGTCTTTATATACTGTCTTATATTTAAAATATACAGAAAGAAACCTCTCAGGAACTTGTTGTATACAACAACCCTAAGGAGGATCTTTCTGGTAAGCTGGAGATGTGTCATCCTAACAATCAAGTCCTGTGTCAAATGTCCATCCACTTCTCATCACAAGCTGTTCCTTGTCAAACTCATGGCCCTTTACTCACTCCTGATGGACTTTTCTAGCCAAACAAAGCAGGCGCCAGGTTCCTCAGGGGCCAGCCTCTGGGGATTTGTCTCCACGGCTCTCTCCGTCTGGAGACCCCCACTCCTCTCTGTTTACCAACCGAGCTCCAAGACTCCCTTCAAGTTGGTTCATTTCCATCACACCCAGAGGCAGCTCAACCCTCCTGGCAGGAGGCCACCCCCCTGTTGTCTCTACTCTGCACCCACAACCTTCTCAAGCCTTCTATTTGGAATACAGATGAGATCACTGCATGTTCAACATAGTTGCACCTTATTGTAATCATATCACCATCTATGTACGTGCCTGTACACACATATGTCCACACACATACATACATGAATATCAAGGGAAACAGAATGGCAGAAAGACTGCAAGAGCAGGTACCAGAAACAAACAACCTGGGTTTAAAAACTGATTCTACCACATACTAGCTGAACATACTAGCTGAAATCGCTTATCCTGTTCTACCTCAATGTTTCTCATCTAGAAAAGAGAGGCAGTCCTAATACGCTAACTTCCTAGGGTTGTTTTGAACAATAAATATGTTAACACATATCAAAAATTTCGAATAATGGCCAGAATATAGCTTTGGTTCTACTTACCTATTGAGATATCTTACACATGCATGTTGTTTGTTTCCACCCCAGACAACAGCCAGGGTGGCCAAGGCAACGGAGGTCACTGTCACAGGCCTTAGTGCTCAGAAAAGTACTTGGTGAAGAGATTGGCTGCTGACGTCCCTGGGATCCTAGAATTTAGGGGCTCAGGAGAAGCTAGAGATCATCTAGTCTGATCTCCTTTGCTTTACATATAAGAATCCTGAAGCCCAGAGAAGTGATGTAACCACAATGTCATGGAGAACACGGGATGAATCAGGTGTAGACACCAGATCCTCCAACTAAGGATCTAATGCTCTTTCATCCATATTCAACATGGAGTTAGAATCCACATTTTCTCAACACCAAGCCCATGTTTTCCACAAGACGTCAAGTATTGCAAGGAAGGAGGCAGTCACTTTTGCCTTATTGATACTAACATAGGAATGGGGTACCACCCAAAGCCAAACCAGGTCCAATGGCCAAGGGCAATTTCCTTATGACCTCAGAGTCTCAAGTTCTACATCCAGAAAACGGTACTAAGACTAGCACCTACCTTTATAGAAGATTCATGAGAATTAAGTGGGAAAAGGATGTAGACTCCTGACCATAGTGCTTGACACAAAGCGACCGTACAATAAACAGCCACTCCTACTATGAGAATAGTGACCATAATCGTTGATCACCTCCGTGAGTCTCAGCCTCTGGATTCTATAACTTTAAGAGCTAAAACTGAATAAGTCCTATGGATGCTTTCCTTTCTTGGAGTCCATGCCCCTGCCCTGCACACTGCTGGCATAGAGGATTTCTGTCCCTCTGTGTCTACAGGGAGTTCAAAGTGCAGGCTCATGGTAGACACTACACCAGAAAGAAGAAGAGGCCACAAGAGAGAAAACTAGGCTGAAAAGAATCAGGCTCTTTCCCTGTTTGGCCTAAAGCTAGCCCTCTCCTTACTTCGGTCAAAGCATTCAACACCCACCCATCATTTCTACTCATTTACCAGGTATGCAACCCACCACAAAGGCAGGGCTCCATCAAATGCCCAGGGCCCCAATATTGCCCGCAAATGTAGCCTGCATCGTTTTCAAAAACTAAATTCATTCCCAATATTTAAAAAAAAAAAAATCAGGAGATGCCTAAATCCTCCAGTTTCCAGCTTCTGCTGCAAACTCTGGAGATCTGAATCCATGGGACACCATTTCAACTAACAGCTCACACTCAGGAGGGGCTGCAGACCCCCTTCAGCAGAATCTCACCTCCCCCACCCCAGCTCCCCTCCCCACCCAACCTCCTTTACAGAACTTGACTGGTCCTCATGAGAATTGGCGTTCAAGGCCCCCTTCTCTAAAGCTCAGCACTACTCGATATTCAGTGGGTCTTTCATTCTGCTTTTGTCCCCAGGAGAAGATGATGCCCAAGAAAAGGCAAAGAGCAAGAGAAGAGGCTTGGGGGGAGGGGGGCCGGGGATGCTCACACTACTGGGCCTTGAATAATTCTGAACTGGGCTTAGGTCAGCGGAGAAGTGAGACAAGCCCACGGCACAGTGCCTGTCAACTGCCTACTTGGGGGCAAAGGTAAGCCTGATAACAATTGCTGTCAATGCAGAAAGTACAATTAATGGATGGGTTCGGTGGCCATCCCGGGCTGCTCACATACCAGTTGAACTGCCCTGTTATTGGCATTATCAGCAGGCACTGTTCCTTGCCTTCGTGTCCCCAGTCATCCAGAAATTTCCCACAGGCTAGGAATAGCATCCAAGGGAGCCCATGACAACTTGCCTTTATGATTTTCAATGGTCCCACTGGTAATAAACAAGAGGCTGAGGAGGGCTACTGTCACAGCAGTCATCATCACAAGGAGGAAAATCAGGAATGCCTCTAATGTGGAGAGGGTGTGTTTGGCCATGTCTCCTGAGGAAAAGCAGAAATGGAAGAGGCAGAAAATGGCACAACCACAAACTACAACACATATGCTTTGAGCTGCCCAAGGTTAAGATGTCTTAGCTCTTCTAGAATGGATTATACACCAGGGAGGACAAGTACAAAGCATACCTATCACATCCGGGGCCATGGCAGACAAGACCAAGCAATTACAGCACTCTTTGATAAGCTCAGATGTGGTTTCCAAACACTTCCTGGAACAGCGCTCGTTCTAGAGAACCACCCATCATTTGGCATTGGCAATGAAGCTAAAAATCTATTTGTATTCCTTGGCTGTATCATACAGCTTTCATTTATGGTGATGAAGCCATCTGCACACGGGCCTAGGTTGGAACACATCTGTCAACAGGGCTGACTGCTCTTGTGAGAAGGCTGGCTGCAGTTAGGGCTGTCCCCTGTGGTCATGGCCTTGGGAAAACTACCTTGTCTACAAGGAGGTGAAACACATAACTTTGGCCTTGCAACTCCATTTGCTAACTTTCAATTCCTACTTGATGAGAAACCAACACAGAAGACCATCTCTGGTCTCAAGCCAGACATCAGGAAAATCTCCCTCTCTGTCATCAGAAGGATCTCACACATCTTGCAAACCTGTTGAAGGATGGGGACAAAGATAATGCTCTTGTGTTCTACCATAGCAGGAAATGTCCTTACAGATGCCCGAAGATATTTTAGGAGTAGGATTCATTGTTACTCAGCAAGGCTATAGAAGCTAAAAGTCCATATCAGGTAGCAGGAGAAAGTATAATATGGTGGATAAAAATTGGATTCTGCCTTCTAACTCCAGAGTCCAAAGCTCATTTCTGCCACTTACTGGACGACCTTGGGGAATCCTCCCCAACACTGAGCCTCAGTTTCTCTGTCTGTAAATAAGGATGTGGTGATGACAATAATTTTAGTACCCATCTTATAGAGTTCTTATAAAAAGGAGATGGTGCAGTAATAATTCGTTCGTCCCATAGACTGCAATAGGTGTTTATGGTGTTTGCATTTATCATTAGGTCCCAAAATAGCAAAGACTCTGCTCCTTACTGTCCTCAAGGGGAATTTATATGAAGCTAGTGTTAAAGAATTATTGGAATCACACATACAAATTTTGGAACCCGTTTTCTTAACCCATACTTCAGGAAGCCTGAGCAATGAGATGGGATTAGAGTCCAGGACTTGCTCCCACAATGGGTAATATGCAGCCATATTAAGATGCTATTACCCCCCAAGAGTTGTAAATTGGCAACCAATGGGTAGGCTTAGCATGCCCCAATTTTCTGTTTCAGTTTGATTTACTTGACAAGACGGAGGAGCTTACAGTCCATCTGGAAGAGAGTCCACAGTTACAAATCTAAACCTTCAGGTTTTCTCTCACGTTTCATAAACCATGGTAACACTGAGCCAGAAGCTTGGTAAAACCGAGTAGTTACTGTGACCTTTAGATAGATACAGCATGCCTTCTCCAGCCTACCACAACCTCTTCCCAGTGGATCTTTTCCATCTAAGTTACTACCTGGTCTTTGTAGTTATTTTATTGAGCAATCCCTGGACTAGAGTTTAAAAATCAGTCTAACATCAAATACTTCAGAAGTAGGGCTGAACTGGAAGTGGACAAAGAGACTTGAACATCTTCCCGAATCTCTTGGTTATTAGCAGGTTTTCCTCAACCACTTATCACCACTGTCATCACCTTCACCACCACCGTTAGGGACAATTTCAAATGTAGGGCAACACAAATGAGTTCTGATCTTGGTCCCAACATTCACTGGCCAGTCCCCAGGAGTCAGGAGACACCTCTAAAATGTGCCTCTGAAACTCTGATGATCCAAATAAGTTTACTGGTCCTTAGGTGCTGTTTCAGTGGCCAACCTCGAGCCCAGTATACCCAGTTCTTTCTCAAAGCTTTGGTTTCATTAGGCTTCCTGTCGGCTGGGATTGCAGGACCGACAGGGCAACTAAACATGGCTGACCGACAGGGGGGATCTCCCAATGCGAGTGTCTACACGCACGTTGCAGATGCAAACGCGGCCACATGCTAGGAGCCTGTGCAACAAGTAGACATGGTTCAAAAGAATACTTTTTTCTTTTTTGCTTGTTTTATTGGGCTGAAGTGATCACCACCACCAGCCTTTTACACAAGTCCACAATGGCACTTGATTTAACACTAAAGTTTGCACCGCCTACTCGGATTTCAATGATGTACCTCCCTGGGTCTCACCACCCTGTTGCCAGAATTAATGCCAACTTTTAATGTTCTTTTTTAACCAGTGAGCACTATTTATTTTTCCTTGATGACCCCAAATCTGAAGGCAAATGTGAAAGAAAGCAAATGCCTCATCTGCCTTCAGAATGCAAATGGACCACGGAGAGCTGAGCCAGTGGTTGTAACTTAAAAGATTTGGCATTTCCCACTGGTTCTCACTTGATCCAGTGCAATTCTGCAAGCTCGGTGATGAGGCTTTATGACAACAGTGAGCCCCTCGGCACATCTTTACCATGTTGAGGTCTCTGTTTTACAAGACTGTGGAAGGAAAAGGTAATGACTTGGCAAAATGGGTTTCCCAAAGCTAAGGAAATGGAGTGGAGCTTTTATGATTTCATCAAGATCTCTAAGACAAGGGGATGATTCAAGATCCCTCTCTCTCCCTCCAAGAAAACAGAACTTTCTTACCTGATTCAACCCGTCAAAAGAAATTCCACATCCCAGCAAAGCAAATGACAGTCCAGAATCTTGTTCCTTTCCCCTTGCACGTTGCTCAGCCCAGAGTTCTCAGCACGTTCTGAAACATACTGAAGAAAGAGGTTCCCAGTCATGCCCAGAGAGTTAGGGTTCTCATTAGCATACCTTTGTGGGCTTGGTGCAGGATGAGATTAAAGGGTATTGATAACAAGAGCCTTATCTGCCTCCCCTGGGACAACCTGATACTGAGATAGAAGTTGCAAAGGATCCGGAGGACTGAAGGTCACTGATTTCAGCCCTTACACACCTCTCCAGTACAAGTTCTGTGCGAGGTCTACAGCCTGGCTCACCAAAAAGAGCACTTGCTTTACTTACCACTGGTCACTCACCCAGAGACAAGGAGGGAATGATGATGCATGCTGGACATTAGTGTGGGCCATGCGTCCCACTGGGCAGCGTTTACACTGATCTCAGAAGAGAAAAGTGATTTTAACTTTTAGATTCTTGTATACAAAAAGAATGAGGTTTTAGAGGTGCCTGGGTGGATCAGTCAGTTAAGTGTCCAACTCCTGATTCCGGCTCAGGTCATGATCTCACGATTCATGAGTTCGAGTCCTGCATTGGGCTCCGCACTGAGAGTGTGAAACCTGCTTGGGATTCTCTCTCTCTGTCTCTCTCTCTCTGCCCTTCCCCTGCTGCTCTGTCTCTCTCAAAATAAATAAATAAATGTAAAAAGAAAAGAATGAGGCTTTAGATGAACTAAGAATGTAAATAATGGACATACAATGCCCACGTGAATAATGTACAACCATTACCAATGATATAGGAGAAAATAATTTAATGACTTGGAAAAAGTTACTGTATTATTTTAAATTTATAAGACATTATAATCCTGTTTTGTTCATTTTAATTTTTAATTTTTTTTATAAACTGTTTTTAATGGTTTATTGTTTATTTTTGAGAAAGAGAGAGAGACAGAGCATGAGCAGGGGAGGGGCAGAGAGAGAGAGAGAGAGAGACATGGAATCCAAAGCAGGCTCCAGGCTCTGAGCTGTCAGCCCAGAGCCTGATGCGGGGCTCGAACTCACTAGCTGTGAGATCGTGACTTGACCTGAAGTCAGATGCTCCAACCGACTGAGCTGCCCAGGCACCCCTATAATCCTGTTTTTCAAACATTATTTATCTATTTGTGGTAGCAAAGACTGTAAGAAATCATAGCGAAATGTTAAGAAGTAATTATCTGGTGATAAGACTATGAGTTTTGTTTTCATCTTTTCGATTCTTGGTATTGTCTGTAAGGGCCATGCACATTTTTGTATTGGGGAAAACCCTCCTCTTGAAGCAGGTATACTATAGAGCAGCATGAAGGTAAACAATGGCCCACAAGAGACAAAGAGAGGAAGGAATAGAGAAACACCTATTTCCTTTTTTCCCTGCTAGATGCCAGCTGTCCAGGAAGCAGTTGGAAGAACACATAGGCCACTGAATTCCTTGCAGGGTCAAGAGAGACCAACCCCCGACATTCCAAAGGAAATATTCGAGATCTAAGGGCCTTCCAACAGGGCATTTCATAATGTCACTCAGCTAGCTCTCTGCTATAGTGGGGCACGGGTTAGATTATGGTAGTAAATGAGGGTTCCTTTCATGCATTTATGTTAGAATTCTTGGTGCCAAGCAGCAGAGGGCAAATCTAGCTAACTTAAGCAGTGGAGGAAGGAGAGAGAAATAAATCCACTCGAAGGCAGAAAATCAGGTGAAGACACAGGCTCTGGAAAGCCAGAGATCAGGGCAGATCCAGGTGGCAGGACGTCCTGAACAATCTTTCAGAGCATCGCCATTGTGGGAATGCCGACTGGTGCAGCCGCTCTGGAGAACAGTGTGGAGGGTCCTCAAAAAACTAAAAATAGAACTACCCTACGACCCAGCAATTGCACTACTAGGCATTTATCCATGGGATACAGGTATGCTGTTTCGAAGGGACACATGCGCCCCCATGTTTATGGCAGCACTATCCACAATAGCCAAAGTATGGAAAGAGCCCAAATGTCCAACAATGGATTAATGGATAAAGAAAATGTGGTATATATATACAATAGAGTATTACTCGGCAATCAAAAAGAATGACATCTTGCGATTTGCAACTACGTGGATGGAACTGGAAGGTATTATGCTAAGCGAAATTGGTCAGTCAGAGAAAGACAAGTATCATGATTTCACTCATATGTGGAATTTAAGAAACAAAACAGATGAATATAGGGAAAGGGAAGGAAAAATAAGATAAAAACAAAGAGGGGACAAGTCATAAGAGATTCTGAAATACAGAGAACTGAGGGTTGCTGGAGGGGTGTTGGGTGGGGGATGGGCTAGATGGGTGATGGGCATTGAGGAGGGCACCTGTTGAGATGAGCCCTGGGTGTTGTAAGTGATGAATCACTACATTCTGTTCCTGAAATCATTACTATACTATATGTTAACTAACTGGGATTTAAATCAAAGAAAAAAGAAAAGAAATGAAAAACAAATAGACAAGCAATGGACTGAGCACAGCCCCCGTCCTGAGGTCTGGGGCATCAGGGGTGGCTCCCCACAGAACCACATTTCTGCTTCATCTTCGCCTGTCTCTCTTCTTCTTTCCCTGATGTTTAAATGCGGAATTTATCCCAATACTGTAGGAGCTACAGTCAAAATCAATCTAGATAATAAAGATGGTTACGGCAAAAAAAACAACCAGCAAAAAAAACAAAACCAGAGTCTCACCATCGAGATGGATGCACTCCGGCTGTCTAGGTCTGTACGTTGTTCTGTTCAGGGCTCAGTTCCTGAGAGACAGCATCTGACTGGCCTGGCTCAGGTCATATACATGTCCCTTCCCTCACAGAGATAGTTAAACAGATGTCACAACAAGACCGTCCCCAAAGAGGGAAGGATAGATCTCCAAAATGAAATCAAGGCAGGTAAAAACAACGGACACCTCCTAGTGACCTGCCAGAAGATTCCCTTCTCACTTGCAGTGGGAGGGCCTCCAGGCTGCACCCACCATCCCGGCCGGTCCTCTCCCAACACCTCCCTCCCCAAGGAAAGGAGCCCTGCTGTGCTCATTCACACCGAGATTTAGGAGGTGACCCACAGTCTAGTCCAGTAAGATCATTGTAACCAGGGTGTTACATCATGTATCATTTCTCCCAGATGACATTTGAAGACCCATCTCTAAACACGGAGGGGTGAGAATAATCGAGAAGATGCCAAGCACCATGGCAGGGCCAGGGTAGGAGCCATGTTGGGCCGAGGGGACTTGAAGCACCCAAAAAAACAGCCAGACTCCCTGGGGGTGAGGGGAAGATAAAAATCACTGCAAATATTGTAATGTGTACTTCCTTTTTATTTCTGTCTGGGTGGCCTTTAAATAAACCCTCTTTGCAAGGTTATGCCCCATGCTAATCATCTCATCCTTTTCCATTCTTTGATTCTTGGGATAATTGAAGAATAAATTACTTTTTGAAAACATATGTTATTTCATAGAGCATCCAGGTTGTGGTCTCTAAATACTGTTTCTTGCTTAAGACAAAACAAAACAAACAAATAAAACAAAACAAGACGAAAACAAAAACAAAAAACAAGCAATCCTTGAAGAAATGGCTGGTTCTAGGTCTGGGGCAAGAAACACACAAACGAAACCTGCAACACGTTTTCATTCCTAGGTCTGTTCAGGGCTCAGTTCCTGACAGACAGCATCTGACTGGCCTGGCTCAGGTCATATACGTGTCCCTTCCCTCACGGAGATAGTTAAACAGATGTCACAATAAGACCATCAAGGAAGTCAAGGAATCAAGGAAGTCAAGGAAGTCAAGATGATGAGCAAAACGATCAGAATTGTGTCAAAAAGAACTAGAGGTTCGCTCTCAAATGCATCAATCTGGACATCAATTTTTTAAAAAGATAATTGCAGAAGATTGAAGCAAATCAAATTTGCTTAGATCCATGATGTCATAATGATGCTTAAAAAAAAACCCCAAACCTCATTGACTACCTTTAAAAGATGCTGCATTTAAAATAACAAATTCCAGGGTCACCTGGGTGGCTCAGTCAGTTAAGCATCCAACTTCGGCTCAGGTCATGATCTCCTGGTTCGTGAGTTCAAGCCCCGCATCGGGCTCTGTGCTGAAAGCTCAGAACCTGGAGCCTGCTTCGGATTCTCTGACTCCCTCGCTCTCTGCCCCCCCCCTGCTCGTGCTCTGTCTCTCAAAAATAAATAAACGTTAAAAACAATTTTGTTAACACAATAAAATAATGAATTCCAATTTGTTTTTCTGAAAACTGGGAAGGAAAAAGGGAGGGAGGTCTAGAAATCAAGAATGTACTCTGCTCTTCCTATATAGAGGTATCTTGGGAAAGCCAAATTGTTGATGAGAGAGTTTCTCACACTTGAAGAATCCGAGCCAATGAACGAGGAAGGAATGACACACCAAGAATCTAAATGCTTTGCAGACCCCTAGTGAAAGGATGGAACCAGGCAACGATCACCAACTGGATGCTGATTTAAGTCACCAAAGAGAGAGACAAATGACTACCGCAAGCCCTCTGAGCGATGCATGCACCCTCACTTCTCAAATACTCTTACCAAAAAGTAACCCTAAACTGGATCCACCTCTAGATATGAGGGTTTGTTTGTAGAAAATATGAAAGACAAACAACTATCAGAGGACAATGTGGGGATACAGTAAGCACGATCCAGATGGCAAAAGATTGTAGGGCAAATGACCCAGTTTCTTGAACAAAGAAATTGGAAGTGGAGAGAAAGAGAGAGAGGCGGGGAAGCAGAAGGGCAGGGGAGGAGAGTGGCCAAGGCAGGGGAGGGGAGGGGAGCAAAGGAGAAGAAATTGTGGATGAAAAGAGGCTGAAGAGACATGCCCACCAACTTACACTGTAAGACCCAAACCCTCATCATTTAGAACCCACTTCAAACAAACTGGCTTTGAAAACGATGAGACAATTGGGAAGATTTGAACACTGACTAGATATTTGATGATATTAGGGGATTATTATTAAAAATGTTACTGTGATAATGGTATTGTAGTCATACCTTTGTAAACAGTCCTTATCTTTTAGACCCATTCTGAAACAGATTTTTAGAGTTTATTTATTTTTGAGAGAGAAAGAGAGTGAATGGGGGGAGAGGCAGAGAGAGGGAGAGAGAGAATCCCAAGCAGACTCCACACTGTCAGTGCAGAGCCCAACACAAGGCTCTAACCCATGAAACATGAGATCACAACCTGAGCTGAAGTCAAGAGTCAGACGCATAACCAACTGGGCCACCCATGCATCCCTGAAACAGATTTTTAAAAATATAATAATAACAATAATAATAATAATAATAATGGAAGTGCAAAAATCAGATAGTTGGATGGATGGATGGATGGATGGTTGGACAGATGGATGGATGGATGG
>NC_064818.1:6296643-6338695 GCF_023721935.1 Panthera uncia
TGGATGGATGGATGGTTGGACAGATGGATGGATGGATGGATGGATGGATGGGTCATAGATAAGGTAGGAGGCTAGATGGATAGGAAATAAGCTTTGCTCTTTAATACACCAGTGGAGAGAAGAGAAATGGGGTGAAGCACTGTGGCAGGCATCGCAGAGGGCTTCACTCAACCCAGCTGGCATGCCAACACCAGACACTCATTTGCCCTGGGTTCCAGATGCAGGTTCATTTCTGCCTTTCAGATGCACTCATGTGAGACTCTGATTCAGCACTGAGCCACTTGAGGAGAGGGGCTCTGTATTGGACACCTGCTTTCCTGGTTTGGATCATGGCAGCCTGACTTTGAGCTGGCAGTGTGGTGGCTTCAGCCACTTCCTTATTCCATGACCATGACCAAAGCAGCCCATCCCTTAGCAGCTCAGGTCTATATTTAAGTTGGAGAGTTTTTGCAGGAAGCTCAACCCCAGTTCTCTGCCTTGAGCCTTCGCCAAGATTCGGCAAGTTATCTCTAACCCCTAATAAATACCTTTCCTCTGGAGTAGATTCTGTTAGCTCCAGCTAAGAACGTGCCCAAGCTAAATCTCACAAAAGTGAGCACCATACCTCCCTTTGGAGAATATATGCATTCCAATCATTGAACACTGTGTATGCCAAGCTGCCTCTGGGAACATTTTTAAAGTTCAAAGTGATGAGTAGTCTGACATAATGAATTCTTCATTAGATCAGAAAAAAAATTAGTTTTAAGTACACAGGACTGTCATGGTGGTATCTTACCACTTCACAGGTTTTGCAAAGGAAATTGAAAAATACCTTTAAACCCCAAAGCAGTCCCATTATCAGTTGACTATTTATAGATTTACCTTTCCATATGCCTCAGTTGAATCTTGACCTTAAACCTTAAGCAACAGAAGGGAGGCTCCTTCTGTTCCAAGCCAGAGAGACTGCTTCTTTTTTGTTTTGTTTAATTATTTTTTTAATGTTTATTTTTGAGAGAGAGACAGAGTGAAAGTGGGGGAAGGACAGAGAGAGAGGGGGGACACAGGATCAGAAGCAGGCTCCAGGCTCTGAGCTGTCAGCACAGAGCCCGACATGGGGCTCAAACTCATGAACCGTGAGATCATGACCTGAGCCGCGGTCACGCGCTTAACTGACTGAGCCACCAGGCGCCCCTGGAGAGGCTGCTTCTTAGTAAACCCCTTCTGCACCTGTCATATATTGAGTTTGAGAAGGAGACTAATAGATATACTTCACTACAATGGGAAGCCCAGGTTCCTTCCATGAGGGAGGTCCCAGCTCTGAACACACTGGCCGAGCACAAGGGGAAGACGGTATGGTACAGGGTGCACCATGGCTCTCATCCCCAAGGGGTTCACCATGCCCTTGTTTCCAGCAATATCGACAGTCCTGCTTTTCTCACAGGAAAAGGTAGATAACCTCTCCCTCCTTGGGGCTGCAGGATTCATCTCCCCAAATTTACTGCAGTGGTGTCTTCAATACAAAGGGCAAAAGATAAAGGCAAAAGATCCAGTATATGGGAAGGACTGGAATTTGGAATCTGAAGATTGAGACTTTTTGCACAGTGACCTTAGTCCCTCCCTTTTGTTTTCCCTATTAGAAAAATGGAGGCTGACAGAAACCTACCTAGCTGAAAGGTTCACGTAGACATACATTTTGGTAAGTTCTTTGTTAACGCAGTAGCCTGATGTGAACGAGTTCTTATGTTAATTAGGCTGAACGTAAATGTCCAAGAATGGTAGGTTCTGCATGTTTAAGCCTGAGAGCACAGTTATTTTCTCGGCATATTCTTCACGGGTGGTTTGAAGGATCTCCCCATTAGTTTGACACACACAGCCTTGGGAAGAAGGGGAGTCCTTTGCTATTTTCAAAACATCCAGAGGGTTTGAAATTTAGATAAGATAGGAATTGAAATTGTCCCTATTTTACTACACTTAGAAAAACAATGTGGGGCTATACAACCTTTGCGGAGTATTTGGAAATTATTCTCTGATGATTTATCTTTTTCCAAAACCAGGGTGTGAATTTATTGTGTTTGGCAGTGACAAATTTGACCTGTTTGCCATACATGACGATGAAGCCGGATCGGGGGAAAGCAGGCTGCCGTTACATTTATCGTCATTTCAGGGACAAAGTGACAACATCTTTTGATGTAATTCATTCCCTCTACATAAATCTCAGATGCTTAGCATCTTCTGTCCACACGGTGTACCTGTGGAAAAAAACACCACATTGTCCATATTCTAGGGATCCCAGAAGAAGAAGACAGAGAAAGGAGGGAAGAAAACTAATTTGAAGAAATAATGGCTGAAAACTTCCCTAATCTGGAGAAGGAAATCGATATCTAGATCCAGGAAACACAGAGATCCTCCCCCCGCCCAAAAAAAAAATCAACCCAAGACACAGGGTAATTAAGATGGCAAAAATGATAAAGAAAAGACTTTAAAAGCAGTGAGAGAAAAGAAGACAGTTACATACAAAAGAACTCTCACAATTTTATCAGCAGATTTCTTAGTGCTTTTCAGGCCAGAAGGGAGTGGCAGGATATATTCAAAGTGCTGTAAAGGAAAAATGGGCAGCCGAGAATACTCTATCCAGCAAGGCAATCATTCAGAATAGAAGAGATAAAGAGTTCCTAAAAAAAAAAAAAAAAGTTTCTCAGACAAACAAAAACTAAGGTTCACAACCACTAAACCATCCCTTTAAGAAATATTACAGAGGACTCATTAAATGGAAAGGAAAGAATGTAAGTGAAGGTATGAAAAGTAAAAAAGAGAAGAGTAAAAATAAGTATTTCTGTAAAATTTAGACAAGGAATACATAAAATAAAAGGAAGCAAAATACAACACCACATACCTAAATTATGAAGAGGACAGGAGTAAAGAATGGGTTCAAACTTAAATGACCATCGACTTAACATAGACTGTGCTGTGCAAATGTTATATATAAACCTAATGGTAATCACAAGTCAAAAAGTACTAACAATATGCAAAGAATAGAGAAAGAAACCAAAATACATTACTAAAGAAAGCCAACAAACCCTGAAAGAAAGTGAGAAGGATCAGAGAAAAACTATAGAAACAACCACAAAACAAGTAACAACATGGTAATAAATACATGTCTATCAATAATTACTTTGAATATAAATGGACTAAAATCTCCAATCAAAAGACATAGGATAGGGGTGCCTGGTTAAGCGCCAACTTCAGCTCAGGTCATAGTCTCCCGATTCGTGAGTTTGAGTCTGGCATTGGGCTCTGTGCTGACGGCTCGAAGCCTGGAGCCCGCTTCAGATTCTGTGTCTCCCTCCATCTCTGCTCCTCCCCTATTCATGCCCTGTCTCTCTCACTCAAAAATAAATAAAAACATTTTAAAAAATTTTTTTAGTATTAAAAAAAACACAGAGTGACAGAATGGATTAAAAAAAAAAAAACCCCAAGACTCACCTATATGCTGCCTACAAGAGATTCATTTCAGACCTAAAGATATCTGCAGATTGAAAGTGAGGGGTTGGAGAATATTTATCATGTGAATGGATATCAAAAGAAAGCTGGAGTGGCAACATTTACATTGGACAAAATAGGCTTTAAAACAAAGACTGTAACAAGAGACAAAGAAGGACACTATGTAATTTTAATTGGACAATCCAACAAGAAGATATAACAATTATAGGTATTTATATACCCAAACTGGGAGCACCCAAATACATGAACAGTTAATAACAAACATAAAGGAAATAATGAATAATAATACAATAATAGTAGGGGAAGTTAACACCCCACTTATATCAATGAACATATTATCCAAAAAGAAAATCCACAAGGAAATAGTGACTTTGAAGGACAGACTCACTGGAACAGAGGGATTTAACAGATATATTCAGAACATTCCATCTTAAGACAGCAGAATACACATTCCTTTCAAGTTCACACAGAAAATTCTCCAGAATAGATCACATATTAGGCCACAAAACAAGTCTTGACAAATTAAAAAAGACCGAAATAATACCATGAATTTTTCTGACCACAATGCTATGAATCTGGAAATAAATCACAAGAAGAAATCTGGAAGGACCACAAATACACAGAGGGTAAATAACATGGCACTAAACAATGAATGGGTCAACCGAAAAATCAAAGAAGAAATACAAAATTACATGGAAACAATGCTATTGCAAACACAACAGTCCAAAATCTTTGAGATGTAGCAAAAATGGTTCTAATAGGGAAATTGACAGCAATACAGGCCAATCTCAAGAAGCAAGAAAAATCTCAAACAACCTAACATTACACCTAGAAGAGCTAGAAAAAAAAAAAGAACAAAGGAAACCCCAAACCCACAAAAGGAAGGAAATAATAAAGAGTAAAAATAAATGATACAGGAACTAAAATGTCAATGGAACAATCAATGAAACCGAGAATTGGTTCTTTGAAAAAAACTATAAAATTAATAAACTTCTAGCCAAACTCATCAAAAAAAAAAAAAAAAAAAGAAGAAGAAGAAGAAGAAGAAGAGAGAAAGAGAACCCAAATAAACAAAATCACAAATGAAAGAGGAGAAATAACTGACACCACAGAAACACAAAGGATTATAAGAGAATATTATGAAAAATTATATGCCAACAAATTGGATAACTGGAAGAAATGGATAAGTTTCTAGAAACATATAATCTACCAAAACAGAAGCAGGAAGAAATAGAAAATTCAAACAGACTAATTACCAGCAATGGAATTGAATCAGTAATCAAAAAACTCCCAACAAACAAAAGTCTAGGATCAGATGGCTTCACATGCAAATTCTAACCAAACATTTAAAGAAGACTTAATACCAATTCTTCTCAAACTATTCCAGAAAACAGAAAAGGAAAGAAAACTTCCAAACTCATTCTATGAAGCCAGCATTACCCTGATACCAAAACCAGATAAATACATCACAACAAAAGAGAACGACAGGCCAATATCTCTGATGAACACAGATACAAAAATCCTCAACAAGATACTAGTAATAACTGAACCCAACAATACATTAAAAAAAAATCATACACCACGATCAAGTGGGATTTAGTCCCAGAACACAAAAGTGGTTCAATATTCACAAACCAATCAACGTGATATATCACCTCAATGAGAGAAATATGACCATTTCAATAGACGCAAAAAAAAGCATTTGACAAAGTACAGAATCCATTCGGGATAAAAACCCTCAACAAAGTAGGTCTAGAGGAAACATACCTCAAGACAATAAAGGCCATCTCTGAAAAACCCACAGCAAACATCATCTTCAGTGGGGAAAAACTGAATGCTTTCTCTCCCAAGGTCAGGAACGAGACAAGGATGTCCACTCTCACCACCTTTATTCAATATAGTACTGGTATTCCTAGCCATAGCAATCAGACAAGAAAAAGAAAGAAAAGGCATCTGAATTGGTAAGGTAGAAGTAAAACTTTCACTGCAGACGACATGATTCTGTATATAGGAAACCCTAAAGATTCCACTAAAAAACTGCTAGAACTGATAAATGAATTCAGTAAAGTCATGGGATATAAAATCAATGTTCAGAAATCTGTTGCATTCCTATATACTAATAATGAAGTAGCAGAAAGAAAAATTAAGAAAACAACCCCATGTACAATGGAAATTATAAAATCCCATTTACAATGGAAAGATATTCCATGCTCATAGATTGGAGGAACAAATATTGTTAAAATGTCTATACAACCCAAAGGAATCTACAGATTTAACTCAATCCCTATCAAAATGCCAACAGCATGTCTCACAGAACTGGAACAAATAATCCTAAAATATGTATGGAACCACAAAAGACGCCCAAACAGCCAAAGCAATCTTGAAAAACAAAAACAAAAACAAAAACAAAACTGGAGGAATCATAATTCTAGACTTCAAGTTATATTGTAAAGCTACTACTATACTTCAAGTTATACTACAAAGTTACAAAATTACTACTACAAAGTAGTCATCAAAACAGTGTGGTACTGGGACAAATAGACACATAGATCAATAGAACAGAATAGGAAACGCAGAAAGAAATACACAATTATATGGTCAATATTCAACAAAGGAGGAACAAATATACAATGGGAAGAAGACATTCTCTTAAATAAATGGTGTTAGGAAAACTGGACAGCAACATGCAAAAGAATGAAACTGGACCACTTTCTTTTACCATACACAAAAAACAAACTCAAAATGGATTAAAGACCTAAATGTGAGACCTGAAATCACAAAAATCCTAGAAGAGAGCACAGGCAGTAATTTCTCTGACATCAGCTGTAGCAACATTTTTCTAGATATGTCTCCCAAGGCAAGGGAAATAAAAGCAAAAATAAACTATTGGGACTACATCAAAATAAAAAACTTCCACACAGCAAAGGAAACAATCAACAAAACTAAAAGGCAACCTAAGGAATGGGAGAAGATATTACCCCACAACATATCTGATAAAGGGTTAGTATCTGAAATATATAAACAACTTGTGCAACTCAACACCCAAAAAAACAAATAATCCAATTAAAAATGGGAAGAAAACATGAACAGACATTTCCCCAAAGAAGACATCTGGGTGGCCAACAGACACGTGAAAAGATGCTTAATATCACTGATCATCAGGGAAATGCAAATCAAAACTATGATTAGAGATAAGCTAGCACCTCGCACCTGTCATAATGGATAAAAGCAAAAACACAAGAAACAACAAGCGTTGGTGAGGATGTGGAGAGAAAGGAACCCTCTTGCACTATAGGGGGGAATGCAAACTGGGGCAGTCATTGTGGAAAACAGTATGGAGGTTCCTCAAAAGTTAAAAACAGAACTACCCTATGATTCAGGAATTGCAGTCCTGGATATTTACCCCCAAAATACAAAAACATTAATTCAAAGGAATATATGTACCCTTCTGTTTATTGCTGCATTATTTAGAACTGCCGAATTATGGAAGCAGCCCAAGTGTCCATCGATAGATGAATGTGCTAAGGCAGATGAGGCACAGTGCACGGGAGGTGAGGGTCTTGGGGAAAGACCCAGAACACCTACAAGTAGAGTCTGTGACCCCATTTTATGTGTGGGTACACGAAAGAGACTGGCATGGGCTGGGCTGACTAATCACACCAGGGCATGAAGGACAACAACACCTATCTGAATTGTTACTATGTAGACACTTATCAAGCCGGGGCAAAAAGGACAGTCATCTTTAAAAAATAAAACTGGGGGCACCTGGGTGGCTCAGTCGGTTAAGCATGTGACTTCGGCTCAGGTCATGATCTCACAGTTTGTGGGTTCGAGCCCTGCATCGGGCTATATGCTGACAGCTCGGAGCCTGAAGCCTGCTTCAGATTCTGTGTCTCCCTCTCTCTCTGCCCCTTCCCTATTCATGCTCTGTCTCTCTCTCTGTCTCTCTGTCTCTCTCAAAAATAAACATTAAAAAAATAATAATAAAACTAAAAATAAAATCACACGAAATGAACCTACTGGACTCTTAGAATGATCCAGACACTGTTCTAAAACGTTACATGAGTTGCCTCATTTACTACTCGGTAATTTTTTGAAGATGCGCTCTTCCTATCCCCATTCTATATTCGAATTAAAAAGGAAAAGAAGAGTTATAGAAAAGTGAAACAAATAGCCAAAGGTTATACTGCCAATAAGAAACCAAACATCTGTCCCTTGCTGGAAGTTGCCTGATATTCTTAGAGGAACAGTGAAATCATGCGTACAAAGCAGTAAAAATCACAAAGCTAAGACGAAATCAGATATTTAGACTCAGGGTAGTAGGATGACGGTCACCGAGTCATCTGGTCCAAACCCCTCATAATAGATGAGTTACGGTACTTGCCTAAGGTCATGGCCATGGAGTCTGGAAACACTGGTCCATATCTGGTCCTTTGCTCCTTTGTGGGCATACAGGGAGGTTATGCTCTCTGGCCCCCTGGCAGTCACTGATCCTTGGGCCGTGAGTGGCAATGATATGTGTCACTTGCAGGTTGAAGTATTTGATGCGGAGGCATTAGAGGGGGTGTGGGTTCTCCATGATCTCTCTTCCTCTGCTCTGGTGACCCTGATAAGTGCCTGTCCCAGATGATAGGCTACCCGATCCCTGAGTCACCACTTGGAAGAAATCTCTTTCAGAGACTCATCAGACCAGGAGTGCACTTTGCATAAGCAAGAGATAAATGCTTATGTGTTAAGCAACGATTTTACCACAGCAAGCCCCCCCACCCATCCTGATTAACATAGCCTCCTAATTAACACCAGTTAATGAAGAAGACTCCTGAGCTCAATTATAAATCTTAACATTTCTTTCATTAACGTTTCCAATAAATGCCACAAATAAAAAGGTTTTATTCCTAGATAACCACATACAGCTAAATTAAATGTGACCCATATCTTACACCATTCGCAACAATTAACTCAAAATGGCTTAAAGACTTAAACATAAGGGGTGCCTGGGTGGCTCAGTTGGTTAAGCATCTGACTTCAGCTCAGGTCATGATCTCACAGTTCGTGGGTTCGAACACTGGATTGGGCCCTCCCCTGTTCGTTCTCGCTCTCTCTCTCAAAAATAAACATTAAAAACATATGTTTTAATTAAAAAAGAGAAAAGACTTAAACATAAGACCTGAAACCATAAAACTCCTAGAAGAAAGGACCCTGGCAATGATGTTTTGGATAGGACACAAAAAGCCCAGGCACCAAAAGCAGAAATCACAAGTGGGATGACATCAGACTAAAGCCTCCGTACAACAAAGGAAACCACTAACAAAATGAAAAGGCAACCTACGGAATGGGAGAGAATATTTGTACACCATATGTGAGAGAAGGGATTAATATCCAAAATATGTAAAGAACTCATATAACTCAATAACAAAAAAAACAGACAACCAACTTAAAAATGGGCAGAAGGGGGGCACCTGAGTGACTCTGTTCATTGAGCGTCTGACTCTTGGTTTCAGCTCAGGTCACGATCTCACAGTTCACGAGATCAAGCCCCACATCAGGCTCTGTGCCGACAGTGTGGAGCCTGCTTGGGATTCTCTCTCTCCCTCTTTTTCTGCCCCTCCGCTGCTTGTGCTCTCTTTCTCTCTCTCTCAAGAATAAATAAACTTAAAAAAAAACTTTTTAACATGTATTCATTCTTGAGAGAGAGAGAGAGAGAGACAGAGTGCAAGTGGGGGAGGGGTGGAGAGAGAGGGAGACACAGAATCCAAAGCAGGCTCCAGGCTCTGAGCTGTCAGCACAGAGTCCGACACAGGGCTCGAACTCACGGACCGCGAGATCATGACCTGAGCCGAAATCAAGAGTCGGACACTTAACCAACTGAGCCACCCAGGTGCCCCTAAAAAATTTTTTAAATGGGCAGAGCTAGTGGACATTTTTTCCACAGAAGACATCCAAATGACAAACAGATGAAGAGATGTTCAATGTTGCGTTTCAAAATATACTAAAATCTCTTTAATTCAGAGGTCACATTTCAGGCAGTCTCAACTCTAAGACATAGTTACAAATGGGAAATAAATATAAAAGGTCTCCAGATCACAGAAACTTATGAAATAAAGTCCGCATTTTAAACCATAGGATAGGGGAGCCTGGGTGGCTCAGTCAGTTAAGTGTCCAACTCCAGCTCAGGTCATGATCTTGTGGTTTGTGAGTTTGAGCCCTGTGTTGGGCTCCGAGCTGACAGTGCAGAGCCTGTTTAGGATTCTCTCTCCCTCTCTCTCTCTCTCAAAATAATAAATAAAAACTTAAAAAAATAAAAACTTTTTAAAAAATAAACCATAGGAGAGCCTCTTCGGCTCGTGCAGAGCCTATTGACTTTTAATTTACATATAGTTCTAACCAAACATTCTTTTTCTTCCAATTACAGAAAATTGGAATACTCCAGGTTTCCAGAAGCAGGCACACAGGTGATAAGAGTGACAAGCAATTGGAAGACGTTCAAAAGAGAGGGGGGTCAGCCCATGACAATGATCAGTGGCCAGAGGGACAGCCTGAGTCCTTTTCGTTTAAAATCTCTAGGACAGCAGGGAAATGCAAACCAGATTTGAAAACATTCCCTTCAAGATGTTTTTTTTTTTCCCCCAAGTTTGGGGTTTAAAAGAAAGCACTCCCAAGTCTTAAAGCTATCGAAAATACAAAGAGAGACAGAGACAAAGAGAGAACTAGAGTAATCCATTTCGAAATACTCCCGGGATGTGAGGGAACTTTTTATTTTCTGCATCTTGCTTAACCTTATTAAAATTTGTCGCAACGGTCGTGTATTACCTCTGCGATCAAAAGGTATTGTCTTCAATGGATGGATACAGGATACGAAAACATCACGTCGGGTGAACGATTTTCCAAGTAGGCTGGAAAGGAGGTGTCAACTCTGCTAGTCTATTCTTGCCTATCCTTACTGAAGAAAAACCACTACTAAAAATAGAGTTTCCGTTGCTTTTATCAGCTCGACGAAGCAGAATGTGTCACTTCAGAGGCCATCTTGGTCCAACTCTTAAGTCGGTTGCCTGATCCCATGGGGTGTTTAGAAATATTGAGGCACCAACTTACTTAGGCGAGTTCTACCTGCTTTTTCATTTCACTAATGGGAGAACAGGCTGAGCTGCCTTTCATGCCCTCACAAGCTGAACTTTGGATGCACCACAAGAGACAAAGTTTCTTCTGAATTGGATAATTAAGTTGGTGTTTACATAAAAGAACTGATACAGCCAAGTGGCACAGAGCTGTGACCAAGTTGCTGAGCCTGTTGTGTCACAAATGAGTCCAAAGGTAAAGGCATCGTTGAAGAGGAGCGTGTTTTGCGTTCCAGTGTGTTAAGTCCAGAGTTGATACGTTCGAAAGATTTAACTACGGGTTCAGCCTGGGCAACGACCAATTGGAGCAGATGCCAGAGTAAACAGCTGGTCTACCTGTACTAGTGCCTTCCTGCTGAACATCAATGAGTTATAGCCTTAGAAGTAGAATAAGTAATCATCCGACCAAAAATAAATAGATAAAGCTCTGCAGTCCATCCTGAAAGAGACAGACCACAGATAGCAGGTTGTACATTGACCCTTGTGAGCACCGTTAAAGGGGAAAAACATAGGGGTGCCTTGGGTGGCTCCGTCGGTTAAGCGTCTGACTTCGGCTCAGGCCATGATCTTGAGTTCACGAGTTCGAGCCCCGCGTGGGGCTCTGTGCTGACAGCTCAGAGCCCGGAGCCCGCTTCGGATTCTCTGTCTCCCTCTCTCTCTGCCCTTCCCCCACTCACGCTCTGTCTCTCTCTCTTTCAAAAATAAACACACACTTAAAAAATAATGTTATGAAGGGGAAAAACATCAGAAAACTGGCACAATCCTCCTGACCGGCCTGCCGTCCCTGCTGGGTGACTCTTTCTCTGCAGTTCCTGCCATAATAAAACTGAATTGTGAGATGAAAGAAAATGCCTTGCTCTAGTTTTGGCAGGTTGTAAGCCAAATTATCCCTGAAAACCCTTTGGAGGGAGAAAAAAATTCAATTAGTAGAGGAGAAAAATGAGATATGAGTGACACTTAAAATCTCGCCTGGGGAGAGAGAATCTGTCTCCATCACACCCATGCTACAGGCAGAAGGAGGCGAGGGGACCCAGTTATCAGCAGCTCTCCTAAGTGCTCAGGGTTTCACAGCAGGTAAACCACGGAGTGAAAGCCGCGGACGCAGCACAAGTGCAGACGTGATGACAAATGACAACGTGTATCGAGAAGCCGACAGGCAGGGATCACTGAGGATTGTCACAGCCAGAAGAGTATGCTCATCTAAAGGGGAGTCCCCACTCACTGGTGCCACGAGAAAACGAAGGCCCAAGGTTGATGGATTTTTTTCTTTTTTTTTGGCGGAAAGTTAGTGATATGGGGCTTACCTTAAATTTCTTGATTTTCAAATATAGGCAAACCATTACAAATTTTTTTTTTAATGTTTATTTTCAAGAGACAGAGAGAGAGAGAGAGAGAGGGAGAGGCAGAGAAGGAGGGAAACGCAGATTCCGGAGCAGGCTCCAGACTCCGAGCTGCCGGCACAGAGCCCGACGTGGGGCTCAAACCCACAAACCTGGAGAGCATGACCTGAGCCCAAGTGGGATGCTTAACCGACTGAGCCACCCAGGCGCCCCTAGGCAAACCATTTTTTAAAAAAATACCTCATTACTTATACTATACGAGACAAATTGAACATATGCAGGCTTATTACAGCCTCTGAGTTAATCCATTGCTTCCCTCGTTTAAATATATTCCTTGAGGGGCGCCTGGGGGCTCAGTCGGTTAAGCTTCTAATTGGCTCAGGTCATGATCTCGCGGTTCGTGGGTTCGGGCCCTGCGTCAAGCTCTGTGCCGACAGCTCAGGGCCTGGAGCCTGCTTCGGATTCCGTGTGTGTGTCTCTCTCTGCCCCTCCCCTGGACCTGCCAGTTTAAGGATGGCCTGTGCTACATGGCTCATCTCTGTTCCACGCGGTCTCTCATTCTCCTGCAAGCTGGCCCAGGTTTGCTTGTGTGGCAGCTAGGCAACTGTCCAAGAAAACGAGTGGAAACCTGCAAGTCTTTGAGGGCCAGGCTCAGAACTGGCGCCTTGTAACTTCTGCTGCCTTGTACTGCCCAAAGCACGTCGCGGGGCCAGCCCAGATTCAGGGGGAGGAGAAATGGTCTCCAAGTCTCATGCTGCAGAAGGTGTGGGTTCAGGGAGGGGTGGAGAACTGTGGTCATCCGGGCCATCGACTTCACCTGATAAGAAGGCATGTGCAAAGTTGACTTCTGGGAAACTCCGGGTCGACTGCTGTTTCGAGAGCAGAGAAGGCAAAGGGGGGACACCGAGGAAAGACAGGACAAGGGTGGCGAGAAGAGGCCAGTTCGTGGAGGTCCTACCAGGTATGTGGCCCAGTGAAATATAAAGATGTTTTAAATCATTCTCTTGGATTTTGCAGGGAATACAAGACAGATGCCAAGTAAACACAACACAAGGTTGAACGTAAGCATCTTACATAAGATGCTCTAGGGGCTTGCAGAAAGGAGAGATCCTCTCTAGTTTGAAAAATCAAGGCGGGCTTCATGAACAAGATGGAATTGAAGCCAAACTTTGAAGAAGAAACCAGATTTGGCCAGGGAGAGGTGTGGATGCTGGAGCGTCAGCGCAGGGGAAGGAAAGTCCCAAATATATACAACAGCAGACAGCGTGGTTTGGGTAAACTGAGGCAGCAGTCCCCAATCGTTTTCTCCCTTAACTTTCTGAAAGATGCTCTTCATATGTGACACTCCCACATCCGTACCCCAATATGTCAGGGTGAGGACAGGATACAGTGTTACGGAAGGTGGCCGGCGCTCTGGATGTAACCCCACCCCTTGTCGCCCGCTGGTCCATTGTGACCCTGAGCCTGAGACCCACTGATGTAGGCTTTGTCATGGGGCAATAAAATCTACAGCTGAGGGATAAGTTACTGGATGTTCTCAAATGTTCTAAAATGCCAGGCTGGGGAATCTTAACTGAGTGAACGCAGGAAAGGGTCCCCGAATGTGTTTGAGTGAGATAAACACGTGAAGAGACCTGCATTTTTGCAAACATAAAGGAGCAGGTGGGGCTAACAGACAATGCTTATTTCCCATCCCCTGGCATGGCCAACATCACTAACTGACCACAGGACTTCTTGAGGCCCTCCAAATGTGTCCCTGCTCAGTGCTCTAATGCTGTAGAAGTTGGAGCTGAAACAGGCAGCCGTTGAAGAGTTGAGACCCCATTTGGGGGGGAGGGGAAGCAGAGCTTAGGTGGTCTGTGGGGGTGACAGTAGGAACAGAAAGGAGGAAGATATCAGAGAAGCGCTGATTATCCCACTAGGAGTTGCCACCAGGTCAACATGGGAAAAGGAGAAGAGGGAAGACCAAGCATCAGTCCAATTTTTGAAGGGCGGGAGAGAATCATGGTGCCATGTGCCAAAAGAAGAAACTTAGGGAAATCAACTGATTGTGCGGTGGAGAAGGAAGTGGGTTCGTTGTGAGTTCTGAGTATAAACACAAGGCCCAAAAGCCATCAGGACGAGGGCTAAGGCCGACGCTCGTAACTCTCACGCCGAACCAAAACATCACAAACATAGCGTTTCTTCCAAGCTTCCAGCAACGTCGAAAGGGCGCGTGTGGGAGAGAAACACGCTTCTTGTTTCTTCTTGGACTATCACGACCTTGTTCGAGATTCCTGCTGGAACCCGGAAGACGGAGAGAGGTGAAACATTGGTGGTGGAAGGGTTTTGCCTTTCTTTCGCGGGAGAAACAGCTGGAAAGAAGCACTCCTGTGTCCTGGCCGTGGCTGTGCACGTCGAAGCCCGAACTTCCCTGCTCCATTCTTCAACCACTGCTTTGTGTCTGCAGGAAGCGCCGACTCAACGCATCGCGGAAAACTTGATCCAATTTTGACAGCCATTGTTCTGCAACGTCTGAATCGAGATCGTTTTTCATGCAACGAAAGTGGAGGCCCATGTTCCGAGGAGAGGAGCTAAATTTCTAGTCACGTACTTTGCAGGGAGATGGTAAACAATGATGGCTTAAGAGGAAGGGTTCTAGATTAAGATTTTTTTTTTTTTAGTATTTATTTTTGAGAGAGAGAGAAAAAGAGAGAGAGGAAATGAGCAGGGGAGGGGCAGAGGGAGAGGGAGACAGGATCTGAATCAGGCTCCCTGCTCCAAGCTGTCAGCACAGAGCCCGACGTGGGGCTCGAACCCACGAACCGTGAGATCATGACCTGAGCTGAAGTTGGATGCTTACCTGACTGAGCCGCCCAGGCGCCCCTCTAGACGGAGATTTCTTGAGGTCAAATCTCAGCAATGCCGTCACTGGAAGAAGTCACTTAACTTGATACATCAATTTCCTCATCTTTGAATTGGAGAGAATACTCACAACTACCTCTTCCTGTGGTTGTGAGGGTTCACTAAGAAGTACATGTCAGGCGGACTGGATGAGTAAATCTGCTTCACAGTGCCCTTTATTTGTTTAGCACAGACGCTTATTAAGTGCTCATGAATAATTAATTCCTCTTATATGTCAGTTTCATCCACAGGGAGTTGTCATTTTCTAGATGGAAAGTTTCCTTTGGTTTTGCATCATCAGATGAGGAAGTTCAAGGACCTATCAATGAATGAATGCTCCCAGAGAGGGAGCTCTCCGAAGTGGCCCCACTCTCTGAGAAGATCTAAAGTCATCTTGGCCACAGAGTTCATCTATGTGGGGTGCTGGTCATACTCAGTCTCCGTGGCTGTGAGGTTAGGGAGACGCACTTCAACAAACAATCTTCCACCTTAGAGTTTGGAAAATTTCTTGTTCCTACTCGTATTAACCCAAATAGTAAATGGGCTGGAAAAGGATTAGAGTACTGCAAAGGTTCACTTATAAATTCTTCCCCTTATGAACACAGTAACATAAAGATGGGGTTATGTGTCTCCATCAACATAGTTCAGGGGTCTGAACATTTAGAAAAAGTGATAGCATTCCCTGGAAAGGTGACCTGGCCAGAATGCTCATTTTCGAACTTGTAGAGTTTTGCCACTAAGTAAACCTGATCATGGGTCTATCATGTGTTCTTTAACAATACAAAATAGTTTCTCCCAAAGGCAATTTTTTCCCTCTTAATGTCTTAAGGCAGCATCTCATCTCTTTGTCACAGAATTTTCTGTGACATGTCCTGGGAGCGGTGGGTTGCTACCCATTTAACAACTGGCTCTCCGGGCAAAGACAGCCCCGGCGTGTTGTACTGGTGTATATGTGAACACTCCCGCCATGGTTGATTTCAGGCCCCCCGAGGAAAACACTGGAAGTATATACAGCTGGCCCCAATGCACCAATGTGAACTTTCCTTACCCCACCGTTGTCATGACACAAACCACCTTCTAAGCCCTGAATGAGACATTTCTGAAGCATAGTCTAAGATAACAATGTTGTCCCTGGAGCTAGGGAGGCAATGGGGAGCAGGAATTGAGACTGGATATTCCAGATGGCTGCCGAAACCATATCCAACGGGTACACACTGCTGTGTTCTGTATCACAAATACACTTTGCTGTTTTCCTTTCTGTTAGCTGCTCCTCCCAGACCAGGCCAGTCTGCAAGAGCAACAAAGAAAGGTGGGTAGCAGTAAAGAAAAACAATATGGAAAACAGTTGCAGAAGATTCTCGGAGGGCCTCAGGGACCTCATTTCTTGGCAGGATCCTAAGAAGCTCGTCAGCAGACATTGAAATTCTCCTTCACGGTCATCAGTGCTATTCTCTGCACCGCCCTCTTGTGGCCTCACTGCCTGCCAGAATCTAGTGATGGATGACTAACCCCTGACCACCTTCTTCCTCCTTCTCAAGCGTCGTAAGGTCACTGAAGCTGTCCTCAGTGAGGTGTGAGGAGAAGCCTCATGACCATGGACACAACAGTTTCTGGTTTCCAGTGTTCTGGAGAAATTTGGGACAGATTCCCATGTGCTAGATGGGAAAATTGGGGAGGGGGACTACTTAGAGTCACAGCCCAAGTGTCCCCTGCTGCAGGAGGTCTGGGTATCAGAGTTCTTTCCCTTTAGGGTGACCCTTGACATTCAAGTCCGGTGATAGGAAGTGGCTCTTCACCTCCTGTTTAAGAGTCTTGATCCTAAGACTGGATAACTCATTACCTCAAAGGTTTTATGAGCATTTTTTCAAACACACCCATTCCACCCTGGTTCTGCTAGAACTTCTGGAACCTGCCCTGAGAGACGATGGTCCAGATTAGCCTGGTTCCCTCTCAATGATGCATTTGCGCTAGAGATGTGGTGAGCTCTCCATTTCTCTCATCTACTGTTGACCTTGGAGCAGGAGTAGAAAGAAGGGGCACCCTTTTCTGTGAGAGGAAGAGAAAGGAGGAGGAGGCTGGCGACATTCTCCCTGCAGAAGGCTTTGAAAGGTGCCCATTTGGAAGAACGTGTAAAACCAGCTACCGGTGTCTGTTCTTTAGCCAATGAGACAAGCCTTCTAGGTGTCACCTCACATCACAAACGGTTTCCTTTTGGCAAAGGGGATGGGGTTGGGGGCCACGCCTCTCCTCAGCCTCCTACCGAGAATCCAGTGATCCCCCAGCTGGAGCTCATGGCTTAACCCATTTCTTCCTCTCACACTTTACACACTCCTCCATTCTGGTACCTAGGGTTTCATGAGTGTCTCTCTCTCCACTGGAAGCTTTGGTGTCAGAGCCCATCCTATTTCTCTCTGTGTGACCAGCACCACATTTACACACAGGATCCCAATTTTACAAACGAAGCAAGTGAGGCTCGAGGTATTTCGAAGAGCCAGTAAATTACGCATGTGGGACTCGAATTCACATCCTTTTGACTCCAGCTGCAGTGACATCACCCTGATCATCAATGCCACAGATGTCAGTTATTGGTGGCTGATGTGGCCGTGACAAAACAGAGACGGGCTGAGGACTGAATCAACCACGCCTCTGCAATGTGGCCTCCGTAGACACCCCAAAAGGATGGGCTTCTAGGGTCTAGGTTGGGAGACACGTGGAGATTCGCTGCAATGGTGTCCCTGGAGAGGGCGGGGAGGCTCTGGGCCCCTTCCTCATACCTGCCTGGCCCTATGTATCTTTTCTATCTGGCTGTTCCTGAATTATACCCTTTTATAATAAACTGGTCATCTAGCTTAAAAAAAAAAAATAAAAAGATTAGAGATGGAATGAGATCCAAACAGGCTTTGCTTATGTCCCTATATCCTTGGAAATTCCACCAAGTCCGAGTTTTTGAGGATAGTTCCAATCCACTCAGAATTTCAGACATTCTTCAATGGCTCGTATAAAGAAGAGTCATCCAAAAGGATGGGAAGGCCAGGATGACCAAGTTGAGCAGACTCATTACAAGAAGAGGGGAAGGGAAGGAAAAATTAGATACACAGAGGGAGACCACACCATAAGAGACTCTTAAGTACGGACAACACACTGAGGGTTGCTGGGGGTGGGGGAAACAGGGGACGGGCATGGAGGACAGCACCTGCTGGGATGAACACCGGGGGTCGTATTTAAGCGATGAACCACGGGCATCTACTCCCAAAGCCAAGACGACACCTTATGATAGCTAAGTTGACAATTAAACAACAACAACAACAACAACAGAACTGGGATTCAAAAAGTTATCTCAGGTCACCCTACGTATCTGAGCCAGGAGGCCTCAGGCTGTGAGCCAGAAAAACACCACGTCTGAGATCCTGCAGCTATGTGGTAAACCTGAAGAAGTTTGCTTCTGAAGACTAAGGATTCGAATCTCACTGTCGAAAACGGGGTAGGAAAGTGAGTTCCCGCCGCTTGACTTCCCCGATTAGGCAACACAACTCTTCAGACCGAATCCAGCTCTCTGAACGCAGATCTGAAGATTCACGGAAAGGACAGCGAAAGGCCATCTTTCGAATTCCCCGTGATCGCGACATTCAAATGACCTGAGCGCACACAGCCCTGGAATGCACACAGAATTAAGAAAAGCCGCCTTTGCGAGGGAAACGCACGGGGAGAGGAAGCGTCTCTCCCCTCTCCCCCCCCCCCCCCCGCCCCTGTCCCTTATTTTAATAAGTCATATTATTCAGGAGGCTAATAAACATCTGTTTCTTCTCAGTGTCAAGGGAGCCTGTGTGCACACGCGAGCAACCGTGGCTCTCTGTCCTCGGGGGAGAAAACAAAGCACCATCCATCCAAGCCCAGCTACGTACCTGCGGCGGCAGCTGGCTGTTCAGAGAGGCAAGCAGGTCCCCGTCGCGAGCCCGAGTGCCAGGGCACTTGGGTGTCCCCGGCCCCCGCTCTCATGAGCACTGCCGCTTGCTGACTCCCGGAGGCTGAATGCACCAGCCGGGGAAGCCAAGGCTCTCCAACTTAACTACTTGTGTGCTGACTCACACACCGGGCAGGACGCGCCCCAGCTGAGCCTGCTTGTGGAAAAACCCTGCCTGGGCCTCCCAAGGTCACACCTGGAGCCCGTCCCCAAGCACCCTGCACGGACACGGCGTGGGAAGGAGGCGTTCGTCTTCTCAGACATACCTGCCTCCCGTGTTTGATGTGGAAAAGGACACCCTTTCCTCCGCCGGGTCCCTACGCCGCACTGTGAGGCGACGTCGGGGGACAAATCCACCCAGAGACGTGGGGTAGGGTCACTGCCTGCGGAGGAGTCAGGCTCCGCGCAGAGGGGCCGCCTCGCTGGTCTGGAAAGGGTGTCACTGGAGAGACTGATTACACCCAACCGCCCTGGTAGCTCAGGGCAGCAAACGCAGCAGCGTCCACACTGTGCCCGGCCAAAAAAACGGAGCATTGGCTGCCTGCAGTACAGTCTGCTTTAGACTGCGTGGTTTCTGGGGCCCCTGGGGGGGGGGATCCACTCTTCCAACCTTTGGGGCCCCTGTATCGGCGGCAGGGAAGAGAAGGCAAAGACCTCTCGCGTCTGATCAGGCCCCTCAAGGGCACGACATCCTGTCCGTCCGTTGTCTCATTGACAGGAAGCACAGGTGCCCAGGATTCTGAAAACCGGGGCCGCTTCCTAGAAGCCGGAGGGGCGAAGCTTGCCTCTGAGTCCAGGGCAAAGCCCTGCTTTTCTTCAGGCGCAGCACAATCCACCCTGGGGTTCATGGAGGAGTTGGCTGCAAGGCAGGGAGGAGCGAGCGGCTGGGGATGGACCGTTGAAGGCGCCCGGAGACAGCCGGACAGCCGCGCGGGGATCTGCGGCCCGACTCGGCCCAGGCCCCCCCTGCAGCCCCCTGCCTGGAGTGGCCGAGCCTCCCGCAGCGATGTCTCACCTCCTAACTGGGCCCCGAGGCTGCGGGGCCTCCTGCGCCTGAAGCACATCTACCTGGGGGTCCTGCGAGCTGACGCTCGGGGAGTCACATGCATCCGTGCACAGGGCACGGCCTACAGGCTGAGTGCATAATAATACGGGCCGTGTAAGCAACAGCAGCAGTCAGTGTGCAGAACGCTGTATATATGCCCTGTAGGGAGGGCTCCTTGCTCTCCCGCGACATCTGTGCTCCTCGCTTCTTCCGGGCGTCCTGTGCGGTCTGGAGTGGCCATTCGCTGAGGTCTGGCCACTGGGGCATGAGCGGAAGTGACAGGCACCGACGCCGGCCTTGGCCCCCCACGTGCTTCTCCAGGCTCCCACGCGGTCTCGGAGGGAGATGCCCACAGTGACCCTGGATGTTCCACGAAGAAGTAGGTAGAAAGCCTCCGTCAGCCTGAATGACCACACAGAGCTGCTGACCTTTACGATTACTTTTAAATCATGGTGGGGGGAGGGGGTGGGGATGGATGCAAAGCTGAACACTTTCTTTCAAAATTCCCTTCGGGGTATGTGAGCAACACAGTTCAAACACAGCTTGTCTGCAGAGCAAAGGCTAGACTCCTTCACGGGGTATTCAAACCCACCCAGCCCAAGGCCTCTGCCTTTGACCTGGCCTTTGACATTTTCCTGGTCATGCTGGGCACCTGGGCCTCTTTATGGCTCCTAAATGCACCTGTCCTATCCCATCCCTGCTCAAACTTTTATCCTCAAAATACTTTCTCACCTACTCCCCGGTTAACTCAGTCATACCTCCCTGAGTTCAAAAACAAGGCTGCAAATTCTCTGACACTCCGTCCGTGGAATAGAGGGGATCTGTGTCATTCCCCCCCCCCCCCCCCCAAGACTCGGTGGGTTTATGGCTGCCCGTGATGACAACAGAGGACATGGAATCTCTGCCGTGTGACTTCTGACGCTGGGTCACAAAAGCCTTGTGTCAATTCCCCATTTCCTGGAGCACTTGCCCTTGGATCTGTTAAAATAACAAAATCCAACTGAGTCCGTTTTAAAGATCTTCCTGGCTTTATTCAATGATTCGTGTATTGGGCGGCACCCCAATACAGACAGGAAGGGGCTTCGAGGAGCTGTGCAAAATGGATGCCTTTTATAGGCAGCAGGGAGCAGGACAAGACAGTTATGCTGGGGGTGGGGGGGAGAAAGCAGGTTGGTTATTGCAAGGTTACTTTCCTTTAGGGGAAGGCAGGGGTCTTTCAGGCAGATGATTTAACTAGTGCTGATTAGGTGATTCCCGATTGACTGGTTTAAGATTCCTTTCTTGGAGAGCCAAAAATGTAATTAAGTCTGAGTTTGGTGGTGTGGGGCTTAGCATAAGCAACTCCATTTTGGACCGACCTGTTGTCTTGTCTTTAACAGAAGCCTGGGTCGCTGTGTAAGAAGTCTGGAAATCCTGAAGCTACTATGCTGCAGGGACCACACGTAGATGCTTTGGTCACAGTTCCGAATGGTCTCCTTTCAGCTACCCGCACGGAGGCACCAGATAGACAAGTGAATCGGGGTCAGACTCCAAAGCAGTCCGTCCACCAGCAGGATCCAATGGAGGATCACCAATGCCACACTGAGGAGCAGTGTCTCCCAGCCAAGTTCTGCCCGGATTCCTGACCCACAAAACTATCAGCCACAATCAGACACCTGTCACTTTAAGCCACTATGCTTGGAGTAGTTTGGTATGAAGCAAACCTAACTGCAATGCCCTTCTTCGGGGCCCAACACACGGTCTATATTTTTCCAGAAGCTTTATCTACCGTCCTCCCCATTTAGATCTCTGGGTTGTTCGATCCTTTAGAATTCTGGTCTTGGGTTATTTCTTTTTTAATAGGGAGTTGTCCAGTCGCTCTTTGTAGCACTTTACATAATAATGAGTGAACACGTTGATCAATAAGAATACTGAGCACGTAACACGAAGCCTCCTAGAACTGTGGGGTGGACGAGCAGGAGCTGGGGAAGGCAGGTGCTGTCCACCTGGTTTCGCTCTCTCTGGGCACCAGAATCTTGACCGTGATGATCAGGTGGTATTCATCCAACCCAATATTTATTCTCACGTATCTATTGAATGCCAACCGTCTGGCAACCATACTCTTTTGGACCCAAACAAAGCCCATCTTCTCATGAGACCCCCGTTCTACATGGAAGGAGACAAAAAAAAAATAAATGTAATCTGTTAGGTCTCTGTTAGGTCGTGTGTGCGAAGAGGAAGAAGGCGGCAGAACAAGAGGTGAGAGAATGTTGTTCTGTGTGATATAATCAAAGAAGTCCTCTGACAGCGTGACAGTCCAACAGACACCTGAAGGAAGTGGGAGAAAGAACGAGCCGTGTTTCTGCCCGAGGGAGTGCATTCCTGGGGAAAGGAAGGCCAGTGATAAAGGTCTCCCCCGACGAGAGTGCGGTGGATGGGTTGAAGGAGGACAAACTGGCCCCGGGGGGCCTGAGCCGCGAGACCAAGACTGGAGCAGTGGCGACGGGGCCAAGGTGTGCGGAGTGGACCAGCAGGGGTGGCGGGCGGAAAGGGCTCGAGGACTCTTGGCGGTGCGCTGACTTCAGTGAGAAGCAGTGAGACGTTGACGGGCAGAGCAGCGGCACCATCTGAGCCTTGGAAAGCTTTCTCGGTACCTGTCACCCGGGTTCCTGGGTGACCACACGCTGCAGAGGGGCGGGTTGAGGAGCAGTGAGGCGGATGGAGAGGCTCCCGCCCACCCCCAAGCCAGAGGCTAGGACCAGGGGCTGGAGGCGGAGGTGGCGGAAGCGGTGGGTCACAGTAAGGGTGTGTCAGAAGGTGGAGGCAACAGGATTTCCTGGCGGGCTGTGAAGGATGGGAGAGAAACAGGAGGCACGAGTGATTCCACAGCCTTCTGGGCTGGAGCACGGGGAGAGTGAGATGGGCTGGGAGCGATCCACTCTCTGCAGAGACACCAGGAGAAAATACATTGCAAAGCGTGATGGGTTTCCAAGTTGACAGTTACGGACTAGCTTTGGTGCGAATTAGGGTTGGAAATCAAAGAGGGAGGCTAAAGTCATGTAAAAAATTTTTTTTTAAGTGCTTTATTTATTTTTGAGAGAGAGACAGGGAGAGAGCGAGCATGAGCGGGGGAGGGGCAGAGAGAAAGGGAGACACAGAATCGGAAGCAGGCTCCAGGCTCCCAGCTGTCAGCACAGAGCCCGACGCGGGGCTCGAACTCACCAACCGTGACATCATGACCTGAGCTGAAAGCAAGAGTCCGACGCTTAAGGGACGGGGCCACCCAGGCGCCCCTCGTCCAAGTATCTTTCAAGAGAAGAAGAGCCTGGGCCATTGACTCTCTTCCGACGCGTCCAAATTTTTACTCATCTACAGTTTGCTAAATGACTTCCAGCCTCCCATGACCCCCACTACCTTTTCATTTCTACGTGGGGTCCGACTGGGGCCGTGTGTCCTGTGCCAAAAACCAGAAACAGCAGCAGTAGCTTATTCTCCTCCTGTGTTCGGATGCACTGTCCGAAGTTTGCTCTCATTGCCGTGCTCACAATTAGACTGGTTTCGAGATGACAGTGCGCCGCCCGCACAGGCCACTTGCTGCCTTCATCCCGACTGGGGGCCGCGGGCCTGGAACCCAGAGTGGGGCGCGGGGGGCATCTGGGTCTGCGGGGCTCCTGCGACACCGCTGACCTTCGGTGCTTCGGCTGACGGGGCTGGGGGGGAAGCGCCCCTTCCTGCTCAGGGCGGAAACCGGGAAGGCCTTATCCCGTGCCCCCCGGAACTCGAGCCCCCTTCCTGCCTGCAAGCCCTTCCCCTTCCGGCCCCAGAACAGCCCCAGCGCGTAGCTGCCGTTTCTCTGATTGACACACACCACCCGCACCAGGCGCGAGTAGCCCCACGTCCGGAGTGACACAGCTTGTCCCCTGGCCTCTCGCGTTTCAGCCGGCCCAGCGGAGGCCGGGGGCTGCTCTATTCCGTGGGGCTCCCCCAGCCCCCCACCGTGCCCCCAGGACGCTCGGAGGGAGACTCGGTGATGAGTTTTAGCTAAAGCGACGGCTTCTCCTTGCAGAATGCCGGGTGCAAGCCGCGCGGCGTTGGGAGAGAGACTGTAGAGGCGAAATCCACGCGGCCGGAGTGGTGCCGGAGGAGGTGTGGGGTCGAGACAGCCCCGGGAGAGGACAGTAGGGCCTCTAATGGGGGAGTCTGCCTTCACTGTTGCGGGGGCATCCCTTAGGTGTTCGGTGGGATGCCCCGGTGAGCTCGGCGGGGCCTCCACTTGTCTTTGCACTTGTAATTTTCATCATGCCCGATGTGGCCCATCTCCGGGGCCGCCCTGGCGCGGGCCATGCTGCTTCTCCAGCCGGAGGCCCGCGACGCGGATGTGTACGGTTTGCGAAGATGATTCTGGATGCACTTTTCTGTACGTATGTCATCCTTCGGTGGAGTTTATGAAAAGATTTTTACTCCCCAAATTTTTCTAAAAGAACCTCTGATTCAGACGGACTTTAATAATAAGGAACCCTATGAATTCACAGAAGGAAAAAAATTTCCTAGGAGCAAGTCTGGTCATTTTGCTGTTGTTCCCTTCTATTACTTATTTTTTAAAGTTTTGGGTTTTTTTTTTTTTGGAATTTATTGATTTGTATTTAAAAGAAACTGTTGACAAAGATTCACCGGAAAGAATCTGAATAGGTGGGAAAACACAGCCAATACTGCTGAAACACTAAAATAATTCAAGGACATGTGGCTTATAGGTTTGGTCCTTGTAAAATTAAAATTAATTTTTTTTTAATGTTTATTTACTTTTGGGAGAGACAGAGATGGAGAGAGAGGCAGAAAGAGAGGGCGATGCAGAATCTGAAGCGGGCTCCAGGCTCTGAGCTGTCAGCACAGAGCCCGACACGCGGCTCGAACCCACAAACCATGAGATCGTGACCTGAGCTGAAGTCGGGTGCTCAACCGACTGAGCCACCCAGGCGCCCCCATTTCTTAGAAAATTCAACATACATCTACTTTCTGACCCAGCAATCCCACACCTGGGTAGTATTTACCTACGAGAGATGAAAACATATAGACCTAAATACATGCACACACACAAGGAAAACGTATACAAGAATATTGTAAGCTGCTTTATTCATAATAGGCACAACTTTGAAACTGTCCAGGTATCAATCCAGAGGGGAGTGGATAAACACACTGCTGTCTATTTATTCAGTGGAATACTTGTCACTGATAAAAAGGAAGGGATTATCCACATGCACGGCAACACAGATGACTGCAAACATATTACACAGAATGAAGTACACAGATGCAAAGAGTACACACATCATACACGGGGCGAGGTGTGTGGTGGAAAATCAGGGTAGGTACGGTAGGTGTTTGCCTCTGGGAGTCATGGTAGGGTGGGGGGCTGGCCAAGATTGATGGGGAAGAGGCAGAAAGGCCACAGTAATCGTCTCTGTCACGATAAGTGTTTGCATAACATAGGTGCATGCATTTGTCAAAACAGCAAATATACACAAGATTTATGTATTTCTTTGCCTATACATTTTACCACCACAACAACAGCAACAAACAAAACCTGGGAACAAATTTTGAATTTTAGTGAACACGGACGCTGAAGTATTTAGGGAGACGTGTCTGCAATTTACTTGAAATGCATTCAGAAAATCAGGGTAATGGATAAGACCCATAGAAAGACAGGCAAATGGATTGATAGGTGATACAGCAAGTTAAGAAAATAACGGTAGAAGCTAGCCGGTGCCTACCTGGGTTTCTCACTGTGGGATTCTTACGAAGTTAGCGTAGACTTAAAAACTTTCCATAATAAAATATTTGTTACGGCTTGAAATGCGCTGATGGGAATGCTAAATTTGCATACGTGTGTGTTTGTGTGAGTGTGACCCCTGAGATCTCACTCGCCACCCGGAGCGAGGGAACGACAGTTTGGGAAACAGAGAAGTCTGTGTTCTGTGGACCCAAGGCTCACCGGCCCTCCGGGCCCCGCCCCCAGCGGCTCTGGTCCCGCTAGAGCTTTTCCTGCCTTCCTGGGCAGACTGGGCAGAGGGAGTGAGAAACCAGCGGGTCTCTCCAGTGAGCCCGCCTGCCTTTCCTGCTCTGACCTCCTTTAGCGGTAGGGAGATGGCCAGCAATTCCTCCTCATTTTTTGTCAGATGAAAAAGAGCTGGACCGGGGCCCTCTTCATTCGCAAGAAGGAAATGGATCTCCCAGGGCCTGCGCAAATCCGCTGTGTTTGCCGAGTTTAATTGGTGATTAGACCTGAACGTCCCAAGCCAGTTTTGACGGCCCGGATCCACAGGAAGCCAATTTGTCACAGCTCTCCAAGCCCGGCATGTGTGAAAGTGACATTTCAGATCCCTTCCCATCTAATTTTGGTGACTTTTGTTTGAATTCACACTTGGTGAATGTTAATAGTATGTGGGGGTTATGTGTGCTGAATACATTGACATTTTCCCTCCCGAAGGAAGTACCGTATTGCCATCTCTCTACCCCCCCCCCCCCCCCCACCGCACCCCCGCAGCCCTTTCTTGCTGGTACCGAGGATTGTGCAAAAACAGGGAACAGGGCCTTCTGGCCGCGTTCCCTGCTTCGATCCCTCTGCTCAGGAACCCGGAGCCCCAGGGGAAACCTCAGCAGCAGCCATTGGGCCCCAGGGTTTGGAGAGGCCAGGGCGAGCTGCAGGGCAGAGATTAAGCCCTGGGGTCATCTGGTGTCCGCTGGTGAGCACAGGAATGTGCTCCCACGTCCGGGGCCGGCGACACTTCCCGGGCAGACGTGTGCACAGCTCCTCTACAAGCTTTGCTTTATGTGCTCGCCCCCGGAGCCTGCGGAGAAGCCCAGCCAGCATACGCCTGCAGATCCGTCCGGCCCCCTCTGGTGCGCACAGAGCCTGCGGGGCTCGCTGAAGCGGCTGTGACGCTCCTGCTGCGTCAAGGAAGCTTCTGCTGCAAACACAGCATTCTCAGCTCTTACCCCTGCCGGGGGCCACCGTCACAGCCCAACGGCAGCCAGGGGTCAGAAGGCTCCCGTGACCCCAGGGACTAGCAACGAACACGCTTTCCGTAAGCCTGGCAACGATTGGATTGTGGCTTCTTGAAACCCAAAGCCGATGACTTCAGAGAAGCTTTCCAAACAAACGTTTATTTTCACAGATCACACTTTTTTCCCAAGTGAGGTACCCGCCCCCCCCCCCCCGAAACATCCTAAAATATCGAGGAGCATTGCTACGCGTCCCCTGTGGAAAACCCGATTCTGTGCACAAGCTCTTTATTAAAAAGAGCACGAAAGACAGAGTGCTTTGGCTGGAACTCCCTTTCAGCTTCTCCCGTGCTGATAACTACTAGCAGGAAGCAATTAAAACCATCCCAGTTCCTCCAAGTAATAACACAGAGCTGGCCAGGGGAGCAGATCCCAAGCACCAGTAAATCATGGAGATACACGTTTCTGTTTCATGGTGACCCTCGCTCCTCATCCGAGATAACTGTGTCCTGCTCCGTCAGAGTCGGCCAGTAACCCAGTCACCATTGTGCACACGCATCAGATGCTCAGGACGGTCCAGCAAGTCTTTTAATAAAGACCCAAGACATACATGGCCTCTGTCTACTGATAATGAACCCAGAAGTCCTGATAAAGGCTGAGTCTAGGTTTGGTTCAGTATGTCGTCCAGCTCTCTCCCTGGCTGGGGCCGGTCTTTCCATTGACTGGGACTTCTTCCTTGGCTCCCAGGGGCCCCAATTCCATCTCTCTCTCTCATTTCCCTCTCTATAATGCCAGGGGTTGTTTACTGAGCACAGAACTGGTACGTGTGCCTCCTCATTACCCCACATTACACCACGACACACGTAACTGGCCTAAATGATTCACGTTCTTTCAGGAGCTGCCCTTGGTTTGTGTTTGAACATGACACACTGCATCTCCCAAGCGCGACCTCATTTTAGACTCCAACGCTTGAGAGAGGAGTCAGACAAAGCCCTTGGTGTGAAATAAAAGTAAGGATGATATTCTGGTTGAGGTTCTTGGTACAATATGGACTGGGACAGCTACAAGAATACCACTTTCTGTATTTCCTACTCACGCTGGAAAAGGCTTTGAGTAACCAAGTTAAACTAATTTAGAACTTATCTTGGTCCAAGCCAGAGAGAGAGAGAGAAGAAATTGACCAACCCAACAGAACATACTGTAAACACTTGGACATAAATGGACCAAGCATTCTGGACTGTTGGCACCCGACATTTTCTCTTAATGTTCTGAGGTTCCTCATAAGCAGCCATATTTGTTACTAACCAACGTCCTTGGCAGTTGTTTCCCAGGGACCAGCCCGGGATATGCCACAGCAGTCAGACAACTAACAACTGGAGCATTCTAAAGAAAGAAAGAGAGGGAAAGTCATTCAGGCTACTCTGGAGTTTGGGCTTTGCTCTAGCACCCGGCTGCATCCTAGGTCATCTGTGGGAGGGCACATCAAAGGCTCTGCTGGGTAAGCTCACATTTAAGCCACCTACACGTATGCCCTCTGTTCCCCAGTCCAGCGTTAATTATCTTCACGTTCTTCTGGACAGCTCACGTGCGCAGAGTTGGAAGTCATGACAGTGGACTCTACCAGCCGTTTTAGTTTTAGTTCTTCATTTGTTGTTAGGACACAGATTTGTATGTCCAGACATTAAGGGCACTCTAGAGATAACGGCTTAGTCACTAACTCCCAAATTTATTTGACTACAAAAGCTGGGTCACCAAGGGCTTCTGGTTTCATGTTCGAGACGGAAAAAGCTTGGGAGTCTGGTCACCATTCCTATCCTTACAACTAGAAAAGGCTGGACAAACTGAAAAACAACTTTTCTAGGAGCCATCACAGGATTGGGGTCAATGGTTCCAACCACCATGCCCGAACCTGGAGAGACAGGTGCATCCAGATCTCACAGGTGAGATCTGCTTACATGGAGAAGCCGCTGAAGCCATAAATTAGAAGGAACACTTATGGACACTTAGATGAACTGCTGGTAGGGGGAGGGAGAGGGGTCAACAATCCACAAATACATTTTGATTCCCCAAAAACTTGTCGACTAATAGCCAACTGGTGACCAGAAGCCTCATCGCTAACATAAACAATTGATTAACACGTACTTTGTATTCTATATACTGCATTCCTAGAATAAAGCTGGAGAAGGGCCCCTGGGTGGCTCGGTCAGTTGGCCATCTGACTCTTGGTTTCAGCTCAGGTCATGATCTTACAGTTTGTGAGTTTGAGTCCCACATCAGGCTCTGCATTAGCAGTGCAGAGCCTGCTTGGGATTCTCTCCCTCTACCTCTCTCTCTCTCAACATAAATAAACTTAAAAAAAAAAAGGAAGCTAGAAAAAATAAAATATTAATAAAATCAGAAAATACATTTACAGTACTGTATTTACTGAAAAAGAAATCCATGTGTAAGTGGACCTGCTTAGCTCAAACCCGTGTGGTTCAAAGGTTAACCGTACTTTAAATGTGAAAGGTCTAAATACATCAATTAAAAAAACAAGAGATCGTCAGAATAGGTGAAAGACAAGATGCTGTTTTTCTGTTTATATATTCTGTCTATAAGAAACCTACTTTAAATATAAAGATCCAGACAAGGGAAACAAAAGCAAAAATGAACTACTGGGACCTCATCAAAATAAAAAGCTTCTGCACAGCGAAGGAAACAACCAGCAAAACTAAAACGCAACCGACAGAATGGGAGAAGAGATTTGCAAACGACATATCAGATAAAGGGTTAGTATCCAAAATCTACAAAGAACTTATCAACACCCAAAAAAGAAATAATCCAGTGAAGACATGGGCAAAAGATATGAATAGACACTTCTCCAAAGAAGACATCCAGATGGCCAACCGACACATGAAAAAATGCTCTACGTCACTCATCATCAGGGAAATGCAAATCAAAACCACAATGAGATACCGCCTTATTCCTGTCAGAATGGCTCACATTAACAACTCAGGCAACAACAGATGTTGGCGAGGATGCGGAGAAAGAGGATCTCTTGCATTGTTGGTGGGAATGCAGGCTGGTGCAGCCACTCTGGAAAACGTATGGAGGGTCCTCAAAAAAACTAAAAATAGAGCTACCCTACGACTCAGCAAATGCACAACTAGGCATTTCTCCACAGGATACAGGTGCACTGTTTCGAAGGGACACACGCGCCCCATGTTTATAGCAGCACTATCAACAATAGGCAAAGTACAGAAAGAGCCCAAATGTCCATCAATGGATGAAACGATAAAGAAATTGTGGTATATATATATAATGGAGTATTACTCGGCATCAAAAAGAATGAAATCTTGCCATGTGCAACTATGTGGATGGAACTGGAGGGTATTACGCTAAGTGAAATTAGAGAAAGACAAAAATCCTATGACTTCACTCCTATGAGGACTTTAAGAGACAAAACAGATGAACATAAGGGAAGGGAAGCAAAAATACTATAAAAACAGGGAGGGGGAGAAAACAGAAGAGACTCTTAAATATGGAGAACAAACCGAGGGTTACGGGAGGGGTTGCAGGAGGGGGGATGGGCAAAATGGGGAAGGGGCGCTAAGGAATCGCCTCCTGAAATCATTGTTGCACTATATGCTAATTTGGATGTAAATTTAAAAAAATTAAAAAATTAAAAAAAAAAAGATCCAGACAGGTTAAAAATAAAGGGGTGGAGAAAGATATATACCATACTAACACTAATCAGAAGAAAGCTCGAGTTATTTTAACTTCGGACAAAGCACGCTTCACAACAAGAATATCCTAAGGAATAGAGAGATGACATAATGATAAAGGGGTCAAATCTCCAAGAAGACATAGCAATTTTAACGTCTATGTGCCCAACAAGAGACCGTCAAAACACACGTGGCTCTAGGCCACCGTAGGGCTGGGAGAAAACTCTGGGCCGGCCCCCTCCAGGGAGCCAGAACCTTCCCTATCCTCACGTGGAATGCCATTCCTGCCCCGGAAGCCGCACCCTACACATCCTTCAACACGGGAACCTGGACGCTGGAGGCTGTACAGCCTCTGAATTGGGACTCCCTGCTTTTGTTTATTTTTGAGAGAGAGAGACAGAGCACAAGTGGGGAAGGGCAGTGAAGCGGGCTCTGGGCTCTGAGCTGTCAGCACAGAGCTTGACGCGGGGCTCGAGCCCACGAACCGTGAGATCACGACCTGAGCTGAAGTCGGACGCTCAACCGACCGAGCCACCCAGGCGCCCCCCCTCCCCCCTTTTTTTTAGCTAGGAGAAACGTGGAGTCTGCCCATCTCATTGATCTGTCTTCAAATCTTTAGCAAACCTGCCCCCAAGAATCCTCGAGAGACTCTCCAATCTTTGCACCCACCGACCACGGTGTGCTGATGGCGAATGGATCCTCTGGATAAGCACTATTCCTGCGGACCAGGTGTTACACGTCAGATGCCATGATTCATACGTCACAAATCCTCAAGGGCATTTCTAAATCTGCTCAGTCACTAGATGCTGGATGACACCAGGGCCATGCCAGCCCTCACGAACTCGAAGGACTCCTCACACATGCAACACACGTTAACTTGCGTGATAAACCCACACTCCGTATCTTCGCCAATAGTAAGCCGGGCGATGCCCCCCAATCCTGTTCCTCCCTTGTCCACCTTCGGGCAACGTCTCCTCACTCGGCCTGTGTCTCGAGGACCATGCCCACCTCTGACCTCTAAGAGCCGGAGTCTGGACCCAGCAGGACTCGCTTAATTTTCTTGTAACCTGAACCAGAAGACACGTAAGAACCCTAAGGCGCCGACAGGCACCATTTCAAGTCTGGGTTTGTTCAGAGTAAGTTTCCAGACCAAAGGGAGAGAAAAATAAAGGACATCAGTAACACGGGCCCCAGGTAGCACATTCTACTTCCCGAAGGTTACCTCAACACCTGGTTGACTTTTTGTACAATGGCAGTCAAATTAAAGCCCTCGTTTTATGTGATGTTTATAAAGTTTTTGAGATCTTTATCACGTTGATCAATTTAGGTATTTGCTGGGGAGACAAATGAAACATTTAGCAATTAGGAAACTGGCAAAATTAGTCTCTCATACCTCATGAGGTGGATTTCCTGGCACTCAGTTCGTAGGAAGAGCCATTCTACTTGGCCTTACCGCCACGGGCACCGATGTCTCCCACCGCGGACTCCTGCGGAAGAATTTACAAACACTCACAGCATTTGGGGGCATGCAGGGTGGTGAGGAGGGGTGGAGACCTGCACTCCAATCAGAGTTTCACCACTTACAGGCTGCAGGACCTTGGGAGGTTTATTCAACTTCTCTGAGTCGCCTCCCACAAAATGGGGTAATCATTAACCCTGTGGCTGTGTGGCCATTAACAAGATAGCGCATGTAAAGAATGCCCAGCTCATACGAGAGCCAAGTAAAGAAGCTACTGTCCTTAGGAGGTACTGTCTTACCAAACGAAAGGACAGAAAAGCACATGTCCTCATTCAGGCAGACCCCACCAAGTGTACTGCAATCCTCCACAACACGAGGTTTCTCTATCCTTCCTGGGATCTTCAGACCTGGGAGCCACACGGTATGTCCATTCACGAACCGGTGCCGTCGGGCATGAAGAGAAATTAGTGAATGAATTTCTTAGTACCTATGTAGTATGCAAACCTGTAATAATCTTTTTTTTTTTAAATAAAACTGCTTTGACTTAGGAAGAAAGATCCAATGTTTAGCACGTGCCAGTGACGCGTTTTCATTACTCAAGGTGCTTTCCCTTTCGATTCGCAACACTCGCCCAAGAGTCCAAGCGCGGGAGAGGCTGTGCTAGAAACCCATCCCAGGATTCTGGTCCTCTGAGTGAGACACACGGCCGGAGCCCCAGGCGGGACACGATCCCAGTCTTACATCTGTAGCAAGGTGGTCTGTCTGCATTTTGAAATTAACTTACCTGTGTGATTCTTTTAGTGTACTTTGGAAAAAAACAAAAAACCAAAAAAACCCCCACTCACACATTTTAGGAAATCTCAAGGGGAAAGAAACATGGTCGCCGCAGGCCCTGTCTCAAACTCCGGGAAGACATCCACAACTCAGGTTTTTACCTTGCTTTAATGACTTCGTTTACGACCTCTGGGAAGGATGTGAACACATCAGGAGTAACAGCCATTTATGTTTTAAGTATCAGGTTTTATTAAAAAGTGCATTTTGATTAATTTATGGTCTAGGTAAGCTGTTAAGATATCAGTATACTCTCTGGAATAATAATAACTTTACAAATATTTAAAACAAACAAAATTTTAAAAGCCTTTTTATTTCCTTCACCATTATTGTTTTACAATACAAATATCACCTTGTGAATACACAGGAAAAAAAAAAAACCCTACGGAAGATAATTCTGCTGCACGTAAAATACAGAATGGATATATATACTTCTTCATTCTTAAAAAACTATTTTGTTCTCCACATTGGCAAGTATGGAATAGAATACTTCCCCAAACATACTTCTGTTAGGAGTAAAACTTAGAGATACATGCAGTTTCTGCACAAATATATTTTAAAGAAATAGATCTCTGTTTTGTTGTTCACCAACAAAATTGTCATCAGAGTATGGATAACTAATTTATAGCTTTCAAGTTTTAGTTAAGTGATCATTTTCAAAACTCTCTCTTTAAAAACAAAGTATTCATGGCTGTTTTCACTGTATAGTTAAAATCGAACCACCAAATAGATGAGAAAATAATTTAAGTGGTACATGTCATTGCCACCTGCTCACAATATGGGAACAGGGCTCTGATTTTCTAATTAACTCCCCCATTCGTTAATTCATAGCAATTTAAAAACCATAAGCAGTCTTCAGATTTAATTTAGCTATAAATGCAAAATTTAGTAGTGTATACATACATTTATATTTTCATGGAATATTTTATTTTAAATAAAAACATTTAAGATTGCCTACTGACCATACAATCAAGACAAGAAAGGCACTAGAAACATAGACAAATTTCTCTCCCAAGAAGCATTTTTTTTTTTAATTTTAACTCTCTTCTCTCTGACATGTAAAAATCTTGAAATTTGGTTTTCATAACATCATTTTGAAAAATAAAGTTAGGAAATACTTAGAAAATCACTTTATAACAGAATCTTTTTTTTTTTTTTTTTGCACTTTTTGACACACTCTCTCTGCTTTTTACAAAACCCAAAGTTACCACACCTTTCTGTGTCTGTCATTTTTTATTTGAATAGCGGTGCAACAGGTAGAAAGATTTCAGAATCGAACCCCATTCAGGTACTTAGAAACCTTCATAGAGACATTTGCTAGAAAATGGCTTACAGCCCAATCTTTGGGGCAAGAGATATGAAAAGTATGTTTTCCCAAGAAAATAATACGCTTTATTTTCCAGATGTGACTGGAAAGACCAGAACTGATGATAGAAAAGCTTACATTTATGCTGTTGCATCGTATACAAAGGAACGTGGTGATGCAGCTTATGCGGAACCCCGGACTCACGAACAGGAAATGTGTGCAGTGCATGATAGGTTACGTTTTCTTTATTGTTGTCCCACGCAGGTCCTTTGGAGAGAAAAAAAGATCACAGTGCTGACCAGGTAACTCAATAGGTTAAGTCAAGGAAACGGCTGAAAGATAACGGGATCGTCTGTTTATGGCGTCTGCTCTCACTGGAGTTCTCAGCACTTGGAAAGGGTCCTCGTCCCCCACTTGGTGCGGCCGTTATGTGTCGTTCACCAAGCGGCTGTATTTCACCTGCCTCCCGAGGTGGACCACCGGCCAGGGGAAGGGCCAGTGGTAAGATCGAGGTACGATTCCTTGGACATTCTTTTCAAAGTACTGAAATGGCCTATACCACCACACCCTAGCCAGGAGGTTCATCTGGGAAGCTTCTTTGAGCACCTATGACGACAAAGACAGGAAACCAGGTCAGGGAGAGCAATTCATGGGCCCCCAAACGAACATATGTACTTTTCTAACGATCTTCCACTTTAAGTGGATGTATTTTCCTAATTACAATTCACAAAGGACCCCGGAACGGCCCTGTGTCCACCCACGTACCCCAGTTTCACACGCACGCCCCCACTCTGCACTCGTGTGCTAACCAGGCCACCCCCTAGCAGGAGAGCAAAGAACTCCAACTCCGGGAGCGCACGGAGAACGCGTGGCTTCCTCGATCTCTTGTCCGTAAGTGCGCGTGCCCCAGTTAGCGTCTCTGTTACTCTTCTGCGATGGAAGTTCAATGTTCAGCTGCTCAGGGGCCCAGGCCAGGAGAAGAGGGGAGGGGTGCCAATCAAACAGCAGGGGGGCCCAGTTTGGAAGGCATTTGTCAGGGACGGGGGACGGTGATACCTGTTCTAGAAGGATGCGATCTCTGTGTCACTCTACTAACACGTTTCTTGCTCATTTTTTGTTGCGAAGTGGGTCAGCATCACGAAAGACCACGCAATCCCAGTTGCCTAGCCCCCCTGGAGAGAGGCCTAAGACATCCGTGGGTTCTCTGCACGTCCCCCCGCCCCCAAGCCAGCACCGCCAGGCCAGGCGTTGAGGGAAGCTGTAATCAGACAAGGGGAAAACTCACTTGCTGATTGGCCATAGTGTGGTACCACCAGAAGAGTCTTGTGGTGATGTAATACGCCACCACCACGTCCACAGTGTAGTGGTCATGCGCTAAGAGAATACAGAAGATCCCAACCACGCTGAGGAGCCAGCAAATCCAGTGGTACCACCACAGTCGTCGAGGGGAGTCTGAAAAGAGGAGCGATTCACAGCGGTTACTCTGATCTTTCCGTCTGAAAACAGATCGTTTGGGCTGCAAATTTAAGGGTCTTAGCTTATGTGTAGTCAAGGTTAGAATGGAAGCAGCTTGGGGCGTCTGGGGGGCTGCGTCGGTGAAGCGTCCGACTTCGGCTCACGTCATGATCTCGCGGTCTGTGAGTTCGAGCCCCGCGTCAGGCTCTGTGCTGACAGCTCGGAGCCTGGAGCCTGTTTCGGATTCTGTGTCTCCCTCTCTCTGACCCTCCCCCGTTCATGCTCTGTCTCTCTCTGTCTCAAAAATAAATAAACGTTTAAAAAAAATAAAAAAAAAATAAAAGTCAATATTTGGGGCGCCTGGGTGGCTCAGTCGGTTAAGGTTCTGACTTCGGCTCAGGTCATGATCTCAGGCTTCATGAGTTCAAGCCCCACATTGGGCTCTGGGCTGACAGCTCAGAGCCTGGAGCCTGTTTCGGATTCTGTGCCTCCCTCACTCTCTGCCCCTCCCCCGCATGCACGCTATCTCTGTCTCTCAAAAACAAATAAGTGTTAAAGAAAAAAAAAGAATGGAAGCAGCTTATCTTATGACGTGACTTTATTAGCAATTGTAATTTATACTTGGCTACTGCTTGATTCACATATAAAGACAGTTGAGAAGGACAAGTGAGAGGATAATGCGTCGTGTTCCATTAAAAAAAAAAAAAAAAGCCTGTCCACTGACGTCTCATTCAACTTACTTATAAATAATTTGGGGTTAATGCTCCAAACAAAAATCAATACTTTTTGGTCTACAGATCCTTACACACGGACTAGGCAATTAGAGTTGATCCAACTGTCTTACTTGCTTCCCAAGCTTTGTGACTAAACACTGACCTGAAACTCTTTAAGAGTCTCAGATTCCGGGTTGATGGGGGGTGGGAGGGAGGGGAGGGTGGGTGATGGGCATTGAGGAGGGCACCTTTTGGGATGAGCACTGGGTGTTGTATGGAAACCAATTTGACAGTAAATTTCATAAATTAAAAAAAAAAAAAACAAAAAGAGTCTCAGATTCCATTTCTCAAACAGAAATAAGAAAGAATCCAAATGCCTGGGGATTTTGGTGCAAGTGCATTCAAAGGCAGGGTAGTGTCGGGTCAATACCTGTCCGTACCTTGATCTGGAAGCTCCCACCTGAGGGGAGCACCATAGTCTCTATTTGTCCAGGCCTTCCCACTTTGCATTCTCAAAGAATGGGCTGAAGAGGGTCTGAAGTTTTACGCAAAAATGTCACTTGAACGTGATCCGTCCTCCCTACCCAGGGGGAGAAAGGTTAGACTTTCACTGGCTTCTCACAGCATACAAGTACTACTCATTTGGGGGCGCCTGGGTGGCTCAGTCGGTTGAGCGTCTGACTTCAGCTCAGGTCGTGATCTCACGGTTCGTGAGTTCGAGCCCTGCATCACGCTCTGTGCTGACAGCTCAGAGCCTGGAGCCTGCTTCGGATTCTGTGTCTCCCTCTCTCTCTGCCCCTCCTCCACTCACACTCTGTCTCTCTCTGCCTCTCAAAAATAAAGACAACTAAAAAAAATTAAAAAAAAAAAAAAAAAGAACTAGTCATTCGTTTAACCAGTATTTATTGAACATCTACTATGTGCCTGGGACAGGAAATGCTCTGGGTATAGAGATCAACAAACAAAACAGGCAAAGGGCCTGCCTTTGTTGGGGGAGATCCCTTCCTGGGACAGAGGAGACACAGTAAAAATAATTATAATAAAGAAGGAGATTTTACACTGTGTTAGAAGGTGTTAAATGCTGTGAAAAAATAGAGTTGAACAGGAGAAGCAGGATCAGAAACCGAGAAGGGGAAGGGAGGTTTGCGACTTTAAATGGAGTGGTCAGGGCAGGGGTGGGGGGCACCGTACCCCACCCTCAGGAAAATCTGCATTGATACACCCTACAGCTACCATTCATTATTCATGTCATGTCAGTCCCGACATGACATCCGTTTTAATTTCTACAACCTGTCCCTCGGCCATAGAGCGGCTACCAGCATCTCGCTCTAAAGACGAGGAAGCTAAGACTCAGAGAGGTTAAGGTCTTTCCCCGTCACGGAGGTGGGGACGGCACCAGGACTCAAAGTCAGAGGTTGTGAGCCGCGTCCTCCAAGTTTCCCGACATGGCCGTGCTTCTTTTGAGGATAAGACTTCACTGCCTTTACAGTACAACCAGCAGGGAGCACTCCCCAGGCTGTGACAACCCCCTCCATTCCCCCCCCCCCCCGGGCAAAAGGGCCAAACCAACAGAAAGTGTTAGAATTCACTCAGAAGGTGCCCCACGCGCACCCCCCAGGCCCCTCCGGACCGCAGGAGAAAGAGAGCCTCATGTCTCACAAACATAATCCGAGAGAAAAAAGGGGGCAAAAGACCATCTATAACGTCATACCACATGTTAATTTTAGAAACCACAAAGCCATCATCGGCAAGACTCAAGACATGCATGGAAATGACACAGGAACATGGGAAGCGAGGCATGAACAGCCTTAATCATATGTTAGGCCTTTATGTGCTTCACGAAGGGTTATCTGAAACAGATATGGTGAATGCCAGCATCTGTTAAATCTGAGCAGGGGACGGGGGTTTATTTAAGTATTTTTTGTGTGTTTCGCAATAAAATATTTTAAGTACATTTAAAAATATATTTCAGGTAGTTGTTTGTAACTTTCTGTGTTTTGAGAGGCAGTGAGCGAGCAGGGGAGGGGCAGAGAGAGCGGGAGAGGGAGAATCCCCAGCACTGTCAGCGCAGAGCCTGATGCTGGGCTCGAACCCACGAACCCGGAGGTCATGACCTGAGCCGAAATCAGGAGACGGATGCTTCACCGACTGAGCCCCCCAGGCGGCCCTTATTAGTACATTTTAAAGGAGACTCCCATTTGGCGCCTGCATCACTTAGTGTCCCTGAGCCCCCGGCTTCTATGAGGGCAGAGACCTCGCTGACCCCCACGCGCAGCGTAGGGCGGTGACACGCGGTCTACATCACGTGCCACCAGGCCTGGGCTCACGAGCTTTCCTCCCGGCTCCTTCCAGCAGCTGTAGCGCAGCCCGAAGGCTCTGCCGACACCAGAGGAGACCAGGCCCCCCCCCCCCCCCGGGGCAAGAGCGGTGACCCCGACCCCCGACCCCGCCCCCCGCGCCGGGGGCCCGCGGTGTCAGGTGCGGTGGGGACGCTGCCGGAGGGCTGTCCTCGACTTACACTCTTTGATAAATAAGTAAGTGAGCGTGAGCATGACCGTGTGGCCGCTGTACAGGTAGTCCCCGCACATGTTGTGAGAGCCGGTGATGGACAGGCCGCCACCGGCAATGAGCTTCATTATCCTCCGCACTTGTGCTTCCCAGTCTCCGAACAGCTGTGGGAGAGGAGAGACGAGAGGGTTACCAGTCCACCCCGGGGTGCTGCGGCGCCCTCCTCCGGTCAGGGCCAGGCTCTGCGATACCCTGACTTCTGCCGAGAAACGCACACCTGGCCCTGGACGTGGCTCTTGGCACCACCTCTGCCATTTCCCGAGACAAAAGGCATCTGTGGCTAGTCACAACCAGCCGCTTTCACCTGCACCTGAGAGCTCGTTAGGGCGGTCAGGGCTGGATGCCCGGAGAGCCAACCCCGTGATCAGAGGGCTGGACCACCAGGGAGGGGCGAGGGCTGGAGGTGGGTGGCCAGTGACTCATCAGTCCTGCTTACAGGGGCGCCTGGTCGGCTCCATCGGTTAAGCGTCCGACTTCTGCTCAGGTCCTGATCTCACAGCTCGTGAGTTCGAGCCCCGCGTCGGGCTCTGTGCTGACAGCTCGGAGCCTGGAGCCTGCTTCGGATTCTGTGTCTCCCTCTCTCTCTGCCCCTCCCCTGCTCATGCTCTGCCTCTGTCTCTCTCTCTCTCAAGAATAAATAAAAACATTAAAAAAAAATCCTGCTTACATAACGATGCCTCCACAGAAATCCACAAGGATGGAGGTTCAGAAAGCGGCCAGGCTGATGAGAAAGTAGAGATGTGGGGAGCGTGGGAGCCCCACGCCCCTCCCCAGAGACCTCGCCCAGGGCATTCCTTCCGTCTGGCTGCCCTAAGTTACATCCTCTTATAATACACCGGGTCTCTGGTAAGTTACATGTTTTCCTTACTTCTGGGAGCAACCTTTGGCAAACTAACCAAATCTGCGGGGGTCACGGGAACCCCCGATTTACAGCTCAGTGGTCGGACGCACAGGTGACAGCCTGCACTCATCACTGGAGTCTGAAGGGGGAGGGGTCAGTCGGTGTGACACAGAGGTCCCTCCAGGGAGGGAGCAACAGAACTAACGCCCCCCACGCGTGCTCACAGAAGCGCCTGGTGTGGGTGCTGAGGAGAGGAGGCGCACGGGAATGTTCCTGCTTTTTGAGCTTCCGTCAAGACACGCAAACCCCCCACGAAGGCTGCCGTGCACGTTCACTAGAGAGGAAGCGTGTGGCCACAGCCGGTCCTTGCGTGCGTGCGCTTTCTGGAGCACGTTTCAGCAGACGCTTGGCCCATTTTTAAAATTACACTGACAGAGAAAGAGTAACTGATCGCGGTTTACGACGGGAGCCACTTGGGGGCAAATATCTGGGACAAGTCCCCGTGCTCAGCTTACAGGACAGCGGCTCTACGGACCCAGCTGATGCTGGAGGCTGAGGAGGTCAAACGGGACTTTCGGCGACCAAAGCGACACAAGGGACTGATTGGATGTACCTTCAATCTACCGAAATCACGTGAGTGGAACCGTGTGCTCTTCCTTTTCAGCAAGAGTGAAAAAATCTCACGGATAAACCTCCGTCTCTGATGCAAGTCTGGGCTGCACGCCAGAGTCATCAGAGGCTTAAACAACACACTCCCTGCCATTTTTCTTTGCTATGTCAAACGGTCTGTATCTTAGGTTGCCAGCACACTAGTCACTTTTAACCAGAATTAAATTAATCACCCTGACCCTTTTCAACATTTCACTGATAACATGCCAGGCTTTGGGAAACACGTGGTCTGCTACAATTTCCCTTTAAGAAAATGTATCAAGATTTCTAGTCAAGGATGGCAGGTTGGACACATGGCACAGAGGAGACAGATTTCCAAATTCAAAGGCTCACCACAAGAAAACAGACCTCTACGGCAAGACTCGGCACCACGAGATTTCAGGTACGCAGTGGGGGTTAGCAAGAGACCCTAATGCCTCCAGAAATCAAAGACAAGCTTCATACTTGGGGTGCCTGGGTGGCTCAGTCGGTTGAGTGTCCGACTTTGGCTCAGGTCATGATCTCATGGTCCGTGAGTTCAGGCCTCGCGTTGGGCTCTGTGCCGACAGCTCGGAGCCCGGAGCCTGCTTCGGATTCTGTGTCTCCCTCTCTCTCTGCCCCTCCCCTCCACTTGCACTCTGTCTCTCTCTGTCTCAAAAATAAGTAAACATTAAAATTAAAGTCATGACGTATTTATAAAAAAAACCACAAACAAGCTTCATACAAAGGATCAAGAGTCAGCTTTTTCAAAAACAATCCTGGAAGACAGAAGGCTTTGGAAAAATGCCTCCAAGTTCCGTGGGAAAATGATTTTCAACTTAGCAACCTATGCCCAGCCATACTTTTTTTTTTTTAATTTTTTTTTAAGTTTATTTATTTTTGAGACAGAGAGAGACAGAGCATGAACGGGGGAGGGGCAGAGAGAGAGGGAGACACAGAATTGGAAGCAGGCTCCAGGCTCTGAGCCATCAGCCCAGAGCCCGACGCGGGGCTCGAACTCACAGACCGCGAGATTGTGACCTGAGCTGAAGTCGGACGCTTAACCGACTGAGCCACCCAGGCGCCCCTGCCCACCCATACTCTTAAGCGACCCTGCAGTACAGGATCGACTAAAGCTGTTTTCACAAGATCTCATAGTATTTACCACCTACATACTCTTCAGGGAACTAGAGAGCATACGCTTTGTAAAGCAGAAAGAGCAGAAAAAAAGAAGAGACAGGATTTGCTAGGTCGTCAGTGAAGGCAGAGCCGAGGGGCTGTGAGCCTGCACAGTGAACCATGGCGGGGGGTGGGTACGGGTGCGAGGGTCATCCGCGGGAAGGTGAAACCACATGGGGGTGAGTGTGCACACAGAACACTAAGAAAGCAAAAGGCAAGGCAATCACTAACTCTCTAAGAAACAAAATGTTGTGCACAAGAGTCATTATAGGAAACGACTTCAGCTGGCTACGAAGAGCATTTAGAAACTAATAGTGTGAACACGAAATGTGGAGTTAAGTCAGAACAGAAATCCAGACCCGGACAGGGAAGAGGGGACAGGAAGCAGGACCGCCCACCGGGGGGGTGGGAGCTGGGGCACCGTGGACCCTCCCTCCAGCCTTCCCGTAGGAGGTCAATAATAAGACTTCCATCAGAAAAACAGAGAAACGGAACTGCCATGTCCCTTATAGACCGCAGGGTAACACACACACACACACACACACACACACACACACACACACACACACA
>NC_064818.1:6338705-6360573 GCF_023721935.1 Panthera uncia
ACACACACACACACACACACACACACACACACACACACACACACACACCTGTGAAAAGTAAAAAGCTATGAAGATAAGCACCACCAGCTTCAGTTAGAATTGTTGAAAGCAGTTAGGAACGTGGGCTGGAGTTGGTCAGGGCTCAGGGGGACGGATGGCTACGGTGTGTCGTGAAAGTTGTACAGAACCATTTTGTTTAAAAACATTTTTAAAATGTTTACTTATTTTTGGAAAAAGAGAGAGAGTATGAGGGCGGGGCAGAGAGAAAGAGGGAGACTCAGAATCCAAAGCAGGCTCCAGGCTCTGAGCTGTCAGCATAGAGCCCGACGTGGGGCTCAAACTCACGAACTGTGAGATCATGACCTGAGCTGAAGTCGGATGCTTAACTGAGCTACCCAGGTGCCCGTTTTTTTTTTTTTTTTTTTTAATTGCACTTATGTAATAAACACGATAGAAATTTTTCAAAAGATTTAAATGGAAAGTTGGGTCCAGTTCTGTCATAACAATGCATAATATAAAGAGGAAAATTATGGCAACAAAAGCCTGGGTAGCTTTTCATTTTATTCCATTTCAGATTGTCTTTCCAAAAACTGTTTTTTACACTAGAAATCCTATTCTCAGGCACCACCACCCCGTAATTTGCCCTCCCATTTTAGCACGAAAATATTTGTGGGGAACCTGTACGCGTGGGGAGGAGGGAGACATTACCAGGTAAACACAGCATCGAGAAAAAAAATAGCTGAAAATTAATGCTGCATTTCTTCCAAGTGCCCTTAAAACACCTAAGCTTTCTTTTAAAAAATCTCTTTCCATGGCTGTCAAACCTCTGGGAGGGGCAGTCTCTTCAAGCTTAGTGGGAAACAGGAAAATAAGGTGGATGGCTATGGCCACATAAAAATTTTAATTATGTTTAAAAAAAAAAAAAAGCAAACAAAGTAAAAGACATGTTGCATAACAACCGGAACAGAAACCAGCTAACATCTTTTTCACGGAAACTGACCATATGAACCAAGTAAATAAGACCAACGTGGGAGACAAAATGTATCAGAGGACAAAGGATATGACCAGCGGGAGGCGTGGAGACTGCCAAACAAACAGATACAAACTTTGCTCGCGCATCAAGTTAGCAAGGCTGAGGGAAGTGGAAGCAGGGCTGGGGCTGGCGGGGCACGCCCAGCGGCTGGGTGAGGGGGGATGAGCCGAATGCACCTGCCAGCCGGGAGGGGTGGCGGGCAGACTGGGCTCTGCCGCTTAGCTGTGTGATCCGAGGCAGCCGGACCAGTCTAACCCTCCACTTCCTCACCTACCACTTGGGGAGCATCATTGTTATGACAATCTACAAAATTCTCCTGCAAAAATCATCGTCGATATTGACCGGCAATCCAAACCGCATTGCCCGTGACTCGTTTACATGGAGTCTCAGAGCCTCCTGCAAAGAAATGATCCCAGATGGGAATGAACCTTTAGGTAGAACTCTCCCACTATGATATTACGTATAAAAGGAACAGAGTGGAAACAATCTAACCAGGAATTGTTATTAAATAACTGCTTGCTTGCTACTGGAAGCCCAGGCCGGCAAGTACTGACAACATCGGGAGTCCCTATAAAACCATTCTCAAACCTACTGAACCGCCATCTGAGGTGACTGGTTAGACTCACACCACAGTGATTCAAATGCGTTGACTTGGGCTACGACTGCGTAATAAATTATGAACGAAATCAGTTTATAATGCCTGTGTAGTAAGTTTGTATCATAAACATCGTCTCTTATCGAGGAAAAAACAAAACATTTGGCATAATCAACTGTATTTTTTTAAAAACAAGCACAGAGAACACGTAGAATGTACAAACTACACGTCAGTAGGGTTTCAATGGCAGCTGGCAGGATTTCTCCCAGTCTCTGTCCCAAAGGGACTTCTAGAAGTCCCCGCTCCTTGGGCTAGAAAGAGAGGAATTCTCTTGGAAGTCTCCAGTTGTGGGATCTCGGCGGCCTTCGAGTGCAGGCAGGACATACGGGAAGAGACTAAAGAAGAGGAAAAAACGGGAACTCTGGTCTTCCCTCTCATGCTTCCTTTAGTTTCATTCCCCAATCTGCCTGCCCCCCTCCTGCAGCATCCTCAAAAAGCTGCTGCGAACATTCTGCGGGGTGTTTCTTACTTGCAGTCGGTGGGAAAGAGCATGGACTGCGCTCACCCCACTGTCGCTGGAAAAGTACCCCGCCCCCCACAACAGGAGGCTGTTGGATGTTCATTTCTGAAAGCAGAGATATTTTGGGGGACGTTCACACAAATCACTGTCTCAGTAGACGCTACACAGCTGTAGTAATTCGCTCTGTGAATTATCGTCTCTTAGGGACACAGAAAAGTCAGTTTTCAGTGAAAATACAGCAATTTTCTTCAGCATCTGATGAATGGCTAAGAAGTAAACTGGCCCAAATCGCTTAAGCAATAACAAGGCACAGGAAGAAACCGCGAGCAGGAGGCGGCGGGAGAGGCTTCCTAATGACACAGACTAATCTAGTACAGTCAGAAACCAGTGAGGCCCTGGCTATTAGAAAGCAGGCTTCCCCAAGTTTTCAGGGCTGAGTACCAGAGCGCTTGGATGAGAATCTGTTCCCCGTCACCCGGTTTGCACACGGTCTAGCCCACTTGCCTCTTCCCTTTGCTGCATCTGAAGAGCAGGGACACTCACCCCCTACTGGCCCGAGAGGGCACGCCCCCCGGAACCGAGCTCACCAAATAACGCTGCGTCATCCAACGGCTCTGCTCTAACCCTGACGAACGGCCGCAAGGCGACGGGAGCGGAAATGCTACTGAGTATAATCCGTGCCCCTCACCGAGGCTTCGCCCTGCAGAAGCCCTGGAAAATCGGCACGGCTGGTCCCATCCGCCGGCTGCTCAGTGTTGGAGCTGGGGAGGGGACCCAAGTCCTGGGACCCCATCTGCCACTGTCCGAGGCACTGCAGGCCCCCTGCACACCACCGGTACCCCCCAGCTTTGCATAAACCAGGACCTGGGTACACGCGGAGTAATTTTCCTCCAGCAGCCTCCTCCTGTCCAGATGTTCAGAGGTCACGTCCTGTGATCATGCCCCACTGCGAAGCCATGCAGCCAGGTAGCTCTCAAATTACTCATTCATTCATTCAATCAGTCGATCATTCAATCAGTCCATCATTCAATGAATCCACCTACTACCATCAGGGCAAATAACTTTTTGTCCCATTCCTGAAGAACAATCTCCCCGCCAAACAGAAAAGTCACTCTCCTCTACAACAAGCCGAGAAGGCCGCTCTGAGCCCCCAGACCACAGGCACACCCGCTAGGGAAGCAGGCATCGGGGCACGGAAGGGCTGGCGGCATGCCTATCACACCCGAGCACCTGCAGCTGAGAAACACACGCTCCACACTGCGGCTTCCCTCAGCTTCTCCCCCTGATGACGGAGCCCGAAACGGCAAGACTCCGCCGCTCCCTGCGTGTCACCCGGCGGGGCAGCCCTCCCAACCAATGACGCGTCCGTAAGAACGAGCAGGAGTTACGAGAACGTCCTTCGCGGGAGAGGTGCTGTGCCTGCGGGTTGGGTGAACGGTTCTTGTGATTCCGTACTCCCGCCCCGCACGATTTCTCACACCGTCTTACTACTACTTGAGCGGGCAGGAGAAAGGGAGTGGTAACAGGGGGATTTTGTGTACGAAAACATTAGCTTTCGTGGGGATGGAGAGTCCAACTTTTCCACGGAGTTTCCCCATTAATGATCCGGCCGTATCCGCACCAGCCGGTGGGGTGGTTGGTGCAGAGGCCGTGACGCCCATTTCACAGATGAGCAAATCAGCAGAGAGGCTGTTTCTCTGTTTCACCCAGTGAGTCGTCTGGGCTCAGATCCCACCTCTCCCCTCCCTAAGCGAGCTTGCCTCTGGGGCCCTACAGACGGCCTGCTGTTGTCCCCAACGCCTCCCCAGATGACAAAGGCTCCAGAGCATCTCCAGGTTGTGGTGGCGGTTCTCACGAAATCCAGCCCACTTTACGCACGTCATTTCCAGGCAGGTGCACAGGAGCACTCGCTGAAGAGCCACTTTCCATAAGTGGGTTGTTTTTTTTTTTTTTCCATTTAAATCAAACTTCCCCGTTTCTATAAAAGCTGTTCTCATGGAAATCGTTCACAAGCCAAGGGCACGTTTTCCGCCTTCTCTAACAAGGTGTTTCCCACCTGTCCTTGACTTTCCTCGCCCTGGGCTGGGCAGTGGCAGAGGGGTGCTCCCAATGTCTCTGAGTCTGCCTGCACAGGAGCACAAGCCCCGGGTCGGGGTCCGGCGTCCGGGGGGCTCTGGACAGACACTCTGCCCAACGCGGCCTCAGCGGTCTCTCGTCTGGAAGACGGCAAGGATGATACTTCCTCGCCCACGGCACCCCCAGCCAAAGTGAGGGGAGGTCTGCTACAAGTGCCTGCTCCGTTATAAAGTGCATCCAAACTTCGGGCAGCATGGCAATGACCATGTCCTTCGGGGAGAATCCCACCCCGGCACCCAGCAATCCAGATCGGGGTGGCTGTCCACGCGGCCCTCACCGACTCTCGTCCGTGGTCACAAGGCACTTTTCTGAACCCTTCTCCTCCACGTGGTAACTGCTTCATTCCTGGGAAGACTTCGTTCCACCCACAAATATCGCGTCCACCTCCACTGATGTGGCGAGATTTCACTGCGCGTCCTCTTAGAACACATTCGTGCAACTTCTAAAAAGACGTTTCCCTCCCTTAAGGTCTGAAGGATCTGGCTCTCTGCACCTCTCCATTGTCAAGTGTATCCATCCATTCTAATACCATGCGGGTTGTTTTCTTTTATTTTTTATTTTGTGGGGGCACGGTCTCTCTAATTATCATCAATAAAACACGAAATGCCTAACCAGCCTCCCTTCCTCCCCCTAAAAATTTCTGTATTTTTTTTATGACCTCTAGTAAAGGAGACTTACCAAAGCTTCACAAAATCTTTAAAAAAGGTTGGCTCCAGATTTCCCATTTTCTTATTTGTTACATTAAATAAATCCAGTATTTCAGCAAGGCACTAATCCCTTTAACAAAAGTACACTTGCTTTTAGTGTTGAGCGATCCTTTAGCCTCACTTGTTCATGAAGCAAAAATTTATAAGCAAATTCCCTCAGATGTTTATTAGGAAAATCCCTAAATCTAAAGGACAGTACAGGTCTTCCTCGACTGTACTGCCTCCTAATAAACCCACAGTGAGTTGAAAAATGTAAGTGGAAAATGCGTTCACTGTTATCACTGTAAAATCAGAAAATCCTAAGTTGAGCCGCTATCCTTGGGAATCGTGTGTCTGATAAACACCCACAGACTCTGTGCTTAGCCTCCTCCATCATCGATGTGCTGCCACCCTTGCTCCATTCTCCCTCTTTTTCCTGGACCAGTTGAGGACAAACTGAATATGCTAGGACATGTTCCTCCACTGTCACACTCCTAACTTTTAACAACGAGGCAGTATGGTCCCAGTTAAGACATCTCTGGAATGCCCTTCACAGCTCTTATGCCCCAGCCAAGGGTCTGATCAGAGAATGCACAGTGAGGACACTTGTCACAGTCTTAATTTCTCCCAGTCTGCTAGTTTCTCGGTCTTTGTTTTTATGACGCTGATATTTCTGAAGAGTCCAGCCTCGTTTCTTTACAGAATGTCCCTCAATTTGGGCTTATCTGATTGTTTATGTTCAAGTCCAGGTGAAATGTTATTGGCAGGAATATTACAGAAATGGCAGGCCCTTCTCTGCACACCATAGCGACAAGCATCTCTCATCATTTGTCCCGTGACCGCTTTGATCACTTGGCTACAGGAGTGCCTGCCGGATTTCTCCACCAAATACGCACCTCTGCCCCTTTATAATTAATAAGCAGTTTGTGTTCTTTTCTAAATTAGCTAAGTATCATGCCCTCAACCTTTCACCTAACGGCCTTAGCACCAATAATGGCTCCTGCTTGAATTACTACTGTAGTCGTTACAAATGGTGATTTTCTAGTATTTCTTTTACCTTTTTCTCCCTCAATTCTTAAAAGCTGTTTTTGCTCTAATGTATTATAATCAACTACTGTCATTATTTCATTGTGATACTATAATTATCTCAAACACGGCCAGCGGGAACCTCTCCAGCAGGGAGTATGGCTTCTCAATGGGATGCCCTGGCCTGCGGTGGCCGGGCAGCCCTTCCCTCAGGACACAAGTCCATTTGTCCATCTGCCCCTACTCTGACACAGTGGAAAACGCTTCCTGGAGACCCATCTGCCACCACCTGTGGGTCTCCCTGGGGTGCCTACTGAGTTCTCTGAGCCTGGTGACCTGCTTACTCTAGACAGCTGCTGCCACGTGGAAAACCTGTCACCTTCCCAGTGTCCCCCAAACACAGCCCTCCCTCTCCACCTCACCTCTAAATCAGGCCATAGTGGCAACGCGGACTCATCGCCTCCCTCACGACCCGAGACGTGGCCAGACTCCCTGCCGCGTCACTAAAGACCGACAATAACTGGGAGGCAGCGGGGGGGGGGGGGGGGGGGGCAGCTCTGAATCAACTGTAACTCCCTCACACCCCCGGGGGTGCCAAACGACAGGGTGTTCAGGACAGGGGCCCGGCATCCGGCACCTGGGCAAGTCCTCTGTCCCCCCTCCCTCCCAGACAGCTGGAGGGTCCCTCGAAGGGGCACAGGTGACCACCTCTCACTCCTGCTATGCCTTCCCCCGCAGCCTGGCTCCTCAGAAGGGTGACAAGACCCCTCAAGTCTGCCCACTGTGCCTCTCCGGCTTCATCCCTTGCCACTTGCCACTGGGGCCCACACCCAGGGTCACCCCCCTTCCCCAGGCCTCCTCTGTACTTCCCTGTGGCTTAACCCCACCTGGTGAACTCCTCACCCTTTGAGACCTGGCCGGGACAGCCGACACCCAGCAGAGTATGCTACCTTCTGCGGGCACCATAGGCAGGTGACGGCGATCTGCCGGGTGACTCGGGAACCTGGGTGCCCATGGAGGCCCCTGTGGTATCGACCTGTGTATCCTCAAATCTCACCCCACATAGGGCAGGTGCTCTAGAAATGCTTGTTCAGGAAACAATCTCCCTGCCTCACAATCTGGGGGCTCTCTGGGGATGTCCCGTAAATAAAACCACGCAGAAAGTCTAAGGCTTATAAAATGATGTAAAACTGCACATATCAAGGGTAAACTATAAGGAAATGGGAATAACTGCACAGAAAGCAAGATGAGAAATACGTAAGACGACGATGCATAAAGGACTAATAAACATACGGAAACATGAACAGTAAACAGGGCACTGAGTGATTGTAAAAACTTTCCTCTTCCTGTATCGTTTTTAGTGTATCTACAATAAATGTGTAGTTTCTTTAAAATGGAAAAAAATCTTTTTAAGAGAGAAAACAATCCAGTGCATTTCTATTTTTTTTTTTTTTTTTTGTCCCCGAAAAAGGAAGAGAGCATTGGCAGCAGACAGAGGAAGAGCCTTGGGATGGGGAAGGGTCTGGAAATTACCTGCGAGAAATAGTTAAAAGTGAGATTGAACACGGAAAGGGGGGTCACGGTGACGACGGTAAGAAACAGGGCAGCAAGCAGAAAATGAGGTGAAATCGCGCACTGACAAATTAAATCCCACACGATTCCACAGCAGGACATGAAGCTACTTTGGTAAGGGACGCAGGCCATGTTCTCACGGCCGACAAGGCCCGCGGGACCTTGTCACAACCTGGGATCGGCGGGCGTGCAGGGCTGCCTGCCACGGGGCAGCCACCTGAGAAAGCACCAGAAGAGGCCACGAGGTCCCCGCAGAGCAGGAGTGGGGCCTCCACGTCTCAACCTCGGGCTGCAGGAGCTTGCACCTTTCTCGATTCTGGGATGTGGGCAGGAGAGAGCACGGAGGCCGTTCTGTCCCGACCGCAGAACAGTGAACCCCCGCTGCCACCCAAACACAGCCTGTCCAACGGCGGGCCACGTTCAAGTGCATGGGGGCGGGGGGTGCAGAGAAGAAAACTCAACTTTGCACCTGAGGAGAACCACGTCACTAAGACGCCGTGTCAGATCACGGCACCGGCCAGCCGCGCGCCCTTGCTGCCATGTGACCGTGACCCTCTCTGTTCCAAGGTCACCACGGAGACCACACAGCAGAGCCCAGCATGCACCTCAACGTGATCTGAGCCACGGATTCCTTCGCAGGGTGACTGGCAAGAGAGCTGAAACAGCCCCACGGTACCTCCTCCGTCAGCCATGGGCTGTGCGCGAACCTGGGGCCCGGGGCGGGTCTTCCTTTGCCCCGACGGTCAGAGCCAACGTTCGTACGGAAAGCTAAGGACACCACAGAATTCACGAATATTTGCCGTTGCGTTTTCTTTTTTAAAACTGGATCTGAAAGAGCGGGAACAAGAGGCAGGTGGCTATGTTCTGGTTGGTTCACACACTCCTGGCAGAAAAGCTCTGATGATGGTAACGGGGCCGACGGCGTGACCGGCTGGCGTCCGCTAGGCCAGAGGACACGTGCGTCCCAGGAGCTCCTCATCGAGCAGCTGCACACCGCGACTCCCCTCTGCATGTCCCCAGGGGGGCTCAGCTCTGTGGCGGGAGCACTGACGGAGGCCTCTGTCCTTCCTGCCCTGGTCACCGCACACGACCGTCACGGTCCCGCCGAGTGCCGAGCACACGGCCAGGAGATGAGCGTACTGAGTGCCGCGAGCCTGCAGGGCCCTTCCTCCTGGAAGCCCCACGTCCTGGGCACCGGCATTAGGACTCCCAACGTGACGGCAGAACCGACAGACGACGTCACACACAAAGCGTCTTCTACGGCCCAACTTGTCCCACGCAGCTGAATGACGCCAGGACACCGTGCGAGGGCCACCAACCGACAGGCTGGGAAAGGGGTCACGTGGGGAGCTCTCGCCTCTGGAGGCTCTACTTTCCGCCCTGTCTCGGGCCTTTTCACGTGCCCGCGTGCGCAGAACGTGACGGCTCCCGTGCTCGCCCAACCTTGACCCCGTACCGCTAACCGTCCTAGACGGCGCCCCACTCAGGGGTCTCCCAAGTGCCTCACGCATAACTATCCCAGTGAGAAGACCCAAGGGGCCTGTGAAACCCTCATTCCCCACGTCAGGTTTTTGCCCAGGGGTACGACCTGCGCCCTCCTGCCCTCCCTCCGGGGGACGGCCAAGCACCAGCCGCTGCAGCGCTCTGCACAGGGACCACGAGGGCGCGGGCTTGCACCAGGGGGCCGAGGCGCTGTCCACACAGGCACCTCTGTCCCCCACGCTCACTCCTCGCTCGCCGGCCCCTGGAGGCGTGCGACGCAGGCCGGCCTGTGACGCGAACGTTCGCCAGACAGGGCAGGGCGTAGGGTTGAAGCATACCCTGCCTTTGGCGTTTTCCGTCGACTGAGCCCTACGTGCTGCCATCTCCCCCGAGCTCCTTCAGACAGACCCAGAAAGTGTCACTAGTGCTGTGCAGCCACTAAGGAGACTGGGGAACTGAGAAGGTCAACGCAACTGCCCTGGCTGGGAAGGGGCTGTGTGAGACCGTCCTGACTCTGACCTCAGTTCTTCCCACTACTCGTTACTCGGTCGGTTTGTCCTTTTATGGGGTGAGAAGCCCCCTCTCTGTGCAACAGGTCAGGGGGAGGCTGTTCTGGAGGCGAGGCTATGGAGGGTGGGGTGACTTCCTGAGGCTCCTTTCAATCCTGGCTGATTAGCCGTGGGCAGGGCTCTGAAGCAGCAAAGCTGATGTCCAGGGTCCCCCTCTAGCACCCCTTCTCCCCCTTCTGACACCGTTCTAGTCCTCAACTGGTCACTCGATTGCTCGAGCTTGGCCCGCCATGCCAGGGGCAGCCCCGGCCTCCGTGGCCTCCCCGACTCTTCTGTCCAGCATCAGAAACCATTCCCTTGTTCCTGGGGACCGTTCCTGCCGACGGAGTCACAACTGAACTGGAATCAAGTCTCCAGAGCCAACTTTCTATTTAGAGAAAAAATGGAGGACAGAAAAAGGCTAATCGACACTACAAAGGAAAAACCGGATAAATCCAGAACGTGGGATACCCCATGGAATAGCCTGTCTGATCTCCATGGGTTACGAATGGGCTTAAAACAAGAAAAGAGGGAGAAAGGAGAGAGTACTGGCCTAGAATTGGAGACTTAAGAGACAGATCAACTAAATGTAAGGAAGTTGGCTCCTGTAACTTGTACAAACTGATGTTTTTTAAAAAAAATTTTTTTTAACATTTATTTATTTTTGAGACAGAGAGAGACAGAGCATGGACGAGGGAGGGTCAGAGAGAGGGAGACACAGAATCTGAAACAGGCTCCAGGCTCTGAGCTGTCAGCACAAAGCCCGACGAGGGGCTTGAACCCACGGACCACGAGATCATGACCTGAGCCGAAGTCGGCCGCTTAACCGACTGAGCCACCCAGGCGTCCCCAAACTGATGTTTTTAAAGGCATTTTTAAAACAACCAAGATGGTCTACGAACTGGGAACTGCCGATACCGAGGAATGACAGTTGATCGTGTTGACTACACCAACAGCATGAAAGTTATCAATAAAATGTCCAAAATTTTCAGATGCATACTAAAGTAGATAGCCATGAAACGGCATTACCTGGGGTCTGTTTTAAAATACCTCAAGGGGTGCCTGGGTGGCTCAGTTGATTAAGCGTCCGACTTCGGCTCAGGTCATGATCTCGCCGTTCCCAAGTTCGAGCCCCACGTCCAGCTCTGCACTGACGGCTCGGAGCCTGGAGCCCGCTTCCGATTCTGTGTCTCCCTCTCTCTCTCTCTGCCCCTCCCCCACTCGAGCTTTGCCTCTCTCTCTCTCTCAAAACTAAATAAAAAACATTTAAAAAAATACACATATACTTTTAATTTTTTAAATACGTCAAAATAAAATGAGATGAAGCTAACGTAGCCACTCTTGATAATCACGGCGTCTGGGGGGTTGGGCACGTACAGCTTCCACACATGAGGTTCTCTGCCCTGGGAGACGCGCATGAACGGTTTTAGAATAAAAATTATTTTCTGAATCCTTTCTTCCACGAGCCTAAAGGAATTAGATTTAACACATTGTAACTAATTGTGCTCACTTTTTTTGCTAAGCTGTACTCACGTTTCATCCCCTCCCACGTTCTTTTATTTAAAAACTCCCGATTTCCAAATGACCATCACGAGGGACGGCCCCGCTCGGGATTTCTGGCAACACCATAAACCAGAGGCACGTCTGAGGTTTCGTTTTTTGGCACAGTTCCTGCTGTGACCTCTTGTTTTTACCAAGAAAAGCCACAACTCTTTATAGCCTCGGGACCTTGGCTGGATTTGCCTATGACTCAGGCAGGCCGTGAGTGCCAACAGGCCCCGGGCGTGGGCCGGCCGTCCTGGGCGCGATGGCAGAGAGAGGCCGTAAGGAGAAACGGAGCGGGAGCCAGGGCAAGGGGGATGGCCGCACGGCACAGTCCCTCACGGCCGATCCGGTCCGTGGGCCCGGCCAGACTTCCCATCTACCTAAACGAGCGCGCCCCACTCCCCGCTGGAGACGCTTCTCGACGTGCAGACTTTTTTTAAGAAGCCGAACTCAACTTAGGCACATACATCTCAACTGTCAGCCTACTACTGAGAACACACGGCTGATCGCCAGCCTCCCCCCCGGAGTCCACGTGCATCACTGGAGCCTCCCGGCGAAGATATTTCCTACAGCCCGGCAGCCCCAGGCAGGCACTCAGTTTTCAGAGGCCGCAGAAGGGAGGCTGGCTTCCCGGGAGGAAGAGGGGACGAGGTGGAAGGGGGAGGGCGGTGGGGCTGCTGTGAGGGACGAGCGGAAGCTGGGACCACCTGTTCTTTGTGGCGGCTTCTCCAGGGTGAGGAGTCTGAAGTGAACCAGAGGAAGAGAGAAGCAGGGGACCAGCCACCCTCCTGGGCACACGCGTGAGTCTTAGAAGGGAGACCGGTAAATAAGCACGTAACTTAGCGGGGTCCAAACCTTCAAATGATAAAGACTCCGCTTCAAAAATCCAATAGGTTTTGCAGCTCTCTTTCATGGTTCCAGCAGAGAAACTCTCTCTTCTGGAAAGAAGAAACTTTATAAAAGGGGAGGGAGCTGAAAGGACATGGGTGTTTTACCAACATCAGCGCGATGCAAAAAGAATCATTCCAAACAAGTTCCAGTGACCTCCCTAGTTGGAAGCATTGCAAGGTAAAAGTTATTTTGTGAACCGGGTGGAAAAACAGAGACGGTAAGAGAGGAACGGTTTACGTTAGCGAAAGGTCTCTGTGCCGCCAGAGAGATCAATAGGGCCACACGCGCCTCTGGGGAGCGGTGACCTCGTTCGGGTGGGTGGAGGGCACGAGGGGACAGCGTCTCCTGCTCTGCCGTCAGAGATGACCACCGCAGGGATTAGTAGAAAGAAGGAAAAAATATCACTGGAGGCCGAACCTTCCACCCAAGAGAGGGGAAAAAAGCATATACAAGCTCTTGGATCTGTGTCAAGGGAGCGAATGGTATTTTAAAAGTTTGGCAGGAAAAGCAAAGAGCTACACCCACACACGCGGCTTAACCGCCTCCAGCGCACTCACCAGACCACACATGCTCCCAGCTGGGGCGCATGGCGGGGCCTGGAGATGTGGGGAAGGGGGGAGGGGGCGGGCGCCGGGCCACACTGCTCAGTAACCTTCCCGGACGGGTGGGGGGGGCCTTGACTACACTCTGAAGAAACTTCTACCTTCGGCCTTAGTCAAAGGACCCCCGTGCCGGAGGACAGACAGAAAACACAGGGAAAATCACAGTGAGCAAAGATTACCTTCGGAGAGCAGTTGAAATGCATACCGGGCACCGGGAGTGTGGTTACATACATTGTGATACAGCGGTAGAGGTACAGCGTGCCGACTATGCAGAAAAATCTTCTGCTAATGATAGACCTGGAGAAAGGGAAAAACAGGGCACTCAGTCAGGAAATTCTGCAGGTGCATTTCAGTTCTCCGTGACCCGACCAAGCCAACCCACCCGACGTTCCTTGAGAGCCTAGAATAAGAGCGTTCTCATCAAAGCCAATAGACTGCGGTGAGGATTCTGAGAACGATGTTGTGGTTTTTGGTTTTTACTATTAACTGGCCCAGAGAGTCTCAAGTGCTCGCTGTTGCTACTGATTAGGCTACCCGAGGCCTTAAACCTGAGCTGACGTTCGCCTGACGTGTAAGGGCCCGCCCCGCCCCGTCACAGCTGCCTTAGTGTCTGTGCTTAAACGCGTGCAGTCTCTTCTGTCATACAAGGAAAATGCTCAGAAAAGTACAATGGCACTAAAGTGCAAATTCAAAATTCTTCTGACCAGGAATGGGTCAAGGACACTGAACAATTTCGCCCGTACGTCCCAGAAAGGGATTCTCCGAGCTGATCTCTGAGAAAGCATGACGTCAAGGCAAAGAGCCTGAGGGCCAGCATGTGAGCCCGCCGCCCCTCTCCGTGTCCTAACCACGTGGCCGTGGGACAGGCCACAGACATCTCTGACTCGCGCTCTGTGTACCCGTAAACCTGGGGTAATGGCATCAGAAATCCCGTATGGAAAGCCCCCGTCACACACGCACGACGGTTACATGGATGGACGACCAAACAAGCAGGAAAGAGACACAGAGGCTCTTCGTCCTTCACCTTGATGAGCCTTTCTAACGAATTACCTGACCCACACACGTGCACGGGGTACGGAGTTGGCGGTCCACACGGGTCACCTTCAGTTAGATTAAGTTGTACTGACTTCAGGGAATCCTTGGACAAAAACGGTCCCTCCCTTCCTACGTCTAGCCTGTTCTTCCACAGGCCACGATCCCGGTCCTGGGGGCTCCTCCCTCCGCCATGAGGAGTTCAAGGGTTTCCTTGGCCTGGAGCGGCCGGAGTTAAACACACAAAAAAGTCTGAGACACAGGGGCCAGGCTTTCCTTTTGGACCCTGGGCGTTCAGTCACTCTACAGTCTACGGTGTTGCTCGATTCTTAGGCAGGATGGACATCCCTACTGCAGTGGGGACTAGAAAGAGAACTTGGTGCCACCCGTATTTTTGGTGGTAACGAGAGGAACAAAAGTAACGGGTTCAGTAACGGGCCGGCTGTGGGAGTAAGAAAGAAGAACAAAATAACCCACGCAACCGCACTGGCATTTCATTCCTAACTGCACCTGTTGGTGTATGTTACTTACGACGTATGGATGGAGTCTGGGTGTTTTACCCCCTCACCCACATTTCAGAAACTGGGTCAGAATTGCTCACCACAGAGGTGGTGTTACTTTCTCTTAGCGAAGCTGTTCACACCACCTCCAAGTGCAAGAATTTACCCAGCACAGAGCTGTCTTGGAAAGGTATGCGCCGCTCGGTACGACAAAAGGCACGATATAATTAAACAATACAGAGAAGGACAACAGTAGAGAACAATATGTACCCCATGAATGTCTGACCAAGAACACTCGAAACACCAAAGTGAATTATAAAGATTATCTTACTTCACAAGGAAATGCCCTCTCTCACCACCCAGCCCCAACCAACCAGAATTATTTGCAATTTCACTTGACGTACCCAAGAAAGACCTAAGACACAAAACTGTTTATCCAGATCTGTTTCTCTCTCTAGGGGTAGAAAAACAAAGTGACTGCTACCAGTTAATCTGGGTAAAGACGACAATTAAAATTAAAAAAAAAAAAAAAAATTTAAAGTAAGGGGAGCTTGGGTGGTGGACTCTTGATTTAGGCTCAGGTCAAGGTCTCACAGTCATCTGATCGAGCCCGTGTCAGGCTCCACACGGAGCATGGAGCCTGCTTGGGATTCTCTCTCTCCCTCTCTCTCTCTGTCCCTCCCCACTTGTGCGCTCTCGCTCTCTCTCTCTCTCTCTCTCTCTCAAAAATAAATAAATAAATAAAAATAAATAAAATAATAAGTAAACTTTAAAAAAAAAAGAAAAAAATTAAAAGTAACAAACATCGAAGATTCAGTCACATTTACTCTTTGACTTGAAGTGAAAACAATCAAATGAATTTCTCATGTGACTTCATCAGTACTGACAAGGCCACGAGTTGAAAGTGGCTGTGAGAATCACTTAATCTTTTAAAAATTAATCTTAGAATATCTTCAATCTATAAAGTTAAGCTAGGATCTCCCCCCACAAACTTAAAAAAGTAGATCATAAAAGTGTTTCAAAGAAATGTATTAATCATTACTTAATCATTAATCAGTACTTAAGGCACTGATTCCTTCATCAAAAATTTCACACGTTAGAATGTTTTACTTACTTAGAGGTTCAAAAGTTCGAGATGTGTTTTTTAAAAAGGTTTACAGCAGTTAAAAATGGAACAAGGCAACAAAAAAGCCACAGAGAAAGTGTTGATGAGGTATTACGAGAAATCCAGCAAATGCCAAGAACAAGACACTGCTAACTGTCGACACCACAGTGGTGTTCTTCTCGCGTGGGGTCATCTCTCCTTTCACGCCAGAGAGAAGCCTGTTCCCCGTCCGCTCACACTGTGCCCTGACCATGACCTCCTCAGGTACTTGTCTTTGGCCGTGGCTATCTATTTGCGGACTACTTGACTAATAGGCCCTTACAACTTTTCCTGAGACAGAAAAAAACCAGAAACAATCCACGTTGGTGAAATGTGATTATACAGGTACAAGAATAAAAGCACTAATTACTATTTTACAGACAATTATTAAAGACTTGTTAGAGGAGATGTCATGTCTAGAACAGGTGACTGTGAACTTTTCAACATCCCTAATTTAGAAAGGAAAAAAGTACTCAGAACCTGAATAAATACTACCAAAGTTAGGTGGGTTTTGGCACCTGGCACAATGGTCTGTAAAGTTCTATAGGAAAAAAGGCTGAAAGAAGTCAACACACTACAGTGTAAAATTAAAACACTGGAGAGTCCTTCTGTTTCCCACAAGCTGTCTCTTTCAACTAATCCACAGCCAGAAAACGTACAAATGCTTTCAGAGCTCAGACCTGGTCTGCCTGCTCTTTATGGAAGCTTCTGGCCCTTAGAACCAACGGGCCCTGAAACACAGCAGTGGACTAAGCAACAATCCAAGAAGCGAGAAACAAGAGAAGCACACGTGGCAGGGACAGGACAGGGAGACCCGTCGTCTGTGGCGCAGTCGTGGGTCCGCCACGCAGACCCGGTGCTCTGAGGGCATCACACGGGTGCTCGGCCTCTAACAAAGGTGCACCTGGTGACTTGGGCCACCGCAACTAATTTCCTTGAAAATTACTTCCTCACCAACAAAAGGACACCTCGCCTCCTCCTCCTCCTCACGAATCAGAGAGATGCTACTGAGGTGTCTTTCCAGGCTGTTACGAACAGTAACCAGGATTTTGCCAGATTTCTCCCATATGCCAGGCTCTGTGCCATTTAGCTCTTAAGGCAACCTGCAACGCAATACGATCCTCGGTTCACAGATGGGGAGACTGAGGCTCTGAGTTTAAGCCGAAGTACAAATATATCACACGACACGAAAAGACTCGGGAAATGGGTGTCAAATTGTGTAAGGAACCCCAATTTTACCTGGAGAACACACTCTGTGCACCTACAGATGAGGTGACATCCCAACACATTTAAATCACGTTGAAAAATCTATTTAACTCAGATTTTTCACTAAGTTAGGGTTTTACGTCATATTTCCTATCGACCAGAACTCTAAAAACGAAGAGTTCTGATGATAATTTAGTAGGCACACTGGTTATCACAGTCCGGGACCAGATCCATCTAGATCTCCAGCACTAAAGGCGTCTACCACCGTGCACGGCCACGTCTGCTTACCCGCTGGGGTTCGATCTGCGGGTCTGGAGCGGCAGCCACGCCTCGGTGTTCCGTCTCGCCCGCACTCCCACACAATGACCTGGCACCTGTTGTCCCTAACACCACCCGTGCTTCCCTAAAATCCCTTCCACACGGATGAGCCAGGATCATTTTTTTGGAAACAGATAAACAGAACACAGCCTCTGACCCCCTTCAGTGGTGGCCAAATGCGTTTACAGTTCGATCCGAAGCCCTTACCAAGCCCAGGAGGCCCGGGACAGCCCGGCCCGCCTCTGTCCAACCTCACGTCCCGCCGTTCCAGCCGCTGTCGTCCGGATTCAACCCCAGTCCGCTGCCACTGGCGCCCTTGGAATCTACTGTGCAAAGTCCCTCCTGCCTCAGGTAGGACCTCTGTGCCCGCCATTCCATCCGCTCGTTTCCCAGGATGCTGCCTGTCACTCTGTCCTCTGGCAGGAGACTCTGGAGAAGTTCCCTGGTACGCTCTATCCCATCCTTGTGTTTTAATTTCTTCACCACCCCCGCCCCATTCCCATGCTCTGTGGACATTTACTCCAAAGTGGGTTTTTTTGTTTTTTTTGCGAGAGAGAGCGCCCACACACACTCACGAGCAGGGGAACAGCAGAGAGAGACGGGGGACAGGATCAGAAGCAGGTTCCATGCTGTCGGCACAAAGCCCAATGTGGGGCTCGAACCCCCGATCCACGAGACCAGAGCTGAAGTCGGACACTTAACCGACTGAGCCACCCAGGTGCCCCTCCAAACTTCAACAGGTTTTAAATGTTCTCCTCCCTTTACTTCCTTGCTACCAGCCCTTGGGTTCCCTGGATAATGTCAGCCCCTCACCACTGCCTACTCAAGTTCAAAGTCCCCTCCACCAGACCCCACAGCTGCCTTACCTGGCAGACACAAAGCCCACTCCCCGGGGCAAAAGAAGCTGCTCATTATTCTCTAAAACCCTAGCTTCTTGCGTTTGCCCTGAATCTCTCTCCTTGGCCTCTGCCATTATCCCGTCTGCAATAATCCCAGCCACCCACCCCAAATGCCACCTCTGCCCGAAGCCTTCCAGATGTCCCCAAATGGACAGAGCCACTTCGCCCTCTGCACCACTCTTGAACTTTGCTTCTACTTTATGGTATATTTCACGTGACGCTGACACCACCATTAGCAACAGAGGGGCTCGTCCCTTCTACCAGGGGAAGCTCTTAGACACGGCTGGGCCTCTCTTTTAGTCCCAGTGAGGCTCACGGTGGTACCTGCGACACTGGCCAGACCACGCGGCTCTGTGCCTCAGAACATCGCTTCTTTATTGCCTCTGACAGGCCCTTCCCGCCTCCTTCCGTAAACGACTGTCCTTTAAACTCGTCCATGTATCAGCCAGAACTAACCCGCCTCCGACACTCACTGTGCACCTTCCGGCACGCGCAGTAACATTCACAACACCTGCTAGGATGGCTGCATCCACGCAGATGCCCGCAGCCCGGGACCGAGCCGCCCCCCGCCGTCCCGTGTCTTCACAGCCCTCACCCGGGTCTCGACTGGTCCAGGTGGACGGACAGCCATGAAAACCTGGAGCTTAACTCACTACTTTGTGAAAGAAAATGCCAAGGAAAGGTTTGTGAAACACACAAAAGGGACAGGGTAAATGCCGTGGGACAAAGAGCAAACGTGCATGCCCCCCCCCCCAAAGATCTGTAACTCATTTAATATTTCCTGGGCACCCGCAAGGGTGGATGGCACAGCCTGTGAGTCAGGAGACAGACATGCTCACAGACCCCGCCCAGACAGGTGTCTGTGCATGCGGAATGCCTTTCTCCCTTTTAATGAGCCATCTCAAAGAAATTTTACATCTTTGGTATTATTTTAACCACATTCCTGCTTAGCATAGGTTATTGTCCCATTTTACAGAAGGAAAAATCAGGATGTAAAAAGTTCAAGCACTAGCCTGGGGCCAGAGCCAGTCAATGAGAACCACATGGGCCCTTGGTCTCTGGAGTTTCAACCAGCTGTTCTTTTCACTAAAGAAATGGTCAGGGCAAAAGAAAAAAAAAAGGCAATGGCTTAGGTTTTCTTTCCTAAGTGCCATGTAGAAGATGTGCACTCTAATACAATAATTGATTACAAGCAGGAAACGATCCACGCTGGCTTAAGGAATTAGCAAAGAACAGGTCATATTATAAAACTGCCCCCACTCAATATATCAATATATACGTTATCATTTCCTGGGTTAAACAGAGACTGTAACATAAGGTAAAGAAAAAAAATGTTACTCTACAAGATATGAGAGACGATATCTATATGATCTGCCTGGAACAGTCATGAAGAATCAACGTCAAGTGTCTTCCAGAAACTGCTAGATCTATATGTGCAAAACAGAAGGAGTTACGTTTCTTGTTGGTATTTCAGGCTATTAACAAAAATGATATATGTTCACCTGCACACGTATATACGTGTGTATAAACATGTATGCTTGTGTTACATATACATATATATAACACATAGCTATACGCACACACATAATGCAAGCACATACGTGGTATACCCAAATACATAGATCTTACGTGTCCATAACATATATGCATCATATACATAAATGCCTACATGCATACATATGACGCATATAGGTATATGTACACTCACATCTTTCCTACATCAAAACTTACCACCTTGAATCACCTTCTTAGGGTCTGGTTCTGTCACAGCTAGCGGAACTGAACGATTATTGATGTTTGCTCTGGGGCTAATGGATTAACCTTAAAAGTAACACACTCTCCTTCTCACAGAGGGTTTCAAAAACCGTAATAAGCACATACATCAGCAGCAGTGGCTAACACTGAATTTTTGGCACGGTGATGAGCACAGGGCAACATTCAATAAACGTTAGCCGCTGCTATTATTTATTTGTTCACGTAGGGACGCCCGGCTGGCTCACAGCCGGTAGAGCCTGCGACTCTTGCTCTTGGGGTCCTGAGTTCGAGCCCCACGTTGGGTATGGAGATTACTTCAAATTTTTTAAGATTTCGGTATTTGTTCACGTAACAAAAATACACGTGCTGGGCACTGGGAATGTTGTGCTGCACAGCACGGACGGGAAGCCTGCCTGGGTGCTTGCCTAGCGGTGGAAGGGGCGGACAACTAGCAAGACAAATAAGCAAAATACAGAGCATTTTATCTAGAGAGCGAGGCGGTCAAACTGAGCGAGGGTGTGGGGGAAGGCAGACTGCAGTCTGGGGCTACGCGGGTCGGAGGAGACGTCCCTGTGAATGGGGGTTAGCCAGGAGGATGTCCGTGGCAGGAGATTCCAGACAGGCTAGCGTGTGCGGGCGTCTGCTGACAGGTGAGGGGTGGTGGAGTAGAACGTCTGAGGACAGGAGAGCTGGGAGGACCCCCCCGGGTCAGCACGAGCACTTTGACCTCAAAGCTGTCGCAGCTGGGAGAAGAGGGAGGTACACCTGCTTACTCTCACGGTGACACACGCAGGCTGCCAGGCTGACAAGTGTATCAGGGGAAGCGAGACCAGGAACAGAGAGACGGGGTGGGGGGAGGCTCCTGTGACAGCCCAGCCCAGAGAGGATGGTGGGAGATCCAGGGCGGCCACAGAGGTGGTGAGGAAGGGTGGGATGCCACTTACTAAGACGGATGTGGTGGGTTAGGCTTGGGAACCAGGAGGGTGTCAAGGACTCAGGCAGGGACTTCAGACAGGTCACCTCACTCAGCCAGCCCACAGGACAGTGTCGGGACAGACACTGCCGCCTCACTCCCATCTCACAGGAAGGAGACAATGCCACTACGGTAATTCTGCAACCTGACCAGATCTACTCGGTTAGTACAGTAAGTGGCTGCAGGGACAGATGATCTTCCACAAGTAAGATCTGCCGCGTAACTGAGTGCCTGTCACTGTCACAGTGCCGACAGGCTGGTGGGGGACAAATGCGGTGACTTCCAAATCAGACCATGGGTAAGTAATGGTCTGGGAGAGAGCATGCCTGGGTGTGCTATAAAACAGAAAGAAGGTGAACCTAATACTGCTTAAACACCCACTCATATACAGATTACACATATCTGGGCACACACAGAAAAATATCCCAAGGGCTACAAACCCATTGTTTATGTTTGGCAACCCGACAGGTAACTTCTGTTTTCTTTTTGTTTCACTTCTAATCTGCCTAGAGGCAAGCTGCATTACTTATTTTCCTTTAGCGTTATAAATAAAAATCGACCCATGAAAATGGTCATTTATTGAGCCTGTGTACTTTTAGTTTCGCTCTCTCCCCCTTTTCTCTGAAGTCTTGGTGGAAAAAACTCTTAGAACATTTATGTTAACTTAAAACCTAAACTGCTGTGATTCCAGCATTTAGGGAGCTCTGCAGGGTGAATCCAATTTCCCTAGAATTCCTAGGACTTAGACTAGCACTTAGGTCTTGAGATCTAACCTGGTAAACATGAGAAAATACGAGGAGACCGCCTGGCAGCCACCGTGGGAATGAGAAGTCAGGCAGAGCCGGGACTGAGTCCACCACCCAGCTCCTAGAGTGACGGTCCCCTCCTCTGCAAGCAACGTCCCCATCAGAGGAGCTGAAGCAGGGGCCCGTGGAAACCTGGGAGGTCAGGATCGCTGGGGAAGATAATGGGACAGAGAAGGTCCCCAGGAAACGAAAGGAAACAGGATCTCAGCCCAGGTCCTGCAGCCCAGCTGGTGGGAGGGCTGCAATCAAAGGGGAGAGAACTTGCCGGAAACAGAGCATTAGTGAATAAGATTGGGCGCCCCTGCTCGGTGGTCTCTGGGGGAAAAGCGTGACTGAAGCTGGTGGCCGAGGGGATCTCCCAGAGCGGTGGTGAGCTGGGCCCACGTGGGAAGTGACAGGGCGGCACACAGCCAGCATGGAGCCAAGTGCACTTCCTACAAAGCACGGTGGCACAGCAAGACGTCACCACTGTCGGGGGGGGGGGGGGGGGGGGGGGGGGCCCCCCGGTGCCCCCCCCGGGGGGGGGGGCAACCTCACCCCCCCCCCCCACCCCGGGGGGGCCTCCGCCGGCGTTGCCCGCAACACCCCCCTCTGGGGCC
>NC_064818.1:6360673-6414255 GCF_023721935.1 Panthera uncia
GGGGGGGGGGGGGGGGGGGGGGGACGGGGCAGGCTCACGTGTCTCCGCACGGTGGGCGAGGACACATCAACCCTGCCGCTCAACACAGGGGATCCGTCTTCGGTCTGTCTGTCCTAATCACGCCGTCTCGTGCCACCGCATCAGCTAAGAAAGCGTGTCTCCACAGGACAAGGGCACTTCTAGACTGCCTCTCTGCCGCAGAGCCTTCCGGCCCCAACTCACTCCCCGTGGGACCTGCGGCAAGTCAACCCTGCGTCTCGGCTTCCTTTGCTGAGAAAGGGGAGCCGCCAGTTATGTTAAGGACTGACGGGGTTAAATGACGGGACGCACGTAGAAACCAATTCTTGACCTCAGCTGGTTTGGAATGTGCCACTTGAACGGGGTGACCCTGAGTGCTGGCCACACGGACGGGAAGTGCAGGAGAAAAGAGATGGGGGGCTCACGTCCCGGACGCAGCCTGTGTGCAGAGGGGGGCGAAGGCAGGAAGGGGGGGTCCCTGAGCCCTCGTCTTGCTTCACCGCTGGCACGGACAAGGAACACGACAACCGACCGGTCAATTACATGAGCCAGGTGTCCCCCCCCCCCCAACTCCAGCGCTGCACCAACATGGGGGAACGTGTGTCCTTCTGAGCTGTATACCTGGAGAGTTTGGACAACACACGCTTTCAGAAACTGACAGCGCCCGGCCGAAGAGAACCCCCACGCGGCTCGGCCGTGCTGGTGCTGGGCCCTGGCATGCCACCTGACCAGGACTTCCTGACCAACAGCTCGACAGAACGATGTCTGGACGTCCCAGCAGACCAGCCTCGTGGTCCTCAGCGTGAGGTCTGTCTACAGCAGCGGGCGACGGCCTCAAGAAAGGGCTCTTCTGGAACTTGGAAAATGAACTCTGTTGCCTGGAAACGTGGGGACACCAGCTTCATCGCGGACGCCCTGAACGCAGAGCTCTGAAAAGCTTAACCACAACCACCGAAGACCCGGCCAGACGTGGACAGTAACCGTGGCCATAAAGGACCCTGGGGACTACGGAAGAGCCAAGAGGTAAGTGCTCAGATCCAATTAACTACCCGTGAGGAGCAGCACGGGTGCAGGGCAGTCAAGAAGGGGGCAGAACAGACGGTAAATGTTATAGCACGGGGTCCAGCCTGTGCAGTAAGACACGAACCAAAATACAGTGGCTGCTCATCGGCGGGAGATTAGATCCCACTCGCGGGACGAGGTGAAGGCTGCGGATGCGTCCTCAGGCTGGCACGTGACCCTCCTGATCAACGCCGCCCGCGAGGCCAGAGCGCTTATCAAAGGACAGAATACAAAACAAGTCCTTTCCCGCATGGTCTGAACGTCGCCCGCACGCTGCTGTCGCCATCCAGAATGCCCTCCCGGTGCCCTGGGTGCCGTCCCGGGGAAGCCGGCCGGGAAAACTGCACCTGCCTCTTCCCGTAGGTCAGCGAGGCCCCAGAGACGGTCCTGAGCGGGCTCTGCCAGCACCCTCTCCCTCCTCGCCTTTCGTCTTGGCCCCAACCGTCAAAGGACAGACTCAGTGGCGGCAGTCGCCCCCTGTGACTCCTTCTAACCTTCTAACTCTTTATGCCGGAATGTTCTACGGCAGGCCCAGGCTGTCTCGAGCACTGACCTCTTGCGACTGCGCTCCAGGACCCAACTCTCCAGTGGCTCCTTTTTCTCTTCAAATCTTCTCTCCGGCAGTGGGGCCAACAATGTATCCTGCGATACTTAATTCATTCTTACACAATCCCCACCCCCAGCCCCAACGGGCTTGCACTACACCTTTTAGACAAGTATCTGGTCCAAAAGAAGCCACAGGAGAAAACACCTGTCGGGATGAATGCGTGATTGGGTGTGTCCAAGCAAGGTGGCGAGAGCGCCACGTTAGTGAATTCCAACTCCTCATTAAATGCTATATAAAATTCAGCGGTTCACAGACTGACCTGAAAGCCTTATATGAGAAATTCTGCAGCCGAAACCAGCGTCGTGGCTATAAAACATACGGGAGCCCACATGTAGTCGCAGCCGTGGCTTCTAGAGCAACAAGGTTTACTCAAATGTCACGTGAGTCTAAGTCACGGTGACGATCCATCTGGCTGCTGCGATGCGTCCCGACCGGCCCTGCATCCACTCTATGCTGTGGCCGGAGCTACTCCTTTATGACGTGACCCGTTCGCGTCATTCTCCTCTGACAACCTGTCACCACACTCAGAACGGCATCCTGTTCATCCGTGGCCCACAACGTCCCTGCTCGCCCGCTGTCCACACCCTGCTGACCGTCTGAGTCGTGGCTTCCTCTCAGCTCAGTGGGCCGCACGCACCCTGAGGTGCTGCTCCAGTGAGCCCGGGGACCGCTGCACCTGTTGCATCTCCTGTGTGCACAGCCCCTGTCCCCAACACCGCAAGGTGCTCCCCTCACTTGGGTTCAGGTGTCTGCTCAACTGACTTTTCTTTTTTTTCACTATTTTATTTATTTTAGAGAGACAGAGAGAGAGAGTGAGTGAGCGTGAGCAGGGGAGGGGCAGAGAGAGAGGGAGACACAGAATCGGAAGCAGGCTCCAGGCTCTGAGCCATCAGCCCAGAGCCCGACGCGGGGCTCGAACCCACGAACCGCGAGATCGTGACCTGGGCCGAAGTCGGACGCTCAACCGACTGAGCCCCCAGGAGCCCCTAAACTGACTTTTCTAATCACCGTATCTAAATCGTCATCCACTTGCTAACCCGTTACAGTGCTTTCTTTATTTTCCTCCATTTCCCTGAACGCTACCTGGAATCACGCATTCATTTGCTCACTGCCTGCTTCCCACTGGCCACAATACAAGCTCCACGAGGACACCGGGGCCTCTGCTGCAGCCTCAGGGTCTGTGACAGTGCCTGGCACCTAATAGGCTGCTCAGTAAAGACAAGCTGAAGGAACAAATGAACTTTAAATGAGCACTTTCTGTGTGTCACTCTCCGTACCCGGCAGCGGGGCCTAAAGATGAGCGACAAGTGGGACCGAGGCCTCTCCCTCAGGGACTTAAAACCTGGCAGCGAGGGAGACCACCCGCAATGAGGAGAAAGCACTGGGACGAGCGTTCCCAGGAAACTGGAGCGGGGTAGTCAGAGATGAGGCAGGACAGACTGGGGCCAGACCCTGAAGGACCCCGAACTGCATGCTGAGGAACTAGGCCTCCCTCTGAGGACCCACCACACATCACTAGGCAGCAACAGAAAGACGTACAGAACCTGAGGTCAGACTCGCCAGAATGCAGTGGCTGTCTGTGTGACACAAGCCGACACGCTACAGGCTTCTAGGCAAACCCACGACATGCCGTAGGCTTCTAGACAATGCCACTGCCCCCGCACGCGGAGGACCGGAAGAAAAAGATGGTGACTTGGTTTGGGACAGGTTGAGTTTGTGGCACCTGAGGATGCCGCTCTAAGCCACAAGCATTTCTCTGGGGGTTGGGAGACCCCTGACTGACTTGGGAAGCCCACCATCCTGCTCCTTGACCTTCTTCTCTGTCAGGGGCTCAGCTACACGTATCACACACAGGCACCACCGTGTTAGCTGGGATTCAGCCACGCGTGAGGAACCCTTACCGCATCTGTCAGGGGTGACATGTTCTCTGTCCTTTCTTAACACAAGGGATACCTGTTGCAGGCAGGTCTCACACAAATGCAGAGATTTCCAGGGAGTTTTTCCTAGTCAATGGCTTCAAAGTCCAATTCTAAATGGGAGACGACATTATGCACGATTTTAAAGATGAAAAAGTTCCATGGCACAAAAACAAGACACTCAGATCAATGGAATGGAATACAGAACCCCGCAATGGACCCACAAACGTATGGCCAACTCATCTTTGACAAAGCAGGAAAGAATATCCAATGGAAAAAAAGACAGTCTCTTCAGCAAATGGTGCTGGGAAAACTGGACAGCGACATGCAGAAGAATGAACCCGGACCACTTTCTTACACTAGACACAAAAAGACACAAAAATAAACTCAAAATGGATGAAAGATCTCAATGTAAGACAGGAAGCCATCAACATCCTCAAGGAGAAAGCAGGCAAAACCTCTTTGACCTTGGCCCCAGCAACTTCTTACTCAACAGGTCTCCGTAGGCAAGGGAAACAAAAGCAAAAATCAACTATTGGGACCTCATCAAAATAAAAAGCTTCTGCACGGCAAAGGAAACCATCAGTAAAACCAAAAGGCAACCGATGGAATGGAAGAAGATATTTGCAAATGAAAGATCAGATAAACGGTTATAGTATCCAAAAATCTATAAAGAACTTACCAAACTCAACACCCTAAAAACAAATAATCCAGTGAAGACATGGGCAAAAGACATGAGTAGACACTTCTCCAAAGAAGATATCCAGGTGGCCAACCGGCACATGAAAAAATGCTCAACATCACTCATCGTCAGGGAAATACAGATCAAAACCACAATGAGATACTGCCCCAAACCTGTCAGAATAGCTAAGATTAACAACTCAGGCAACAACGGATGTTGGCCAGGATGTGGAGAAAGAGGAACCCTTTTGCACTGCTACTGGGAGTGCAAGCTCGTGCAGCCACTCTGGAAAACAGTGTGGAGGTTCCTCAAAAAATTGAAAATAGAGCTACCCTACAACCCAGCAATTGCACTACTAGGCATTTATCCAAGGGATACAGGTGTGCTATTTTGAAGGGACACATGCGCCCCATGTTTATAGCAGCACTATTGACAATAGGCAAAGTATGGAAAGAGCCCAAATGTCCATCAACGGATGAATGGATACAGAAAATGTGGTATGTATGTATGTATGTATGTATGTATGTGTATACACACACACACACACACACACACACACACACACATGGAGTATTACTCGGCATCAAAAAGAATGAAATCTTGCCATTTGCAACTACGTGGATGGAACTGGAGGGTATTATGCCAAGTGAAATTAGTCAGAGAAAGACAAATATCATATGACTTCACTCATATGAAGAATTTAAGATACGAAACAGATGAACACAAGGGAAGGGAAGCAAAAATAATATAAAAACAGGGAGGGGGACAAAACAATAGAGACTCTTAAATATGGAGAACAAACTGAGGGTTACAGGAGGGGTTGAGGGAAGGGGGATGGGCTAAACAGGTAAGGGGCACTAAGGAATCTACTCCTGAAATCACTGTTGCACTGTATGCTAACTAACTTGGATGTAAATTAATAAATAAATAAATAAGTAAATAAGCAAAGAAAAAAAGGGAGAAAAAGTTTCGAAGGATGGGCACTATTATCTTCTGCTTAACGATGTCATGGAAATCCCATGGAAATCCCACGTGAACACAAACACACGTACATACAAACCTGAGGCGGACGTGTTAAGGAGGCAAAAAAATATTTTAAGTAAAAAACTACAACTTCTGTTTAACAGTAAAGGACACCCACAGGCGACGGAAGGGCAGCACGCGTCTCAGTGTCAATATCGTGTCAAGGTTTGCACCTCACGCGTCCTGCCGATGGGCTTGTGATCGCGGGGTGGGGCCCAAATTTTAGTGATGTTACCTCTCAGTGAATCAATCATCCTCCATGGCTTCAGCCTCTGATCCTTCCCTGAGGAGTGGAAGATACAGAAGCAGGAAGGAACAGGCTGATGCCTTGAAGGGCTCCGAGACTTTTTTTTCTTTTTAAACCTTTATTTTTGAGAGAGAGAGAGAGACCGCGAGTGGGGGAGGGCAGAGAGAAAGGGAAACACAAATTCCAAAGCAGGCTCCAGGCTCTGAGCTGTCAGCACAGAGCCCGAAGCGGGGCTCGAACCCACGAACTATGAGTTCATGACCTGAGCTGAAGTCAATGCTTAACCAACTGAGCCACCCAGGCACCCCGGTATTTTGGTTTCTAAATGTAAACTTTTTTGTTGAAGTATAGCATAAATAGATAAAGCAAAGTGCTCAAGTTATAACTACAGCTTGATGCATTTTCACAAAGAGAGCACCCTGTTGAGACCAGCTCTCATGTGTCCTAATTACTTTTACTTCTTTTTAAGTACCTTTTTTTTTTTTAATGTTTGTTTTTGATAGATAGATAGAGCATGAGCAGGGGAGGGGCCGAGAGACGGAGAGACACAGAATCCGAAGCAGGCTCCAGGCTCCGAGCTGTCAGCACAGAGCCCGATGTGGGGCTCGAACCCACGAATTGTGAGTTCATGACCTGAGCCGAAGTCAGATGCCCAATGACTGAGCCCCCCAGGCGCCCGGAAGGGCTCTGACACTCTGAAAGTCAAATGCCCTGTGGGAATGACTGGCTGGACGGGCCTCACTCCTGGGAGCTGTGTAAAATGTGCTCTTAGGCGGCAAACCCCTTGCACATTGGGGACGGCGGGCAAGAATCAGGAGAGTCGAGCACAAACACAGTGACAAGTTAGCTCTGTTACACAGAACGTTCCAGAACCAGAAGGATCCGCTTCCCTAACACACCGGATAAATAAAACCGCTGCCCCACAAAAGCCACACACCGGAAACAAGGGGTCTCTCTGACTCTACAGAACATTTTCCTCTTCCTCCTGCGGGCCAGGGGAAGGGAGCCGGTTCATTCCCACCCGCTTCATCTCTCTTCCTGCCTCTTACACACCCGCTGTGCCACACACGCTCAGGAGAGGCCTCCCGACGAAGGACACGGAGAGCAGGACAGGGGCTGGACTGTCACGACAACAGCCGGCCTCCCTCAGCTGCCCACGTGGAATCTTGAGAGAAGACTTCAGAGAATCTTTACTTGGATGTGTTCCGGACAAAAAAATGCTCTGCGGCTAACAGTGTTTAAACATAACTGGCCCATTCAATAATGTTAGAAACAGGGGTGCCCAGTGGGGAGGGGGGGGTCAGTCGGTGAAGCATCCAACTCCGGCTCAGGTCGCGATCCGGCGGTTGATGAACTCGAGCCCCGCGCCGGGCTCTGCACTAAGTGGGGGCCGGCCTCCTTGCGGTTGTCTGTCTGTCTCTCTCCGTTCCCTCCCCACTTGCTCTCCCTCTCGAAAATAAACAGACTTTAAAAAAAAAAAAAAAAAAGGAACAATGTTAGAAACGAATGAAACACAGTTGCAGGATAACAAACTCTCTAGACTAGGAGGCCCTTAATTTATCCGTGAGGAAAACAAAGCTCTGGAGGCTTAGAGACTCCCCCACAACACCCAGCATGTGGGGGCTCAGTGGGGGCTCGGTGGGGGGCCGGCACCCACAGATCCGCAGCTGCTGAGAAAGTTAAATACACAAGGGACCGCAGCAGTGGCAGGAAGTACCAGGAAAACATAGAATCAGAAAGCTTCAAGAGAAACAGGTGTGATAAGTCCCAGCCCAGAGGAATGTAAATAGCAACACACTTTGCAGAAATGAGCCCTATGGTTGGGACACGTCGCAGAACAAGAGCACAGTATCGAAAAGGTGCGGTCCTAAAAAAAAAATTAATTGACTAATTAAAAATTAGTTAAATAAAAGTGAAAGATTCGAACTTGTACACGGTGTTGACTGATCTGCAGGGTTTCATTCTGGGGCAGTAAATCATTTACTTGCATGTGCGAATTTTTACGAAAAACCAGAAAACAAACTCAGGGTAAACAAAATAACAAAGATCAGACAAAACCCAGAAATCCTACTGGCATTTTCTTCTCATGGGCTTTTACGTCAAAAGCAGATGTGAAGTCTGGCAGCTGAAAAAAACGCATTAAGTAAATTCTCAGCACCTCACATTTCTAGAGCCTCTCCTGCTTCCTCAGCCTATTAAAACGAAGCGAACGAAAGTCTTCCGCCAAATCAAATGCAGCCCAGACCACGGTTTGTATTTCAAACCCAGTTTACTGTGGAAGTGCCAGGCCAACCCCAAAGTCGGCACCAGCCACTTAAACAACTTCCTTTATAAAGGGGTAAGGCCGTTCTTTCCCGGCACGCGGTGGGGAACTGCGTTCGCTTCCACGGGCAGATACAGAATTTATAAGAAATGCTATCTTTATATAAGAATTAATAAGAAAACATGCCAGGAAAAAAACTCATCATTTCTTGGATAAAAGTTCAGCACAGGCTCTCAGTCTGCACTTGGTTGTCTTGATTTCAGATGATCTCCTTAACTGTGGAGATCACTGGGGGTGATCCACACTGGGGGTCATGAAACGCAGTCCACTGGACACAGATGCAAATCGGTTCCCAGCTCCCACGCATGGAACATGAAAACGTTCCACTAATGGAAAAGCCAGACGCCGACGACGGGGGCAAGGTGGGTTTTGTGGGCCCGGGCAACCAGCGCGCCCGAGGGGTCCGTACTGAGTGCACAGCCTAGGACACGAAAGCCACCTGGCACCCAGCGGCAACCAAAAGGAGGTGCCTGTGCAAGCTCCTGAGAAGCCTCAGTGGAAGAGCCCCACGTGACTGTAAGTGCTGTGCATTCTGGACGGTGGAAAGCCGTGCGGGTTCACGCACGGTCATTTCCCGAGGGTGCCGTCTTCCCAACAGCCCAAGCCACCCTGGAACGGCTGTCCTGCATTCTGGGTGCGAGACGTCCTTAAATCCCTACCGCTGAGGGTCTGCGTGTCTGACCCTGCGTGGGAAAAGCCACGCGGCCGTCACGGCACACGGGCCAGTCGACGATTTATTTGGGGGGTTAATGGCGCCAACGCTGGGTGGCTCCTCCGTGATGCAGGAGCCTGTGCTCTCCGGAGGGGTCCGAGAGTTTTCTCCCGCTGAGCGTCACTGCCCAATAACCCGCACCAGACGCCTGCCCCCCCCGGACCGCTCCCCCACCCGCTCCAATCGCCGCGGCCCAGAGCTTTCGCTTCCCACTTACTTGTATTTTAAGAGCAGCCACTGAATTAACCAGAGTCCTACGAGGATCATGCCGTTAATCTCACAGATAGAAAAGGCCCACTGCACGCGGTTAAAATGGTCAAAAAACGTGTCCGGTAGCGGGGGCTGCACCTCCTTGGGAGGCACTCGCTCGTGGACGACCGAGATCATCACCGTGGTGAGGACGAAGCAGGAGAGCGCGTACAGGAAGGCCAGGCAGGTCTTGCCCCACTCCATGGGGTACTGGGAGCGCTCGGGCTCGGGCATGGGGATCTTGATCATCTCCTTCCGGTAGCCGTTGGGCACCCCGTTGGGCGTGGCCTGGAGGCCGGGGCCGGCCGCGCCTGCGCCCAGGTGCCCGTTGGCGTGGCCGTTCTTGTGCGCCTCCATGTGCTGCTCCACCTTCAGGGTCTCGATCATGTCCAGGAGCCGCTGCCCGCTGTCGGCCGACACGCGGCACAGGGGCGGCCGCGCGAAGTCCTCCCGGGTCAGGCCGATCAGGTCCCGGCCCGTGAAGTGTTCCAGGGGCTCACAGTACTCGGGCATGGCGTGCTCCAGCAGCCAGTCTGCCACCTTCCTGGGGGACCAGTGCGCCACCTCCTTCATGGTCCCGGCGGGCGGGGGTCAGCGGTCCCGCGGCGGCGCGCCCATGCTGCCCGGCCTCATGCCGGGGACGTGCGAGGCCAGACGCGCGGAGCCGCTCCCGCAGCCCGCACGCAGCTCTCCGGGGCTCTGGGCGCCCGAGCGCGCTCACCTCATGGTGCACCGGGGGTCTTCCTTCTGCAGAGGCAAGAGACACAGTCAGGAGGGGGCCGCACATCAGTCCCCGGGGGCGCGCCCCGAGCACCGGCCACCGGGGAAGGCAGAGCGTGCACCCCGACAACAGGCTACCGGGGAAGGTGCCCCGCACACCCGGAGAACCACCTGCCGGGGAGGGTGCAGCTGGCCGCAGGGCCTGGCCCAGGGTCTCCCTGGCCCATCGTTCCTGAAGGAGCATTAGGTGAGACCCGGACAGATACCGAAGAATGTTTTCTAAGCCAGCATCCAACAGTGCTCCGGATATGCCTCGGAATAGGTTGGGGATTCCCTCTGTGCTTACTACCTACTTTCTGAGATAATCTGAAATAACGCGGCGAAGTGGCCGAATCTACCAAACTATCTGGTGGAGAAATGTCTTCAAACGTACATAAGCCACTGCAACGTCACAGAGACACAAGAGAATCACAGAAATGCTGAGCTTCGAGAGCATCTCGTCCAACAACTGCAGAGTCCTACACGCAAAAAAACACCAAAGAATCCCTTTTTTCAAATGTGGGGTCATTTTCTACTCTTCTCTCAGCTGGTTTTCTTTAATCAGCATGTATTAGTGTTGTAACAATCACTTAAAATCCAAAACAACACGTTAGAAGTAAAGACCGTGTTCTGGAACAAACGATCGTGGTTAGCGAAATAACGGCGGTCAGCAGAAGACCAAGCATAATTTGAGTCAACATCTCCCGTGGGCAACCCACTGGGGGAGCTTCAGCGCCCTCATCTGTGAAACGAACAGTCAAGTATCCCCTTGAAAAATCGTATGTAATTGGAGCACTAAAAGGGGTCTGGAGATCCCATATCCTTTTTTTCTCTTTCTCAAATTTTCTATCCTATCCAGTAGCCAAAGTCTACTTTCCCTCACCATGGCAACACCCTGTCCAAGAGCTAACTTTTGTTTCTCAAAAGGTGAATGTGGTGTTAACTACAAAACAACAACAACAACAAAAACAAAACCAAACGAAAAAACGTGCACAGATCAATAGGTTTAATGGCTAGAAATGAGTCGTGACCGTGTTTCCCGAGCATGTCTCGTAGAATCGTAATCTGACACAATGCTCTGCGCTTTAGAAATCATCCAAATGAAGTCTAGGAAGTGCACGTCCTCTCCGAGGGCCAGCAGTCTGTGGCAGTTGGGACTGTGCATGAGTTCGAGGCTCCAGGAAATCGTCCGGGACCAAAACCGGGTTACCACGATTCCTCGAATGGACTTCACTGAGGCTTGCTCCCCACCACTTTTCTTCCCCAGGGATCCCTGTCAACCCCGCAAGGAGCACATTGGTAACGGCACAAACAAGACCCAAATTCAGGTCTTCAATTCCCAAGTCCAGACTCGTCTCCACCGTACCCTGAATCAGAGGCCGGAATGAAGGCGGACAGCCATCCACTCCCAGTTTCTCCACCCCCGTAGCAACCAACCAAAGGGCAGCACAGCTCAAGATACTCCAGACCTTGCAAAAACACTGGGTGTTCTCTCTTCTGGGCATCCACGTTGCTGTTCCACCGGCCTGTGGCAAGCGTCTGTCTGCACTTCACCCAGGAGACCACGAGTGAGGGCGGGAGGGCTGCCACCTTGAGCATCCACACACTCACCGTGCAAGGGCTGGGAGGTGCTCACTCGACCTCTGCTCAGTACCTCAGGGCACGCCCCTGACATCTACCGGCATGTAGACGGGGTCGTGGAAAGTAAGACCTACTGACATTGCCACTGACGCTGCAAGCTGCTTGAAAACCGTTTGGATGGCCAAGGAGGATGCGGTGGGCATTCTTCAGAGGGAAACATGAAGCCAAAGTGGACCTCTGGCCATTTGAAAAGCACTAGAGAAGAGCGTCAGTCGTCGCCAGTCCTGCCCGGCGACGGGAAGACACAAGCCACATGGGAGTCCTGCCGGAAGGTCCTACAGGAAAGGGGAACTCGCCAGATACTGCCCGGCAGAGTGACAGTAACAGGCAAGGGGGCCTTCTGCACGTGGGAGTGGCTACAAGAACTCTAGAGAAGAAATCCTGGTGGAACGTTCAGGCCCAAGGGAATGAAAGGGCTTTTCGTGTGGCTTCCTCATTTCCCCTGCCGGAGGTGGGGAAGTCGGCCAGAGGGGAAGCCGCGGGGGACCACAGAGACCAGACCATGCCAACTCGTGCTTTCACTTCTTTCTGATGAGGAAATTGTCTGATAATCTCCTCTTAAGGCTTAATAACCTTTAAAACAGGAAAACAGCCAAAGGTAGGAGACAATAGAGGCCGTCAGACACGCTCGCAGATGGAGGAACACGGATGTCACAAAAGTGAGTCCCATCAGCAGTCTGACAGCCACAGGAACTGTCAAGACGCAGCAAGACGCAGCGACGGCTCCCCTGGTGAGAGGACAACAGCGCTGTCCCCTCCCCGAGGCCGTCCCGGCGCTCACCCCCAGCGCCCACACCCCGCCATCGACTCCGCTCCAACAAGTCCAAGGTCTTCTTCCCTTGGTCCTTCAGGTCCTTCCCAATCCCATCCCCATCCCTGAATCCCGACCACGCGGATACCTGCGACCACGTGATGTAACCGGCTCGTGTGCCCACAAAGACGGCCGCCTATGTGAGTCGGGGAGCCGGGAGTCGGGCCCCTGCCTGGCTACATCCCTTCCTGAGAAAGTCCTGAACCCTTGCCGAGCCTCAGTTTCCTCTGGAAAATAGGATTAACAACAACCTTGCCCACCTTCCCTGGGGCTGCTCCTGCTCTGAGGACCTCATGGGGGAAAAGGAATGAAAGCTACTGATTACACCAAGAAATATGCCTTGTTCCTCTGGTAATGTCCTGCTTGCTTTCTGACACCCGACTGGGCCCCCGGTGACATTTCATAAATAGGGACTGAAGCTGCCACCTCCAAATGGCATTTTTAAAGCCCCATCATTCTGACACACGAGTTCAAACAGCCTTCCAAATTTCCTCAGAAAAGAAACCTTTGTTTTTCAAGCAAGCTTTGAAGCTTGAAAATAAAGGCCTAGATGCTATTTTCTTGCAGACGATTTTAAGATCACGTAAAAGGGGAAAAGAAAATTTCCATGGAAGCAACTGCCGGGCATACTCAATACTTCAAAGGTCACTGCTCAAAGGTGAGGACTTACTCAGACACCCCAGGGTCCAGCCGTGGGAGACAAAGTGGCTGGCCTCACACGCTCACTTTTTTTTTTTTTTAATGTTTATTTTTGAGAGAGAGAGACGGAGTGTGAGTGGGGGCGGGGCAGAGAGAGAGGGAGACGCAGAATCCGAAGCAGACTCCATGCTCCGAGCTGTCCACACAGAGCCTAGTGCGGGGCTCAAACCCACAAGCCATGAGATCATGACCTGAGTGAACGCTGAGGCCATGCGTAACCGACTGAGCCACCCAGACCCCCCACGTGCGCACTTTAGGATAGGACAGCACAGGACAGGACAGGATAGGACAGGACAGGACAGGACAGGATAGGATAGGGTGCAGCGTTTCTGAGAAGTGTTTTCCCATCTAGACCCAGAAGACTGCATGTTGGGCTGAGCTCCGAAAACAACTACTACCCCCGTCCAGAAAAGTCGCCCCGAGTCCATTCCTGGGAGAATGTTCAGAAATAATGCAGAGCTCAATGCATTAGATTGGGTACTCAGAATTCCAAAGTAAAAAGAGAATAAAATCTGGACATAAACTCGGTATATCCCGAAATACTGGAAGATGAGAGAGGGAAGAGGTGCCGGGACGCTCGTTCATGGGCAATTTTCGGACGGAAGTAAACCAGAGTCCAGGGGGCGGTGATGCGTCTAAACTCTCCTGCAGAAGAGCAGAGCTAGTCTGCAGCGAGACGGAACCCAACATGCGTCCCGGGCCCCCCGCTGCAGGTACTCGACGACCTCACGGATGTGAACACGTGTGAGGGGCAGGCTAAGAGTCTATAAACCAAAATCATGGAGTCCTACAGGACTGAGGGCAGGCACAACCCCTCCTACTCATCACGGATCCTATATCCAGCAGGTTTCTCTCGGACCCAGACTAAATGAAAAAGAAATCTGCTAACACAATCCGGCTCCCATTCTTACAGTAGATATTTTAGGCTTTAAAATTGTAAAAGCCATCAGATAATGTGCCACAACACACTATAAACTATTTGTACTTCATTATCAAGGCCAGCTCTCTACAACCAGACAAATATGTTAAAGCAATTAGCCTGGTAATGAAAACAAAACATTAACCAAACAAAAGAACTAAGTCATTTATGAGTATGTGGTTTATCTCTGCTCAAAAAGAATCTACTATATTATCTTATTGTCTGGTATTGTCGAGAAATAAGACATCGTTGTGTTCACAAAAAGCTACGATATGAATTAAACAATGAACACAAGTTTTCAAGAAATTAAAACACATTGCATAACGCAGTGCACAACAATTGCGCAGAAAATCTAAGTTCTTTTTAATTTTTTAATGTTTTTTTATTTTTTTGAGAGAGAGGAAGACAGAGAACGAGCGGGGGAGGGGCAGAGAGAGGGGAAACACAGAATCCGAAGCGGGCTCCAGGCTCCAAGCTGTCAGCATAGAGCCCGACGTGGGTCTCGAACCCACAAACTGAGAGATCATGACCTGAGACGAAGTCAGACGTTTAACCATCTGAGCCACCCAGGCGCCCCTGAAAAATCTGAGTTCTAATAATTACTCTGTACTTTCCTCCAATCCCAAGGCCTCAGTTTCCTGTGGAGGAATGATTTATTCCATCTGCTTATTGCATTAGTTTCAAGAATGTGTGCACAACTGTGCTTTGGATAACATAAAGCAATACATAAAAATGTAAAAAAAATTATTTACTGAACGTCAGTTAACCTTTAAAGTTTCAAGGAACTTATTAAAAGTAAGTGTCATGAAAGTAAGAACTGAATTAAAAAAATTTTTTTAATGTCTATTTACTTTTGAGAGAGAGAGAGAGAGAGAGGCAGAGTGCAAGCAGGGGAGAGGCAGAGAGAGAAGGAGACACAGAATCCGAAGCAGGTTCCAGGTTCTGAGTTATCAGCACAGAGCCCGATGCAGGGCTTGAACCCACGAACCGTGAGATTGTGACCTGAGCCAAAGTCAGACACTCAACCGACTGAGCCACCCAGGTACCCCTGAATTGAATTTTTACAATTTTTTTAAGGCATGGTGGGCCCAAGATTGAACGAACATAGCTGCCCTGTCAGCGAAGAAAGTACAGCAAAGTTCCAGATGTTTCTGAATGCTAACAATGGCAAATCAAAGTACCAAGCAGTGCATGCATGATTAATCTTATAAGCATATAGTGAGCTAAATTCTTTCTGCTTCCTGCATCAAATGTTTAAAAGCAAAAGTAACACGGGCTCTATACGGATTTTGCTCTACTAGCTCAAATAATCAACTTTGTGCGAGACCACAATTTGGTGAGTGTGTAATAGCTCAGACTTTTGACACAAACCTACCTGTGGGTGCCTTGTTAAAGAGCAACACTAATTAAGCATCAACATTATAGTCTTGAAACACATGAACTGCCTTTTTGTAAACACTACAAGTCCAGATAAAGGTCTTTACGTCCCTAGAACTTTCCATAAAAGGCAACAGTAACCTAACGGACCTTTTATTTTTTTTTTTATTTTTTATTTTTTTTTCAATATATGAAATTTATTGTCAAATTGGTTTCCATACACCCAGTGCTCATCCCAAAAGGTGCCCTCCTCAATACCCATCACCCACCCCCCCCCCCCTCCCCCCCCCCCCCAATGGACCTTTTAGAGCAGCACAGGCCAGGCCCTCTGCAATACTCAAGAGACAGGTGTCCAATTCTCTCACTCAGTGTGGAGAACTCCTGAATGCTTTTCTCCAATCTAATCAGCTATAGTTTGTTTTTTTTTGTTGTTGTTTTTTGTTTTTGTTTTTGTTTTTGCTATTTAACACATAAAGAGCTAACCTACAGAGGCAAAATTCTTACAACTGTACTTATCCGAAGGAAAAAAATGGTTAGGGGTAACAACTGTATTGCTTCTGCTGAAGGACCTACATGTTTACTTCAGTCTAGAGCAGAAGAAATTTTACATCACTTTGGATGCCTTAACCTTCAAACCGTCCTTTATTGTAGATTGCTGTTACGCGCACGGTTCAAAACTCCAGTGTCAAACTCTGACTGGCAAACGAAATCTCCCCTTAGGCTCCTTGAACTAAGTGCATGCTGCCTGATTTTGCTTAGAGACGAGAAGAAAGGGCCTGTGGCCCAGTTAGGCTGCTAGGAGAGCCTCAGGTGGGGACACCCTTCCCTCTCCTCCACACCTTGTCTATTTCAGGAAGTCTGATACTTAGATTTCACCAGATCGGAAATGAGTTCTTTCTCAGCAGTTGCCCTAGAACAACCCACCGACAGCCTCCCTTTAAACGGCCCCTCCCAAAGGGACCCATTCTGGTGTCGAAGTCCCTAGTGCTCCAGAGGGAAAGAAATGATTCTTGGCTGACAAGAGCAGGACAGTGACATCATGACAAGAGACCGGCCAAATCAACTGGATACGCCGTTCCACGGTTGTGGCTGTTCTCTGATGGTATGAAATACACGCGTGTCATCCATTTCCAGGGGAGCCCCACCGCCAGCAAGAGGAGCTCATTTGAGTAATTCCAGGGCCGAACAGAAACATTCAGCAGCCAGAAAATTCAAAGAACCACTTACTGTGGCAAAAATTAAAAACCACCTAAGAGTTCTACAGGGAGAATTAAATATAGCATCACACAACAGAATACTAATTACGCCTCCGCTAAAGACCGGACGATGTTTCCATAGCTGTAGTGATACACACATGCAAATTTGTCAAACAGGTTACAAAAGACAATGAAGCCATTTTTGTGAACATACATGTATCACAACTATCCACAGAAAGGAAGTCGAGGGGCACGTGGCTGGCTCAGGCGGTTAAGTGACCGACTTTGGCTCAGGTCATGATCTCATGCTTGGTGAGTTTGAGCCCCACGTCGGGCTCTGTGCTGGCAGCTCAGAACCTGGAGCCTGCCTCTGATTCTTGTCTCCCTCTCTCTGCACCTTCCCTGCTCACACTTTACTTTGTCTCTCTCTCTCTCTCTTTCTCTCTCAAAAATAAACATTAAAAAAAAAGAAGTCTAGAAGGATATGTCAGCTTCTGTTACCTTTGGATGTTGAAATTGTAAACTAAGTTTCTGCTTAATTTTTTTTCACTCTCTTCTAATTTCTCTGATAAATACACATTACTTCTGTTTAGAGAAGGGTTGTTTTTCCTTCAAGCATATTGTTTTTAAACATGGAGGCTACACTGTAAAATTAAAAATACATGCTTCCTACATTAGCTTTCTTTCAAAATCAGAAGCGTGCTTGCAGATTTCTCCAAATAAGTGGATTCTTTGCCTCCTGTGTATAACTAGGTTCCCGAGTCCTCCTATTTCCAAAACAGAATGGTCCCAGGATATGAGCCGAACCATCAACAAAGATAAAGCTCAGATCCGAACCTAAGTGCATAAAGAAGTTCTGGTCTCAGAGATTTCCCATCATTCCAGAGAGAAAACAATGACAAACCATCAGAATTACCACTGTTCTGTCATCCAGGCTTTCAATACCCGTCCATCCAGCTACCTACTGACTGTTTGAAACCCTGCCCTATTGTCATTTCAGTAAGGAAAACCATGCAGGTCTCCAGTGACAGCTAATCACTGCAGTTCCCCCCTGGGGGTTTCATTGTCAGAACCCAATTACCAAACTCTGAAGATGATCTATTTCCACCCAACTGATAAGCTGCCTAAGTCTGAAACCAGCAGGACTATTTTACTTACTTACTGATTTTATTTATTTATTTGTTTGTTTGTTTGTTTATTATTTTTGAGAGAGAGACAGACAGACAGACAGGGAGACAGAAAGCACACGAGTGGGGAAGGGGCAGAGAGGGGTCGGGGGGGAAGAGGATCCAAAGCGGGGTCTGTGCTGATAGCACAGAGCCCGACGCGGGGCTCGAACTCACGAACTGTGAGATCACGACATGAGCTGAAGTCAGATGCTTAACCGACGGGAACCACCCAGGCGACCCCAGCAGGAATATTTAATATTCATCTGGATAATCCATGGTCCTTGGACACAGACCCCTGTAGGAGCACTCAAGGCATGCTGGGAAATAATCAGGGTCTCCAAGTTGCACGGCTCTCACGTCCAGCTGAGGTGCACGGTGATCGCATCTGCCCCAAGAAGCTGGGGAAAGGCTCCCCTCTCCTTACCTCTGTTTGCTTCCACTTTGGTTTCTGCCTGCAGTCTGACTCCACGGCAGCCACCGCCATGCTGCCGTCAGACGGGCCTCTGTGGTGTGCAGGGCGATCTCCTCACCGGACGCTGGAGGCCTCTGGGGGCTCCTACAGCTGCCTGGACAATGTTCACATTCCTGAGCCTCCGCCATGGCCTTCCATGACACAGCCTGTGTCTCCACCTGACAGCCTTTCCCTACAGGCAGAGGACAGGGCCTACACCCATGCTCATGTGGGTAGGGAAGATACGAGCCAGCACAGCAGCCCAGAGGGATGCCAGCCTTGGACCCTAACGGCCAGGGGCTGGGGTTTCCAGACCCAAGCCTGGGCAGACAACACGGCCTGAGGCCAGATCCAAGCAGGCAAATGGAACTAAGAATGAACTAAGACCCTTGAACTAAACAAGAATCCCTCTAAGACGACAAAAAATGGGCCTGTGAAATTAGTACCCGACGATGAGGACTTCGAACTCGCATGACCTGTGCGGTGTGGGTCCCAAGCCAAGAAATCGATGCAAATACACACACGAGAAGTTAACATAGAACAACCCCTTCGAGCCCTTTCAGCAGGCAAGAGTTCACAAGATTCCCACGGAAGAAGTGCTCTGAGCTGACGAAGAACGAGAATTGAAAATTATAAATCACACAAGGAAATAATCCACCATGAGGGAGAAATTTGGCAGGTGTGACAAACAGGAAGTTTGCCAAACCACGACCTTGAGAAAATGAAGTAAGTTTGAAGAGGCTGTGAAGTGAGTATACCAAAGAGGTAAATGAAAGTTGAAACCTCAATGAAACAGTAAGAGGAGAAAAAGAAAAGACAGGTGTGTTTAAAGAAATTATGAGAAAATCCCAGGTTCTCCCCTGGGCCTGTGCCCGGCGGATGCCCCCGGAGGAAAGCGGGGAGAACAAGAGCTAAACGGGCTCGTGAAAGGAAGAGAAATGGTCAAACATCTAAGGTGTATTGGTTTAAAGGCAACGGACAAGTTTTTTCAAAGCCCCAAGCTCCAGTCCTCCAGCATCCATACAGTCTAGCAGGGGAGATGGAAAACGAAGTCCAGTCGATCAAGAGAGGAATCGCATTTCAGGATAGGTGTCTGAGTGATTATGTGTCCGTTTCCAGGGCCTCTTCAAGCTCTCCTGGTTTTTCAAAAAGAAGGAACAGCAAAGGGGCACCTGGGTGGCTCAGTCGGTTAAGCGGCCGACTTCGGCTCAGGTCACGATCTCGCGGTCCGTGAGTTCGAGCCCCACGTCGGGCTCTGGGCTGATGGCTCAGAGCCTGGAGCCTGCTTCCGATTCTGTGTCTCCCTCTCTCTCTGCCCCTCCCCCGCTCATGCTCTGTCTCTCTCTGTCTCAAAAATTAAAAAAAAAAAAAAAAAAAAAAAAAAAAGGAACAGGAAAGGCAAGGAGAAGAGCAGAGAGGGTAGGTGAAGAAGCTGGTGGCTGGAGAAGTGCCGAGGGGGCGGGGTGAAGAAGCAGGTGGCCGGCTGGGAACAGATGGGAGGAGCCAAGGAAGCAGAGCCCCAGCCCCCGGGAAGGAAGGATGAGAAGCAATGTGATTTCTGGAAGAGAAGCCAGGAAGGTGAGAAGCTCATTGGCACAGGTGCCTTGAAGGATCGGGACGGCTGGGGCGGGGAGAAGGGGGGAGTGGAGGGGGGGAGGCGGGACTCAAGATAGAAGGACTGGTTAGAAGACCATTTAGGAAGTTGCCCCCGCCTCTCCCCGCAGCTGGGGAGCCTGCACGTGTCTTCCGCGGAAGGGGGGCACCCGCGCCATTAAGAGCAGGGGCATCGCACGAAAACAGGGACTAAGGAAAGCACATGCACACAGATGCGACGTCACACCTGCCCCGGCCCCTCGCCTCCTTACAGCCCCCGACACTGGAAGACAAAAGGACCCGGACCGTCTGGCACTGAAATCCGCAGAAAACAAGAGGAGTGAAGGGCGCGGCTCGAACAGCATCTCTGGTGCTTCCCTTACAATTCGAATGGACAAATGAAAGGTAACAGACACCTGAAGAAACTCTCCAATACACAGGAAAGCCAGAGACTGAAACAAAACAGGGCACGGAACACCCACTAAGTAGGGAATTCCAAATGTGGAGAAAAGCGAGTATTCACGACCTCAGACAGACGCCGCGAACAGAATGGGCCACGCACGGAAAGGCAGTCGGAGAATCTTAAAAGGAAAGCCGTTTGTGAATGAATTCACGGCAAACATGAAAACAGCACAACATATTCAGTTGGAAAAAAAAAAAATCTCTCCGTGGAAGAAGACAGAGATGGAAAACTGAGAGCAAAGGTAAAAACATGAAGAACAGAATCCAGGGAGTTTCGTATGTGGGAGAGAAGGGATTTCTCAGAACCGAGGGGGACAGGAGTGGCCAGGGGTGAAAGCGTTCCCCAAGTGGCCGTAAAAGCTGAGAATATACGTTCCTGTTATCACGGTCCGGTTAACAGGTCACGTGAAAGGAAAACGGGAGGCGACATCTTGAAGGACGCTCTGCCCGCCTGCCGGTCGCCGGCCAGAAGACCCAAGGCAGACTTGGGGTGTGGAGACAGCAGAATGCACCGCCCCGAGATGGGCTACCTTGACAGAGGTCTGCTGTCAGGTGAAGGCCATCGAGGGGAGGCGGACACAAGAAAGGCGCTCTGCCCTTCCCCGCCTGCCCACAAGCTGCACGTGAATTTGTCAAGGTCGCCCCCGCCTCTCTACCTGGAACAGCAGAAGGGGAGCCAGGAGAGCACCTCAGACTCCGCCCGGAGGATCCACAGGACAGACCTTGCCCGCCTTTGCTGCTGCCCGAGAGAAGACCCACGTCCTTCAGCCCTGGTCTTGCCTTCACTAAGAAACTTTACTGTTCTTCTTGTCGAGATGCTGTATCGACCCAAGTTCTTCCCATTCCTTCGAGTGCCTCATCACCTTGGTCAGCTCGCTGGGCTTTTTCTCTGGCTCATCTGTCTTTTGTCAAGTCTCATTTATCGGACCCCAGCCAGAGAGTGTGACATGGCTACAAGAAAAGGTTATTGCTTCCCTCCCTGCGATACCTAGACGTGGAGTTATTGCGTGATTTTCAGCCACGCCGCTGTTAACAGGCAATGGTGTCTCTTTAATACCATATGAACCCCCAGAATAACAGTACCGTAAAGTATGGATGCATTTTACAGACAGGGAGCATGTCCCCCAGATTTGCAGAGTTCACATTTCAAATATATTTTCCCCTTGTCTCATATACCATCAAAATGTCCTGGAAGGCTTAAGATTTCAGTTTCTACACTGCTTCCCCTCCCCCCACCCCCCTGAACGCTTCCGTGGCCCAGAAGCAGTTAGAGATTTTTAGTCAGATGTGTGCTGATGATTTTCCTCAAAAGCATGGTCATTTTTAACCATCTGTGGGCTTTGGAAGACCCACTGGGGCCCAAACCACCACACAGAGCACTAAGATGCAGCTAATTTAAAGTATACTTTTGGTGTTCCAACTGGGGACTGCCCAGTGTTGGTAACAGACTGAGAGCAGGCAGAAATGACAGAAGACGGTTTCCTGATTACTATAAAATAAAGAAATCTCATCTGCAGTGAAGGTTTTTTTGCCAGTCCCCCGAGGATTAGAAATACCACGTAATTCTAATGGAATGGAACACTTCCATTTCAGTGAGAAAAAGCCTACCCCATCTCTTCTCAACTTACACCTACAGAAATAAATGTAACTCACTGAGGTGAAAGGAAAGCTAATTTAGGGAACATGACCCAGGGGGAACAACACCATGTTCCCAAATTAGCAACAACTCACAGGCCCAGAGAGGAGAAATCAAGTTCAAGTCTATGTCCCAAAATAAATTTCTAATACTTGCGTGGACAGCTAGATGGGCGCAAACTCTTTTCAGACTAGAGAGCGTCCCGAGGGTGGATTCTAAGTGGATGGCACTTACATGGGCATCCTCTGGGCAGCCTTTGCCAGGAAGGCTTGCTTCCAAAAAGCTAGTGGAGGTCTCCTCTACCTTTGTATCCACACTCAAAATAGACGCATTAAGCACTCCCCCACTCCCCTCCCCACCCCGACAGCTATTATAAGAACTGTTATAAAATGAGTATCCAACATCAGCTTCTTGCCAGCCACCGGCCACGACCTTGGTTCTAACTACCTGATAACTTCTTAAACTTCTGGGGCCCACATTCACTGGGTTTCTTCATTTTTTTTTTTAAGTTAAAAACTTTTTACCTTTGAGAGACAGAGCATGAGGAGGGGAAAGGCGGAGAGAGAGGGAGACACAGAATCCGAAGCGGGCTCCAGGCTCCGAGCCGTCAGCACAGAGCCCGATGTGGGGCTCGAACTCACGAGCCGTGAGATCATGACCTGAGCCGAAGTCAGACGTTTAACCCACTGAGCCACCCAGGCGCCCCCTCCCCCAATTTTTTTTTTAATTTGCCTGTAGTTGATGCACAATGTTACATTAGTTTCAGGTGTACAACGTGGTGATTTAACGTCTCTCTATACATTATGCTACGCGCTGTGCCCCTTTATTAACTAACCAGTGGTCAACAGCACAAAGTTCAGCTGCACAGAAAGGGATGATCCTCGTCCATCAAACTGGCGGGCACTGAGGCGGACTTGTCTGGAAAAAGCCTGAAGCTCCAGCTTTGCACCGAGGCCGAGTACCACAAGGGGGCAGCAGAGGGTCCGCAAAATCACGCACTCCTCCCCTCGCCCTTCCCCAGCTGCAAAGGATTTTGGAGACCTCCTCCAATAGAGATCCGCACCTAAGCAGTCCAAGCAGGTACCAGAGCCAGTAGGAACTAGAACCTCGGGCCACAACCGATGCTCCTTCCATCTGATTCTAATGTGCATGTAGTGACCCTACCATCAGCAACGTGGCCCATTCCTGGCTTCTAGGTGACCACACTTCAAGTCAGAGCTAGCCTGCCATCTCACCTAAGATACTTAAGCATGTACCCTTGCTTTATATAAAAAACTTCCTAAGTTTTATTCTCTGGCTACCATAACTTAACGCAACAAAATTAGAACCCTGCAAATGGTGAACCAAATCAATGATGGACAGGTGAATTGTAGAAACTGTGTAAAATTATGTAAATTGTAAAATTAGCAAAAGCCATGATGAAAAAAAACAGGAGATCGGAACAAACACAGCTATGGCTAATGTTCGTGTGGTGAAATACATTCTTTTTTAAAAAATTTTTTAGTCTTTATTTTTTTTGGGGGGGGAGGGTGCAAAGAGGGGGAGCACACAGAATCCGAAGCAGCCTCCAGGCTCTGAGCTGTCAGCACAGGGCTTGACACGGGGCTCAAATTCACAAACTGCAAGATCATGACCTGAGCCGAAGTCGGACGCTTAACCGACTGAGCCACCCAGGAGCCCCTGAAATCCGTTCTTTCTAAACAAACGTTTTGAGCACAGCTAACACACAGTGTGGCATTGTTAGTGGCAGGTGTGGCCCACAGTGGTCTGACTTCCCTGTTCGTTATGACGTGCTCACCACAAGGGTGGCTGCTGTCCTCACCATTCGACGCCATCACAGCACCAGTGACCGTATTCCCTGTGCCGAGACCTTCATCCCCAGGACAGACTCGTCCCGTCACTGAAGTGTCTCCCTCTCCCCTTCACCCATCTGTCCGTCCCCCACCTGCTTCCCTCCGTCAACCACTGGCTTGTTCTCTGTTGAAACACATTCTTTGCTCTCAAACGGCTTCGAACATCTATCACTCTGTAGTGTAGAGTGAAGTAAGTTCCAAGCGGATCACATGTAAAGTGTTCTCTCGGCTTCACGTGTATTCATGAAGTCTCTACCATAAACACAAATATCACGCCAAGGGTAGGAACCACAGCCTTAAACAAACAACCATAAAGATACCAGTCAAACTACTTCATAAATGAAAACACCGGGCAAGATGTTTTTCTAACCTGTCGCAGATCATAAATACAAGGAACTATCGAAAAATCAGTTAAAGGGAAAGACTTTAAACAAAGATTACAAGCAGGCCAATCACACACACACACACACACACACACACACACACACACACACAAAACCAACCAACAAATGGGGAAGAAAAAAAAAATCCAATCTCACCAGTTAAACACAGTTACAGCCATTGCCCTGCCAAAGATGAGGAAGAACCCTAATTAAAACCAAAACAACAAAACAACAACAAAACCAACAACCAGCACCTCCAGCTTCTGGCAGCGGACCGTGACCCCGCTTCCTTCTTCTTTCCTCGCAGCCACCGCGGCACAATACCACATCTCGCTTGAACTGCTGCCCCGGCCTCAACCCGCCCACCCCAAGCGGTCTCCATAAGGCGCCCAGGAGAGCTTCTTCAAGGGCGGTTCCCCGCCTGGAAATCCTGCAACGCTTCCCGCGCTTGTTACGTAGCTTTCCAGACCTTTCCTGCCTTCGCATGGCCAAGAGCCACCACTGCACACTTTGTATGCTTCAATTACTCCGGTCTGCTTCTGGTTGCCAACTGCCGCAGGGCCTTTGAACATGCAGTCACTGCTGCCTGGGGCACTTTCACCCTATTTCTTCACTCTGACGGCACCTCTTCAGACAAGGGTCCGTCCTGCGGCCATCCTCTTACGTACGTCATCTCACTTACTGAGCGTCTTTGTGTCCTACCAGGATGCAAGTTCCTCAGAGGAAGGCCCCTGTCATGTTTTTTCATTACTGCATCCCCAGGAGATAGCACAGTGCTCCGTACATCGTAGGCACTCGGTATAAATACCTGTTCCACTGGTGAAAAAAGAAATAGCGGCTAAGGAAGACAGCTGACTATAGTTTTTTAAGTGTTCATTTATTTAAGAGAGAGAGAGAGAAGGAGGAAGACACAGAATCTGAAGCAGGCTCCAGGCTCGAAGGTGTCAGCACAGAGCCTGACATGGGACTCGAAACCACGAACCATGAGATCATGACCTGAGTTGAAGTCGGACGCTTAACTGACTGAGCCACCCAGGTGCCCCTCAGAGCATAGGTCTTAAATCCAGATTCTTCCCAATGGGAGAATAAACAGATTATTCTCTTTGAAACTCATTTTCTCCCACCTATAAGAAGAGAATAAATCCATAAACTACATCATCAAAAAATTCATTAAAGAATAAGTAATCTCTTGAAAAGAAATACATCTAGGATACTCAGACAGGAAAACATGTCTTTTGATCCCACACCTTCTTCCTGATAGACTTACTTTAGTAGAAGAAAACACTGAGCCGTTCTGGCTTAAGCACTTCCTTGCTTCAACACATAAAAGGAATCGGCCGTCCAATTGCTATGCCTAAAAAAGGACGTTCAGAGAGGCTTCTCCATTTTCCCTCTTTGCCACAGGCAAAGCAAAGAGAAAATGCAGAGTCAAGACTACCATCTCCAAACCAGAAAAGTATTCAAAGGAAAGTTCCCTCTTCATATTTACACAATAAATTAAAGTAAAAAAAAAAACCCGGGTTTCCCTCCAAATTATAAACACCATCCTTCTGCACCTCAAATTAAGCCCTTACGTTTTTCTTTTTTTTTTAATGTTTATTTATTTTTGAGACAGAGAGAGACACAGCATGAGCAGGAAAGGGGCAGAGAGAGAGAGAGGGAGACACAGAATGTGAAGCAGGCTGCAGGCTCTGAGCTGTCGGCACAGAGCCTGACGTGGGGCTCAAACTCACAAACTGTGACATCATGACCTGAGCCGAAGTCGGACACTTAACCGACTGAGCCACCCAGGCGCCCCTGCCCTTACGTTTTTCAAAGTTACCGAGATCGTCCTCAGTAGTAAGTTCGATCAGGTGTGTGTGAGTACCACGGTGCTTAGCACAGCCTAAATAGGAGGGCTTACTCGTGTTTCCCAACAGCTCCGAAGTATGAGAGCTTCTGGATTGTTCACGGACAGACCGCTCATCAGTCTGCAGCGGCGGCCGAACAGTCCCAGGGAATCGGGCACAACTGAGCAGGGCCCCCCATTATCATTACCCAGCGGGGCCTGGCCACTGAGCTGTGTTTTTTAAGTGCCCAAGTCAGGCAGTGCTCACGTTTTCTTTTCTGTCTTCACACTTCTGCACGCGGTAACACCTGAGCCGCTTGCGCACACGTCAGTTTCACGTACAAGGAGAACACTGCGTTATCATAACCCGAGGAGGTGGCCTGGCTCATGAAAAGCATTTCAAAATCTTGTCAAATGATCTGAAGATGTAAACGGTGAGCTCAAACAATTTCACTTCCAAATGTCACGGGTTATTTCAAGTTTAAGAGAGAAACAAGGAGCGAGGGAAAATACGGATTTAATCTGTAGAAGAACAAAACACCAATCACGAAGATCAAAACTGGAGAATGACTTGAGAACAGCAACCACATGCTACCTCTGGGGGAAAACGATCTCTCAATAAGGAGGGTACGATTTAGTACCTTGAAAGGCCCACAACAGCGTTCCAAATCGTTTCTGACAACTGCATTCTTACCATAAAATAACCCAGGCGGTCCCATACGCGTGTCTATACCGTACCTTGAGCATGCTCCACGCCTAGGCTACCGTGGTCAAGCTACATGCGTGATAAAAGGCCCTTGTACCTAAAATAAGTCCTGCTTGCCCAGACCGACCTCGGGACGTGTTACACAGACACCTGCTCACTAAAGGAACCTGTTGATCAGCACTCAGAGAGCAGATTACCAGAGCGCTTTGGCAGGGCAGCAGGCACGTCAACTCCCCTGAGGACACAGCTCAAATTCAGCTTCTATTTATAATAGAATATTTATAAATATATATTTATAATCCTAACGAGCCTTTCTTCTGGATATAAACAGAGCCAGCACTGAAGCGCTAAGGACTAAAAAATTATACGTATCCCTAAAAGCCAAACTGGTTAATCAAAATAAAACCAAACATTTATGAAGTACATACTAGCAGTGAGCACTGTCCCGGGCACCCTGTGAGCCACAGGAACACACACACCACACTCCTAAGTTACAATGTCCCCCAGCCTCCTATTTGCCTCCCTACCCCTCCTGTGCGCCTTCTTCAGTTCTGTGAAGTGTGCTCCATGCTGCCGAGCGCACGGGCACAGACCCTGAGCAGGCGCTCTGCCCCCCTCCCCCCCCCCCCCTTCAGTGCACACCGTCAGAGCCAATCCCCTCAGGCGTGAGACCCCCAGTGTTCGGGGACACTCATGCCCTAGTCAGAAACTCTTACTCAGAAGCACCCCATATGTGTTTGAAAGTCTCAACCGTTCAGGGACCAGTGGGGCATCTCACACAGCACAGTCTCTTAGTAAATACTCGATGGATGGATGGATGGATGGATGGATGGATGGATGGATGACTAGGCGGAACTAATGGTTACTAGTTAGCCAGCACATCTCGCCTCCTAATTAATACTGCAGTTCCCACCTGATGGCTATTACCCATCATTAAGGAACATCAGACCAGCATCCACAACAGACGAAGAGTAATGCACTGAACTTGGGGCTGACTTTATCATTTCCAAGATGACTAAGGTTTTGGTTTCTGGACGTCATGACCGTACTGAGCCTCCATTCTTCAAGTGCCGTGTATCCCTGACAGTGAGAACCGAAGATCTGAGAAGGGTCTCACAGACAACGCGACAGGTGGGATAAATGGAACGAAGGGTACCAAAAGTGTGGGACAGGAGATAAACACAAATAATGTGTGTGAGATTCAACACAAGCAGAAATAATTAGATGGAATTGAGTTAAGACTGTCCTAGCCTTTACGTAAGCAATGTGACATGATTTACCAAAATCTACAACTTACTTCACGTCCCAGAAACTCCATTTCTAAGAATCTGCCTTATAGACATATTCACGAGTCAAGATGGACGTTCAAGAACATTCACTGCAGCCCTGTTTATACCGCAGAAGCATCTAGACATCCTTCGTCGCGATCTGGGTAAGTCAATGCGGTGCCTCCTCACAGCATAACATACCAGACAGTCATCTGACGGAATGAGGCATTATCTGCAGATACCAACATGGCTGTGATACAGAAACACACACGATTTTCATTCTAAAATGCAGGTATTTTGCCGTATGCGTGTATATACGTGTGCGTAAGCATTCCAAGTCTGTAAGTGTGTATGATACAGAGGCGATGGGATAACAGGGTGGAAACTGGGAGTGCGTGAGGAAATGTCGCCAGCTTACACATGATCTATAGGCAGTAACCATGTACCACTCTGTGCTTTCAAAAAAAATAAAGATTACAAAGAGTGTGAGAAGAAAAGGAGAAAGAGAAGAGGGAAGAAAACACTGCTGAAGAATTCTCAAGTCTAGCATTAACGTTTGTCTTTTAGAATATAAACGCCAGGGGTGCACGCGTGGCTCGGTTGGTTAAGCGTCCGATTCCCGGTTTCAGCTTGGGTCCACGATCTCATGGTTTGTGGGTTCGAGCCCTGATTCGGGCTCTGAGCTGAAAGTGAGGAGCCTGCTTGGGATTTTCTGTCTCCCTCTTTCTCTGCCCCTCCCCTGCTCTCTCTCTTTCTCAAAAACTAAATCAACATCAAAAAAAAATAATAAAACATAAATGTCCATCTGGAAACAGCTGCCCAGGCCAGGCAGCCCTAGACCACACCTTCCCTGCAGCCCCGTCTTCCTGGGGCCCCCAGTCCCCTGTGTCTTCAGAAACCCACCCAACATTGCTGGCAGTGGCGGCTGTGGTCAGAAGGAAAGTGAACAAAACCAAGCAGCCCCGGTCCCGGCCCCCGGCAGGCCCCCCACCCCATCCCAGAGTCGAGCCGCACAAGGGTAGATGACAGACCTCCTGTTTTTAAATACTCTGGTCCCCCCGAGGGTAAAACTAGCAGATAAAATCAGATTGTTAGATTCTGTTAGGTATACGTACACCTACCTTTGTATTAGGCAACGTTTACACGGTAGGAAGCTTAGGAGTTCAGGGCTGAGATTATATTTAGTTGGTTTTGAGCTGTGGGTTTCAGATGGCACCAGCCTGTCTCTGGGGAAAAGAGGCCCCGTGAACAACAAGAAACTGACCAAGCGCATCGGTAAGCACCCTTATGCGCATTTCCACACCGTTACAAGCTATCTTCTTGGAGAGTGTTCCAGGATACCGACAAATACCGGGATGGTCTACACTGCCAATTTTAAGCAAGTACAGTACACGTATGGCAGGATCACAGTTTTGTGATATCTGCATCATACAGACAGATACACACGCACAGAAAATCAGAGTTTAGGTCCACATACCAAACTGATGACAGTTACCCCCGGTGACTTAATGATTCTACGTATCTTCTCAGAGCTCAAAACGTAGTATCACGAGTACCTATTATTCTTCTAATAAGTAAAAGGCTATAAAAAAGAATATCTGTTTTCTTTATCATTTTTTTAAGGTTTTATTTATTTTTGAGAGCGCTCAAGCAGGGGACGGGCAGGGAGAGGGGGACAGAGGATCCGAAGTGGTCTTTGTACGGACAGCTACGAGCCCGACGCGGGGCTCGAACTCACAAACCTTGAGATCATGACCTGAGATCACTGACTGAGCCACCCAGGTGCCCCTAAATAGCTATTTTAAAGGTGGATGCCCAGGGCAGCTGGGTGGCTCGGTCGGTCAAGTGTCCGGCTTCGGCTCAGGCATGGTCTCACAGTTCGTGAGTTCGAGCCCCGCGTCGGGCTCTGTGCTGACGGCTTGGAGCCTGGAGCCTGCTTCGGATTCTGTGTCTCCCTCTCTCTCTGCCCCTCCCCCGCTAGTGTGCGCGCGCTCTCTCTCTCTCTCTCAAAAATAAATAGACATTAAACTTTTTTTTAATGAAAGGTAGATGCCTTCCTCAACACACGCATTCCACCTGTCACCCTACTGACACCAAAAATGCCAGCAACTTGGAGAGGAGACGCAGGGAACTGACAGACTGAACCCAGCAGACACATCTCACTTATAGCTCCTCTCAAAACCAGCCGCTGCAAGGGTTCTGGTCTCACGAAACCCCCGAGGCCTGTCCCCGGGCTTCGTTCTGTGGCCCGCTAGCTCTATCACAGGGCCACGGGACTCACAGGCTATGAAAAGCGGCACCACAGCACGCTGGCTGATGCGGCCTCAGCAAACGGCAACTTGTCCTCTATGCTTCTGTGAGACACCTAACACGCGGAAATCAAAACAGCAAAGGTCAAAGTCTTTAGAAGGCTATTAACTTCCGCAGGAGTTACGCTCAAAGTATAATGGGTTCTTGGAAGGAAGGAAGAGATTTTTTAGGGGAAAAAAAAAAGAGAAAAACGAATCTTACATTTTTTATTTGCCGGTACTTTATAAGCTATAAAATTATCTAATTCTCTCAGCAAATATTTTGGGGAAGTTTACTGTACCCCTATTTTACAGGCCAGGCCATGGAGGCTGAGAAAGTGATTTCAGGTTAGATTCTTGTACAACAGTTTTAATCCTATTATTACATCAAGGAATTATCCAGAATTATATTTGAGATGAACAAAGCAAATGATTCTTTTCTTTTAAAGCTTAAAAACACTTCCATTGCAATTCTATTTTATCAGAATTTTAAAAATTTATCCAGGATCAGGGCACCTGGGTGGCTGAGTTGGTTAGACGTCCCAACTCTTGGTTTTGGCTCAGGTCATGATCTCAGGGTTCCTGAGTTCGAGCCCCGTGTCAGGCTCTGTGCTGGCAGTGAGGAACCTGCATGGGATTTTCCCTCTCTCTCTCTCTCTCTCTCTCTCTCTCTCTGCCGCTCTCCCACTCATGCTCCCTTGCCTCTCTCTTTCAAAAATAAATAAACTTAAAAAAAAATTATCCAGGATTTCCTTTCAAACTTGTGTTCTCATCTTCTGATTGAAGTTTTGAAACAATGCTGTTTTTTTTTCCAAACATGTATTTTCAAACTATCAATTTTTTAATGAAGCAAAACAAAGTAGGGGAGGGGCAGAGACAGAGGGAAAAAGAATCCCAAGCAGGCTCCCACTGTCACTGTAGAGCCTCACACAGGGCTCGGACCCACAGACGGTGAGATCATGACCTGAGCTGAAACCAACAGTCTGACACTCAACGGACTGAGCCACATAGTTGCCCTTCCTCTTCTTGTATCTTGTGAATTAAACAGTATAAGCTTCACTGGTGTAACTGGGCCACCCGTATTTTTTTTTTTAATTTTTTTTTTTAACGTTTATTTATTTTTGAGACAGAGAGAGACAGAGCATGAACGGGCGAGGGTCAGAGAGAGGGAGACACAGAATCTGAAACAGGCTCCAGGCTCTGAGCTGTCAGCACAGAGCCCGACGCGGGGCTCGAACTCACGGACCACGAGATCATGACCTGAGCTGAAGACGGCCGCTCAACCGACTGAGCCACCCAGGCGCCCCGTATTTATAGAGAAAAGTTTGAGAGGGCGGCAAGAAGAGACCGAAACTGGGTATTTGCAGTTTGGAGACGCAGGATGTAGAAATGATGTGAAAACCATTTCAACAGCTTTATAATGAATAGTTTCCCTTTTCCTTGGTAAACATCTATATAACTTTGACTTGGACTATTTCAGAGATTTTTTTTAATTGCCTTAAATACAAAGTTCTCTTAATACTGCTTCGCACACACACACACTATATATAGATATGTATATAATATATATATATATTATATACATATCTATATATATATATAATATATATATATAAAATGTTATATTATTAACATGCACTGCTTTTCCCAACAAGGACAAAGGCATTCTTTCTGTCGACATAAAGCCTGTGTAACTGGAGCACAGTGTGGTCAGGGCTGCTGTTTCTGGAGCACACACACTTGAACACAAGGCAGCCACAGGCCTAGGGGTTCAAGTGGGCTCTGCAATGTCCAAGACTGGGTTCGAATCCTCTCTCCTTCTGTCATGGACAACGACCGCCATGTGTGTGACCTGGGGTGAGTCACCCCAACGTCCAAGCTCCTTGTTTCGTCATCTCTTAAATGAGGATAAATAATATCGATCTGAGGTGGTTAAAAAAAAAAAAATTTTTTTTTGGCCTTTCATTTTGAAGTAATTTCAAATTTGCAGAAAAGCTGCAATAATACTACAGAAAACTGAGGAACGCCCTTTGCCCAGCTCTGCCTTGTTAACTTAGATAACCTTAGTGCAGTTACCAAAACCAGGAGACTGACATCGTTGGGTCATCAACTAAGCGACCAATCTTCTCTGAGTCTTGCTAGGGTCCCTCCAATGTCCTCTCTGTTCCCACCACCATGCAGTCATCCCGCCTCCTCGGTCTCCCCGAATGTGTGGCCATCCCTGATCTTTTCTTGTGCCTCGTGGCCTTGACACCGCTAAGGGACTATAGTTCTTCCGTGGGGTGTCTCTCAATTTGGGTTTCAAGGCTGTTCCCTCTAGACTGAGGTTGTGCATTCTGGCAAGAATACCTCGTGTCCTACTCAGGGCATTGTATGACGGGGAAGGCGATGTCCCCATCGCATTACTGGTAATGCTGACGCGGACCCTTAACGAAGCTGGGAACCTCACAGAGTTGTTTCCATAAGCAGTGGTTCTGGCCCACAGTAAGGCCTCCATAAATGAAAGCCATTGCTATGGCAAAGGTCAGACAAAGAACGCAAATTTTGGAATCAGGTAGATGGATGTGTGTTCTCATGCCCCTTCCACCGGTTTCTGCCATGTGACCAAGGGCAAGGTTTTTAACTTGCCTGCTTTCCTCGGCTGAACCATGAAGATGAAACTACCTGTGAAGTTGCCATGGGCTGTTTGTTATTATACAGTTGTTAAGAGGACAAAATGAGAAAATTTAGGTAAAGGACTCGCTATTATTACTTTTTCAAGAAGCTACTGTTTTTCTGCAAAATAAGCACCAGGACTTAAGGTAGGAAACCTGAGGTCCGAGAAGAAAGGTGGTCCTGGGTCACGGTGGGAGCTGGAAAGGTGGGAGGTAGGAAGGCCGGAGCCAGCAGCACCCCACTCTCACTGGCAGCTCACCCTTGGATGGGAGAACAGCATTGCTGGAAGAGCCCAGAAACACAAGAGCCCAATCCCTGCTGCAGGGCACACTCATTCCCCCAGGTAAGGTCACCTCCCCTGTCAGCTGGGATCCCCTACAGGGGGAGACACTTCTGCTAACTGCAAAAGTATCAGAGCAATACGTGTGTTCTCTGTGCAAACCGGTCTGAGAAAGACCGATGCCATGGCCGCCAGGCCGGGTCAAGGATCAGGGACCCCAGTGACCTCTAAATCACTCTGAAAAGCACTGAATGTTCAGAGGGCAGCTGAAGCCGAGAACTGAGCAGGATCAAGAATCCAAGGTCTTACCCACACGATCCTCTCAATAGATGCAGAGAAAGCATTTGACAAAATACAGCATCTTTCTTGGTAAAAACCCTCAAGAAAGCAGGGATAGAAGGAGCATACCTCGAGATCATAAAAGCCATGTATGAATGACCCAATGCTGATATCATCCTCAATGGGGAAAAACTGACAGCTTTCCCCCTAAGGTCAGGAACAAGACAGGGATGTCCACTCTCGCCACTGTTATTCAACATAGTATTGGGAATCCTAGCCTTGGCAATCAGACAACACAAAGAAACAAAAGGCATCCAAATTGCCAGGGAGGAAGTCAAACTTTCACTCTTCACAGACAACATGATACTTCATGTGGGAAACCCAAAAGACTCCACCAAAAAATTGCTAGAACTGATCCATGAATTCAGCAAAGTTGCAGGATATAAAATCAATGTACAGAAATCAGTTGTATTTCTATACATCAATAATGAAGCAGCAGAAAGAGAAATCAAGGAATTGATCTCATTTACAATTGCACCAAAAACCATATAATACCTAATAATAAACCTAACCAAAGATGTGAAAAATCTATACACTGAAAACTATAGAAAGCTCATGGATAGGAAGAACAAAAATTGTTAAAATGTCAAAACTACCCAAAGCAATCTGTATATCCAGTGCAATCCCTATCAAAATAACACCAGCATTCTTCACAGAGCTAAAACAAACAATCCTAAAATTTGTACGGAACCAGAAAAGACCCCAAATAGCCAAAACAATCCTGAAAAAGAAAACTAAAGCTGGAGGCATTACAATCCCGGACTTCAAGATGTATTACGAAGCTGTAGTCATCAAGACAATATGGTACTGGCACAAAAACAGACACATAGGTCAGTGGAACAGAATAGAGAACCCAGCAATGGACCCACAAACGTACGGCCAACTCATCTTTGACAAAGCAGGAAAGAATATCCAATGGAATAAAGACCATCTCTTCTGCAAGTGGTGCTGGGAAAACTGGACAGCGACATGCAGAAGAATGAACCCGGACCACTTTCTTACCCCACACACAAAAATAAACTCAAAATGGATGAAAGACCTCAATGTAAGACAGGAAGCCATCAACATCCTCTAGAAGAAAGCAGGCAAAACCTCTTTGACCTTGGCCGCAGCAACTTCTTACTCAACACGTCTCCATAGGCAAGGGAAACAAAAGCAAAAATAAACTATTGGGACCTCATCAAGATAAAAAGCTTCTGCACAGCAAAGGAAACCATCAGCAAAACCAAAGGCAACTGACAGAATGGGAGAAGAGATTTGCAAATGGCAGATCAGATAAAGGGTTATAGTATCCAAAATCTATAAAGAACTTAACCAAACTCAACACCCAAAAAACAATCCAGTTACAAAGTGGGCAGAAGACATGTATAGAAACTTCCAAAGAAGACATCCAGATGGCCAACCGGCACATAAAAAAATGCTCCACATCACTCATCATCAGGGAAATACAAATCAAAACCACAATGAGATACCACCTGGCACCTGTCAGAATGGCTCACATTAACAACTCAGGCAACAACGGATGTTGGCGAGGATGCGGAGAAAGAGGATCTCTTTTGCACTGTTGGTGGGAATGCAAGCTGGTGCGGCCACTCTGGAAAACAGTATGGAGGCTCCTCAAAAAACTAAAAATAGAACTACCCTACGACCCAGCAATTGCACTACTAGGCATTTCTCCAAGGGATACAGGTGTGCTGTTTCGAAGGGACACATGTACCCCCATGTTTACAGAAGCAGTATCCACAATAGCCAAAGTATGGAAAGAGCCCAAATGTCCATCGATGGATGAATGGATACAGAAGATGTGATATATATATACAATGGAGTATTACTCGGCATCAAAAAGAATGAAATCTTGCCATTTGCAACTACGTGGATGGAACTAGAGTGTGTTATGCTAAGCAAAATTAGTCCAAGAAAGACAAATATCATATGACTTCACTCATATGAGGACTTTAAGATACAAAACAGATGAGCACAAGGAAAGGGAAGCAAAAATAATATAAAAACAGGGAGGGAGACAAAACATAAGAGACTCTTAAATACAGAGAACAAACAGGGTTGCTGAAGGAGTTGTGGGAAGGGGGATGGGCTAAATGGGCCAGAGGCATTAAGGAGGGCACTGGCTGGGATGAACACTGGGTGTTATACGTAAGTGATGAATCACTAAATTCTACTCCTAAAATCATTATTACACTATATGTTAACCCACTTGGATGTAAACTAAAAAAAGAATCTAGGTCTTAGGGCGCCTGGGTGGCTCAGTCAGTTATGCGTCCGACTCTTGGTTTCAGCCCAGGTCATGATCTCATGGTTCATGGGATCGAGCCCCATGTCAGGCTCCACGCTGAGAGTACAGAGCCTGCTTGGGATTCTCTCTCTCCCCCCCTCTCTCTGCCCTGTTTGCACGCTCTCTCTGAATAAATAAATAATCAATCCACAGTCTTTTCTTAGCATACTTCTGCTCCGCATGTGAGAGGGCAGGTCTGTTGCTTGCCTTCTCACTTCCTGCTCTCCCTCGTGGCAAGGAGGGAGGGAGACGAGAACAGCCAACACCGCTCAGAGTTTACTAGAACCAAAGCTTGTTACAGACACACTCACCAAAAGCGAAGTTCCTTAAAATGAGGTGCACGTGAGCACAAGCCTTGATCTCTTTGACAAACTCTCCCTTCTGTCCACGCACCTCAGGAGCACCCTCTTGGGTCCTGTCGCGGGGCCTGTGAACACAGGGCCCGGCCGCCGCCTCCGCTCTGAGCCCCGGTCAGCAGGCCCACCGGGCCCGCCCCTGCCCCCCAGCCAGGGGTCAAGGGCAGGTTTCCCCGCAGAGCCTGAGCTCCGCACAGGCGGCTCCGGGCCGCCCCCTGCCTCTGACCGCTCCTGAGCACATGTCCCATCTGCAACCGTGGGGTCACATCAGAGGACACGCTGCCCGTGGGGGGCCCACGCGGCTTCGTTTCCCTCCGGCGCTTTGGCAAAGGCAACCAGACATGCCTGCACTTCTTTCCGAGCGCCCCTCTCCCGGCCGAGAGGCCCTGCCCGCGGCCCCCAGCTCCCTAGTCCTGAAGAGCGACTAGAAGAAGCCAAGGTCTGATCCACGCATGTCCGTGTGAGCTCAGTTACCTTATACGACCTCCTCCTGCTTCCTCCAGGAGCAACACGTCCTCCTCGTGGGAGACTCCCACACAGAAGCACGGGCAGGACGGGCCTCCTAGGCCCCAGCCTTCGCACGACCGGGCCAACGCCGTGAGGAGCATCCTTCAGGACTCTAAGAAAATGCAAATCTAACTGTTACGCGACAAAAGCGAGGGGAGAGATTTATCTGTAGCGCATCGCGCGGTCTGTGTAAAAGACGGGAGGAGATGCGGACTTGTGTTCTAAACACACGCATAAAGTCCCGCTCGAAGGCTTCCAAACAGGCAGTGCAGGCCGAGCCCAGGCAGGGGACCGGGGCAGCAAGCGTGGCAGTCACACCGGCTCCTGTGTGTCCTCTCTCACCACGTGAACTCGGAGCCACGTGAATGTACCATCCACTCAAAATGCTGCTTACTGAAGTTAAACATTACAGCACGGAGAATTTACTTAGGACCGGTGCACAGCTGTCCCCGGCACGGAGCAGGCACTCGAGTGACAGAGCCCAGAATGAATGACACAAAGGAGTCTAGGAATTAGCGGGTCATGTGGCACACAGCTGCAGCCAAACCAAGAGAAGCACCGTGTTTCTGGCATGGAAACGGGTCCAGGATCCGTTCTGACGGAGGGGCGGTACCCACGAGGAGGGAAAGAGTTCAGGAAGCATCCGGCAACTGGTGAGGATGTCAGCCAGCATCCTGAACACCTCTCCCAGCACTCCCACGGGCAGGGGGTGAACGCAGCCAGAAAACAGCCGGCCCAGAGCACAGGTGCACAGACAGGCCTGCGGGCCTCCACGGTAAGAGGGGCAATAATCGATGCTTCCAGTTTACCTTAAGCCTACGCGCCAACGTTGTGTTTTGCCCTCTACTGTAGTCATGGCTAAATTCACACAAAAACGATCATCTTTGCCCGTGTCTTCAAGAAGTCACCTGTTTATCACGTTCCTTCACACCTCGTCTCTGGGGAGAATTCAAGCCCCTGAATTTGAAAATCGCATTCTAGTTGAATCTTCAAAGTTTACAAACTGCAGTCGTCCGAGTGCTTTGCCCAAGGTCACGCGGCGAGGACTTGGCAGAGCTGAGACCAGGCCGTGGGCAACTTTGCGGCGGGCGCACCAGACCCGACTGATGGGCTCTCTGTGGTCTCGACCTTCCCTGCCCCCACCCACAGCCACACCAGCTCTCCCACACGGAAGCCCCCTGGGGTCTCGGCTAGGTCCAAAGGCCCAGGCCCAAGAGCAGACTGTGCTTTTGTAGCCCCTTCGGCATTCGGGGCAAACTCCGTCTAGCTGTGCCCACAAAACACAAAATCTCTAACAAGCCCTATATCTCATTAGACTTTGTAGGAAGCTTTTTGTTTTGCAAATGAAACTGCTTCTAAGCAGTTTCCTAATTATCTGGCTGTACCATTTGCATATTGGTTAATGCACTAATTATAGGCCCGTGTTTTATTTACGTGTTAAAACCAGAACTTTGGTTTGATAACATTTGGTCCAATAACCAACCATTTTGACTAATTTAGCTCTGCCTAGGGGCGCCTGGGTGGCTCAGCCGGTTAAGCGTTCAACTTTGGCTCAGGTCAGATCTCATGGTTCAAGGGGTCGAGCCCCGCCATGGGCTCTGTGCTGACAGCTCGGAGCCTAGAGCCTGCTTCGGTTTCCGTGTCTCCCTCTCTCTCTGCCCCTGCCCCGCTCACACTCTCAATCTGTTTCTCAAAAATAAATAAACATTAAAAATTTGTGAAATAGTGCAACATATTCCACAACACACGGTCCCCCCTATCTTAGCTGGCTTTCCCTTATTTCAAAGCAACTTCATATTAAAAAATGAGATTAACCTACTTTCTAGAAAGAACTCCTTGAATAATAAACAACTGCTAAAATATCTGCACTGAAATTATGTTCAATTCTTACTCAACTGTCTGGCACTCTAAATAGGTGTAACGCCCCTAAATCAAGTGCACAAACCAGGTTTTACACAATACACCTGCAGCAGGAAAGATGCTTCAGCCAGAGACCAGTTTTAACTGACGAAATAAAAGCAAATATCTTTGTAAGAAGCAACATACACAAATTTTGATATTGTGACTATAAAAATTTCCCGAAGAAAGCATAAACTCTGAAGAATCACTTTACTCCTACAGGGAACGTCAGCCAATAGAATGTTCATGTCTAGACGTTTTAAAAGGAACTGGGAAATCTGATGTTTGCACCAACTCCCTCTGGGTGGGGAGAAATGTCCAGACGACTTCTCTACTGGATGCAAGATCTGTAGTTCTCAGGGAAGATTTCAGACATTTTAGGCTCAAATGAACTCCACCGTCTCCAAAGTAACCTGAGCACGAAGGTACACGGGGCAGAGGTCATCATCAGGGTTTGGTCTGCCAATGGACAGAGGTCATGGGGGACCGGCAAGGTCACAGGAGAGAGACAGTAATGTTGGGAATCAACTCCAGAAAGGGGGGTGCTCGCGGCCCCAGCCCTGTCACGGACCAGAACGTCAAAGGGGGTGCGGTCCTCCCCAAGCATCTGCAGGATCTCACTCGGGGTGCTGAGAATGCCCCAAACATGTGACACAGCCATGTTCAAGTGAAGGTATGCTTTCAGTTCACAGCAGGCTCCAGAGCAACTCAACACCATCTGAAGCAGAAAGGCTTCCGAGCTTGGGGACACGAGAACTGAAGTCAAGTCACCGGCCACCTGCACTTCCCTGGGTGGAGTTCAACGCCTGTCCTCGCTCGGGGCTACGGCAGGGCAGGCGTATGACAGACCAAAGGGGAGCTTTCCAAACCCAGGAAGCACAGCACAAAGAGACTGTCAGAGTGCTCACAGCACAGCAGATTAATCTATAAAGGACTAAACTGTAATGTCCAAAGCTTTCTGCCCAGGGAACTCCAGAAATAAGACAAGATCTTGCCACACTCCTTTACAGAGGCTTATTATTCAAGGCAATCACTGCCGTCTGACACTGATAAATGACACAGATCTTTATGACTTAGATCTGGATCTACTCCTTGTAAACACAACATCAGTGTAGGTCTAGCCTTCCACCTGACCCCACAAGCTAGGGAGGCCGCGGTTACACCTCTGGGTTCTCCTAGTAACTGGACCGTGAGCTTCACAGCCGCACGCCGTGCCCCTCAGGGTCCCTGGCCACCTGCCCTTCAAGCGCCGTGCAAAGGACAATGTGTCCACAAGGGCACACTGTTACAATATCACCAGGACAGAGTCCAAGAGTTTTTCCAGTAACAAGAGGAAGAACAGTCAACACACAAAAAGTACATCATTGAATAACAAAGAGAACAAAGTCCTGGAGTGAAATGGTATGATGCCTGAGATGCGCTTTAAAATACCGACCACCCTCTCTCTCCTCCCCCCCCTTCCCGCCCCCTCCAACCATCCGTCCCCCTTCCTGCCACCGCCCCTCACCACCCGTAGGAAAAGAATCATGAAAAGCTGACAGTTGTTAACCCTGGGTGATAAGGAGACAGAGTTCATTTTACCAGTCACTGTATGTTCTCAAGAACTGTTTTTTAAAATTATTATTGTAACAAAATGTTTTTTTAAGTTCTAATTTAGTAGGAACCCAATTTGTTTAAAAAATAATACATGGACAGGGGCGCCTGGGTGGCTCAGTAGGTTAAGCGTCTGACTTCGGCTCAGGTCACGATCTCAAGGTTCGTGGGTTCGAGCCCCGCGTTGGGCTCTGCACTGACAGCTCAGAGCCTGGAGCCCGCTTCAGATTCTGTCTCCCTCTCTCTCTGCCCCTCCCCTGCTCATGCTCCGTCTGTCTCTCAAAAATAAACATTAAAAAAATTAAAAAAAATAATATTAGTACATAGACATACACAAAAACATAAAGCACCCAGATAAGGAAACTAAACACACCCACAAGTTTATATTGGGTGGCGGGATGGAACCAAAGAACAAGTCAGCGGCTGGCACACAAGCACTAAGCAGAGAGGCACCGCTCAGCACACAGGCCTCTCCAGCAAGCCACGTGCGCTCGTCAACTTTTACCGGAGCCACCACCCCCTGATGTCACCTGCTCAAGTTACATGGTGAAAGCAGCCCGTCTGTAATAACCCGCCCCTACAGCCCACGTCCCCCGAGTAAGGTGCGATGGGACCCTGAGTGCCCACCCCAGCGTCACCCAGCCGACACTCACTGGCAGGGGGGCCCTCGTCAGAGGGCTCTTTCCTCAGGGAACGAAGACACGTGGCCGGTTTCTCTGCCTCAAGAGACCGGGTCCAGGCAACGATGTTCTCAGGGGAGGGGAGGGGAGGGGAGGGGAGGGGAGGGAGGGGAAGAGGAGGGAAGGGAAGGGAAGGGCAAAAAGAAGAAGCGCTGACAGGCCAGAGCACCTCCCAGCAGCCCGAGAGGAACCAGAAGCAGCCCAAACCACCGCGTGGTGCTTACTGGGCAGACGTGCGGAAGCTTCGCTCGTGTGGCCCAGTCTCCGCTCTCGCTCTGAGCTTCCCTCTGGCACCCCAGGAAGACAAGGAAGTCGGGGTATCTGAGAAACCCCACGGCAGACAGGGAGGCAGGTGAAGCAATGGGACACTGCTCCAGAAACGTCGTTTGATAAGGTGCCGAGTTCTGAGACCGACGACTGGGGATGGAACACGGACCGTGAACCTCTCTGCGGACAGCCGTCCCTCAGCAAGGAAGAAAACACTCTGTCGGCAGAACGTTTCTGTATGAGTATGGACGCCCGGGACGCAGCCGACGGAGCACTGGCCGAGGAGCAGGGCTTGAGAGGACGGTGCGGGCAAACCCACCTCCCAAACCAAGGGGATTCTTTGCTCTCGCGTGTCCCCAGAACACTGCTCAGTTCATCCTCCCGGAGCAAAGTGCTGATGATCTGAGCATCCGGGATGCGGACCTTTGCCACCTGAGTCACACGTCCTATCTCTATTCAGAAGCTACAAAAGCGGTGGGGGGGGGGGGGGGGGAGCTGCCGTGAAGGCCACGTCTCAGGCTGGACAGGAAAGTCGCTCACATCCCCATCTCCTTATCTTTCCTGCCTGAACTTTCACAAGAAGTCTTCTTTTCACAACTGGCCAGTCCCCACCTCGTGGATGAGGAGAATCTTGGCGTGTCCCCGTTTTGCTCTGGCCACCGGGAATCCCTGAGCCAAATCTACAACTCAGACTGGCTGAACCCAGACACTCAGTGCTGGGACCTAAAGGGTCCGAGTGCCTGTCTTGTGACTCATACAACATGACGACCGTCACTACCCACACGAATTCCTCCTTCAAGAGACGAGGCTCGCGGACGGCAGCACGGGTTGACAGCACAGGGCTGGTTTCCGCCTGGCCCCTCAGATTCGTTCTGCACCATGTTTTTACAACACGTGACAGGGCAGAATGTGCCCCGACTCGATCAAGAATCACATCCGCTAGGAACTCCCGCTGTCATTCGGTTACCCATAACCTTCAAATCGTGGGTCTTCTCCGAAGGGTGTGATCTCTGACTGGGTCTGGACAAATTCTAGGGCCGCGCGCTAGGAAACGGACATCAAAGCAAATTGGGGGTCGTGTGAAATAAACACACAACAGCAGAAAACGTCTGTTGTTGTTGTTGTTATTGTTTTTTAATAGCTGCCTATGCATTCTGTTTAAGCTGTGTCTAACTTCTTTCAAGGGCATAAAGCAAATCAAGTTTGACCCCAATGTTCAGGCTGTTAGAGCTGGTTGTTTTCTTCTAGGCTTTTGCTTTTCATTCAACACCGAAGAGGTTAGCAAGTAGTAACTGGTAAGAATCTTCTCTGCCTAACTAAAGGATAAAAGTAACTTAACAACTGCACCTTAAAGGAAGTCCAGTAATGAGCCAAATGGACACGTCGCTGTATTAACGAGTTATACTTTACGATCTAATTATCAAATGCAGGACCACGCTGTCATCTGCACGGACTCGCATCAGCTTTTACAAACCAGGGCGAGCTGGGCAGAAGCACATGACTTCTGCGAGGACGGACTGCGGGAGAAATGCTGGTTCCCATCGGACTATGGACTTTCTCGCGCTCATACACACACCTCCAGAGGTATCGGGCCCTGCTCTCTCTGGCCACAGCCACTTTCTTGTGATTACATCCTAAGTAACACCTCCACGAGTAACAGCCACGATCGGTACCCTCAATGTTGGCAATTCAAGATGCGATTCGGGGTAAAAAATCAAGGTAATAAGCAAGTTGCAGGGGTCGTCCCCGGGGTACCTGTCATCGATGGATGGTCTCTTTCACCACTAAGGAGCAGGTATAGCCCGGTACCACGCTCGGGCCCCGATTAATCTCCCCTCCCGGCACAGGAGAACTACTGGCCCGATTCCGCCTCCAAACCTGTTCGTGCAGGCTATGCCGGTTTCCGTTATTACATAATCTCATTAAGTATTAAGTAATAAACGAATCTGGGTCTGAAAACAAAGCAAGCTGTTGTTTCTATACAGACGAAATTAAACGCTTTAGAAAGAAGTGACAAACAAAAAAAAACCACTAAAAGAGACGGCTGGAAAATTAGGTGTTAATATTCTGCGGGAAGAGGGGGGCTTCGCATCCAGCACGTGAAAGACGGGCCAATTCTGAACGCTGATATCTCGAAGTTTAAGAAATGTTGACGGTGGGCATATCTTTTTTTTTTTTTTCCTACTATTTCCACTCTTAACTAATGAATCATGCAGCTACAGGTGCTTAGTATGATGCCAAGAAACTACACCAAGGTCTGGACCCTCCCGTTGTATTTTCCTCCTTCCTTGATAAAGAACTTGAACAAAAATCAAAGGCAGACAGTTTGCCCTGATCAAATCTCAGCCCCCCTTTCAATGGCCACGTCTCCCAGAATCACCTCCCTCAGCCCCACAGAGCCAGGGGCCCGGTGTCCCCCGTCTGGTGACCAAGGTTAAACACCGCCCCTTCTCTTTTCTTTGCATTTACAACCCCCATTAGCTCATATAAGTATGCTCGGAGTTGAGCAAAACAAGGCAAAGTTCACATCACACTAGAAAGTGTTTGTTAGTCTTGCCCAGGATGCTGCATTTCAGAAGATCCATCCACATTCACCTATCTGCACGTAGTAGCAGTTCAAGAGTATACAAAGAGGAAGTAAAAACTTCAGTACTGTGGAAGGGGAGGGATCTCCTGGAACCAGATATTGCAAGGAACAGGTTAGTCTTATGGCAAATGAGTTACAAAGTAGAAAGAACTAGGTTTAAACTCTGTGACTGCAGGAAAGTTAAGAGCCTTTCCAAACCAGTTTCCTTGTACATAAAACGTCAGCATAATACCACCTACTTCACGGGATTAAATGAGACAAAGAGTTGGAAAGCACCTGGTACAGTCCAGGCGCATAGTAGGTGCTCAATAAATCATGGCTGCCTTTAGTAGTCTACCTTTTTGTACTCAAGCCGTACCCAAAATGGCATTATTTGTTTCTTTTTTTTTTTTTTTTTTTTTGGATCTTCCTTCCCTCCATTTAAGAACTCAAGGATTCTCTTGAAAATCACTGGGTCCCCACAGCTCAGTGACTCCGCAAAAGCCACAGCTCAGAGACTCCACTGTGAAGAGAGCTCTAAAGAGCGAGGTAACATCACTTGTGAGATACGTCTCCACGCTCTGGGGAGCTCAGAAATTGTGGGGCTCCCAAAATGCGAACGTCAGTTGCCTGATTTATGTTATTAAATTTACTCGAATGAAAGTGCAGGCTCAGGCAGGACACCGGCCGGTGTCTGTTTATACGGTCACTCCCCAGTAGGAGAGAAGGATCTCGAATCTTGAATCACACACCCACAGTAAAGACGAAGATGTTGAAGGGTGCAGGAAGATAAGCGGGGCCAGCCCGGTCTAGTTCTGACACGAACGTAGACAGCAGAAAGGGGAGGAGGGAGGACACGGCCCGGTGATTTTTACCAACAGACCAGCCGCACACACACCTCTGATCCTGGCTCCGTCCCCTTCCATGGGAGAGGAAAATGTTTCAGTGGTCGCAAGAACACAGGGTCTGAGTTTACTTAGACGTGTGCATCTCCCCCTTTTCTGGATGAGCATCAGTTCCAACCTGCTGCCTTGAGGGCGGCACATGCCAAGGAAGCCGCCTTTCCCGTTTGCCCAAGACGATAAAATGCAACAGCCCAGCCGTTAGTGAAACGACCCCTCGGGTTCCAGGGGTATTCAAGATAAAGCTGTTTTTTTCCTTCAAAGAAAAGCTTTTTCTCCTCCTCGGGTCTAATTACTGATTCACAAAGAAGCCACTAAAAGCAAAGGAGGTGCAGGCCGGGAAGGGGGTGACGGGGCCCGCCTCGAGGGGTGCAGAGGCATCTGAGGACTGTGACCCAAACTCCTCTCGCCCCCTTCAGCCCTGACTTGGGAATGCCTTGTGCTGAGGAGACGCGTCTCCAAAGGCCACACACAGGAGTCACTCCGCCCCATACGTCGTGCCCTCAGACGCTGGCAGGTATTTCGCAGTGCAGTCAGTCGCACGCTGCGTGAGATTTTCTTCTCTATAAAGGTAGCAGTCTTGTAATTTTCCTGCTCTCCCTGAGCTTCTTAAAAAACAAAAAAACAGGTCGTTGGAAAATAGTACTTATTCACTTAAAATGACAGTTAAAAATAAGCATGTGCGCAGTTCAAACAGAAATCCCGATGCAGATCCGACGAAGACAAGCAGATTCGTCACAGCTCTCCGCACAAACTGAGGAGGATGCGTCTAAAATACGCAAAGGAGGGGCGCCTGGGTGGCTCAGTCGGTTGAGCGTCCGACTTCAGCTCAGGTCATGATCTCACACTCTGTGAGTTCGAGCCCCGCGTCGGGCTCTGTGCTGACAGCTCAGAGCCTGGAGCCTGTTTCAGATTCTGTGTCTCCCCCTCTCTCTTCCCCTCCCCCCGCTCATGCTCTGTCTCTCTTCATCTCAAAAATAAATACAAACGTTAAAAAAATAATAAAAATTAAAAACAAAACAAAAAAATAAAATAAAATAAAATACGCAAAGGAGTGGCCAAACACCGAAATACCAGATACTGAAATGAAATCATCCTAAAGGATCTTAATGATCAGCTTTGAGGTCCAATGGTTTCCCAAAAGCGATCAAATCGCTAACGTTAACGTCCGAGTGTTTAATTATGCCGACACCACAGAGCTGTGCCCTTCAGTTCAGCCACGCGCCTCCTCTCCGTGACAGGCAGCTGCCCCCTCAGTGCTCACAACAGGACACGCAGCGCTGGCCCGCACCGCTTCTCGAAGCGGAGGTTCCAGTAGGTTCCGGCTACATTTTCGCAGCGTGTCTCCTGTGAAGCCAGCACGCCATCAGCTCTCAGGCGAACCTCGCCGAGAAGCTCAAGTGCTATCGAGGCACCGTCTGAAGAAACTGACCTAACAAGCTTCAGACCATCAGGCAGTTCTCTCTTCATACGGCGAGGGTTACCCAGCAGACGTCATGACCACACACACACACACACACACACACACACACACACACACTCCTTCTGCTCCCCTTCCAATCCACAGAGACAAGCCACCTTTACGGTGATACACGCTATTATTATTCAAGACCGTACTCAGCCTTCGCGTAATGAATACTTCTAGCCAGGAATTTTATGTGAGCCAAATTATTCAAAAGAATGAGCAGAGAAATTCACTCGTGGATATCAAGTTCTCAAATGCAATGGGCCACATGAAACGTAGAGACAGTCAGTGGATGGACGGTGGCCCAGGGTGGCCCAGGGCTGCGGAAGGAGCGGGGAGAAGCCGGAAAGGCAGGGGGCGCTCTCCAACCCGGAGATGGTGACGGTTGCAGGACTCGGCAAATTTACTAAAAATCTCTGAACGGTACGCTAAAAAGAGGTGAAATCTGTGGTATGTAGAGCATGTCTCAGGAAAGTATTTAAGTGACAGGGTAATCATTTGGACTTGGTATTTTTTTTAACGTTTATTTATTTTGAGAGCTAGAGAGAGCACAAATTGGGTGCGGGCAGGGGAGCGGGGAAGGAGCAGAGAGAAAGGGAGAGAGAGGATCCCAGGCAGGCTCCGTGCGGTCGGCAAAGAGCCCAGTGTGGGGCTCGAACCCACGAACCGTGAGATCAGGACCTGAGCCAAAACCAAGAGTCAGATGCTTAACTGACTGAGCCCCCCCCAGTGCCCCTGGACTTAGCATTTTGATCGGGACTGGAAAGCAAGTAAGGACGGATGAAAATCCTCACTTTTGAGAATGTTCATCCCAGTACTTTCCACTAGCCCAAAGTTCAAAGGTGAAGATTAGCTACACTACGGTCCCTTCATATGGTAGGGCATGTGAGGCTATCGTAAGTGATGCAGGGAAAACGCGACAACCGAAATGTCCGTCACCGGAAGAAATCATGGCGCAGTCACCCTCGGGCTGTACTGCGTTCCGTGCCAAACGGGCCATTTAAAAATATGTTAGATCACGTGCACCACACGCAGGAACGCGTGCAGGACAGGGCACCGGGCAGGACACGTCAGGAACGTGGGGGGTATCTAGGTATACACGCGTGCTTGCGCGTGTGCTGGGAAAGATAAATACCAAATTGGTCACGATGCTCATGCTTTGGAAGGGGGCATGGCGGGGCGGGGAGGATTTTCCCCCAAAGTTCAATGAGGGGTCCGGAAGGATGGGCACCAAAGCTCCAGAATGCTGGTCCTGGGCCAGGTGCAATTTGTATGTTTTTTTTATGATCCTTTTCACCGTTCCTTTTTATTGGAGAGGGAGGTTAGTACAGGGGTCAAGAGACGGCCTAGTTTTAGGGGTGCTTGGGTGGCTCACTCAGTTAAGCGTCTGACTTCGGCTCAGGTCATGATCTCACAGTTCGTGGGATCGAGCCCCACATCAGGCTCTGTGCTGACAGTTAAGGGCCTGGAGCCTGCTTCAGATTCTGTGTCTCCCTCTCTCTCTGCCCCTCCCCGGCTCACACTCTGTCTCTGTCTTTCTCTCAAAAATAAATAACCATTAAAAAAAAAAAAAAACTAAGAAAAAAAAAAGAGAGAGAGACGGCCTGGTTTTAAATCCCGGCTCTTCTGGCGACTTGCTGCGAGGTCTTGAGCAAATTACTCAGCCGCTCCGCGTGGCAGCTTCCTGCCTCGCTGAACGTCACAGCACGTCCACCACAGCTTGTGAGAACGAAGTACGTCGTGTCCGGGAGGCACGCGGAACACGGTCCAGCACAGAGTGTTCCCCGTTAGCACTCATCGGTACACAGGAACTTGACTTCTGTGCGGAAAACAGAAAGGGGTATGAAACCCCTGACACGGACTCCCTTGTTCCATCACGTCAAGTTCGTTCGGTAGGAACACAAGCAAGAGGCGACGGGCACGGGCCGGAGTCTGGAGAGCCGGCAGAGTGTGCCCGCTGACCAACACTGACGTAACCGCCCTCCCTGTGGGCCACAGCCAGACCAGGGGGTATCCGGCCGGGAGGCTCCCAGGTGCCGTGGCTCAAGACGTGACCGATTCCTCCTGCGGCCGTCACCACGGCGACCACGCTGCCTCACGACGGCCAACAATTAGCGTGTGCGACCAGGCCGATGGCAGAGACTCCTGAAACACAACCGCTCTGTACCGACACTTACGCCTAGTAATTGACCTCCGTGGGACTTCCGGCCTCACCTTGAGACCTACGATACAAAACAGGGTCATTACCTGACTCTTGAGCCAGCAGAGGCAAAAAAAGAAAATCATCAACAGTCATGTGCTAAAAACACAGAGCGAACCTCTGCCTTCCTGAAAATCACCGGGTTCCGATCTAGCCCCGTGTCCCCTCCCTCCTGGGAAGCCCGGGAGTGGCAGCACTGAGGATCAAACGCAGAAACTCCGCCTGCAACGCCTCTGCTTCTCCACCTGCTCTCGTCCTGCCAGCCTCCTTCCCATGTGCTTCTTGCCTTTCACTCCAGCTGCGAGGCATTCCTCCAAAAAACCTCTACGCCCCCCAGAATCGTATGCCACCTAACCAAAAATACACACCAGGAGCTCCTGGTGTCCTGAAGTATGTATTTTTCATGGCGGTCACAGTCGATAGCAGCATTTTATTCTTCATTCACTTTGTTTCTCCAAGGCTGACCGGTTTGCAACAGGGCCCCAGGGTCTCACCTCCAGAGCCGTCCTCATCGTCACCGAACAAACTGCAGACGCTCCTGCTTTCAGAAACGGATTTTTCGAGGTGGATTCTGTTTGCCTTAGGCACCTGTCCTCCGGTATAAAATGTTAAAGACAAACGCATACGTGAACTTCTGTCAGTGGTATTTAGTCCACTTAGCTTATAGACCTATAAGCTGCAGCTGAGGATGCCAGGTGGACCACAGCTGAACTAAACCGCCGTGCCCGAGAAATCATCTGTGAGCTTCTTCTGACGGGGCTACACAGACGTTTTTAAACATCCCCGTTTATCGTTTACGGCTTCGAAAAGAAAACTGACGTTACCAAACCACAAGACGTACCTCTGATCAAAGCTAATTAATGACATCATTCACAATTATTCCATCAGTCTGTACTGAAATGGATGCCTAATAAACACTGGGACCATCCAGGACGACAACAGCTGCCTTCTCTCGTGTGCTGATGTCCAATTATTTTTGTGTGGAATGCCGCGGAAGAGGGACAGAAGTCAAAGCTGAGCATCAGCTCTCCCAAAAAGAAACCTGTTTTCACCAATGCAGGCTTTCATTTCAGCAAATTCGAATTAGCAGAGGCACCTGCCTCCATAAAGCTATCAAGAGGCAACCCAGCCAACGGGCACCTCGTCTCAAGTCAAAGGGCATGAAAAAGCGGCCACGATCCCACCAGAAACGAGGACTTATGGTATTTTGTGTGTCACCCAAGACAATACTGAGCCGTCGTGTTATCCCTTATAGGATACCATTAAAAAACTTCTCACGTATATGAATAAGGTAAGTATATAAATACAGATTCCTCAAGTTGTCAGGATACCCTCCAACTCTTCTCTGGTGAGACATCTTATTAAATAAAGAACTAGCAAAGTATTTCCCCTGGAGTTAGGCTGAGTTATGGTTTACAGAGAACGTAACAAGCTCTCACACGCTCCAGTTTTGTTAGCCTAAATCTTACATTTTAAATGTTCAAAGGAAAAGACTGCTCCTCGGAGAGAGCCATCCTTTGTGTGTTCATTACTTTGAATTTAGATGTTTAAAGTACAGTCTTAACGACACTGTAACCACAGGGAACAGATCCCCTCTTCCTGGGCAGCCTAGGCAGGCAACGGTGCGAACGCAAAGGAAGGAGAGACTCGACCAGACGACATTCGGCACCAGCGCCCCGTTTCCACACTCGATACTCTACACAACGAACCACGACGTGAACGACAGATACCGTCTCAGGACTCAGCCCAGCTACCTGGAAGCTGCGTGAAGGGTTATGAAGAGAAGGCATGGAGGTGGCCCGGACTCCGGGGGACTATCCGTCAGGCACGCGCACGTCTAGCTGACGCCCACGTCCCAGCGGAACCGTGACACGAGCTCTCTATTCCTGCCCATTCTCCTTGCTCTTCCTCGCCTGCATCCGTTTGTTCTACGCATCACACCGGTGGGGGAGGGGGGGACGTCCCCAGGTGGCTACATTCTGCTCATAAGCTCGCCTGCTCTTCAGAGGGCTGTAAACTGCTGACGGCCAAGGCAAGTGCAGAGGGCAAGGTCACCAACACCCATCACTCCTTCTGGCAGTCCTGGTGCAAGTAACATGCTGTGTGTGGGGTCTCCAGGGCGACAAGTCACACGAAGACCACGGGAATAACCTTTTGTTCCAACCTACAACTTCTCAGCCTTAAAAACAGCTGAAAGGATGGCCAAGTTTTCTCAATACACATGCTTTTCCCATTTCTTTTAAAAAAGAACATGCTTAGGGGCACCTGGGTGGCTCAGTCGGCTAAGCGTCCGACTTTGGCTCAGGTCACGATCTCACGATTCATGAGTTTGAGCCCCTCATCGGGCTCTGTGCTGACAGCTCGGAGCCTGGAGCCCGTTTAGGTTCTGTGTCTCCCTCTCTTTCTGCCCCTCCCCTGCTCGCACTCTGTCTCTGTCTCTCTTTCAGAAATGAATAAACATTGAAAAAATAAAATAAAATAAAAAAGGACATGTTTAAAAAATCTTTATACCAAAATAAAAACAATGTTTTTAATGAACTTTTTCAAGAGACAGGGTATATATATCATGGGAAAAAAATTTTCAACACACATGAAATAAGGCTAACTTCTCTCATTTAAAATGAGCTGATATGAGTCAATATGCTATAGACAAGATCCCTAAACAGGGAAGTGTTTAGTGTTCTATGTCCTACACAGGCCTGCTTACTTTTTTATTAGCTAATCCATCACGGCTCCAACCCCTCGTCGTAGCTGGTAATTCTGTTGTTTTGTTTTTTTTTTTTATAACGTGTATGTATATGTGTTTATATCATTGGCCTGCTTCTCCATTTGGTGGTTGTTCTGAAGTTTTCTTTTCTTTTCTTTTTAACGTTTCAGTTTAATTGCTGATGGCAAATATTATGGCTAACCTCCCACAGTTCTTATTGTGACAACAGTTTTCATTTTTCCCCGTGTTTTCTTTTTTCAATTTTATTTTACTTTTTCACCGCAGTACCGTTAGCCCAGTGTGGCACCCGTTCCGGGGGTACCACCCAGGGACTCACCGATTCTCCACGTTACTCTGTGCTCACCGGTCAGTGCCCTTCATGCCCATCACTGTTCCACCCATTGTATCTACTATCCTTAACAACACTTGACCCAGTGCCTGCTCTAACTCCATCCCCGTTCAAGTGGCTGCCTGGCTTCTACTCCGAGAAGAGGCGGCCCGACACACGCCCTTCGCCCGCCAGCATTTCAGCCGTAGGTCCCCTGGCAAACTTTCCAAGTGAAAGAAAGAGCAAGAATCTGCATTTCTCCAGGTCTGTGCCCAGCTGCACGGCCACACATTGGCGCAGCTCTCTGATCCCCAGGGTGCTCACCTCTCACAGCTACGGACAATGACGGGCCACAGTGTCGAGTCCTGAGGACTCAGTGAAGCCAGCACAGGCACGGCATGAACCTGGCAGCCGGCACACTTTATCGGACTTAACACGCCATGGCTTCCCCCACCTGGTGCCCTGACGCACAGGGAGCCGGGGCCCAGACCTGCTGACTCCTCCGTGCTCCAGGGATCAAGAAAGATTAGATATTCAGAAAACAAACAAAGCGGGGGAAAAAAATAAAGATAGAAACAAAACTTCGTGTACGTTTCCCTTACTTTTCACAATAAGCTACTTTCACAATAAAATTCTAAGTAACAGTCACAGCCAAAGGGCAGAAAGTAAGAAGTGCCATGATTTTGCAAGTGTATTAAAACGGTTTTGGTACGAAATTCCCATCTGCATTCCAGTCTCCTGGAGTGACCCCTGAGCGAAAGAGCGTGGCAGGCCCGCCCGGGACCTCACGGGGGCCGCTGAGCCGGGCCTGGGATGACGCCTGTGGCCTCCCCCTTGCCCCTTCCCCAGCAAGTCCTCCCTACCCTGAGGCCCTGGGCAGAGGTGCGTGAAGATGGGGTTCATTCCACTGAAATGGACCCCTAGCACAGGGGACCCCTAGCGAGCCCCTCTGGAGCAAAGACCAGGTCATCCTCTTCTTCGCTGTGTGGCCACTGAAGTGGCTGAGAACAGCAGTGCCAGCCTCAGAAGCACAGAGAAGGCCTGACCACAGTGATCACCTCTCAGTAAATGTAAACCATCCCACGACACAACACAGAGAACAAAACGCACAGGTTTATTTATTTATTTTTAATGTTTTTATTTATTTTTGAGACAGAGACAGAGCATGAGCAGGGGAGGGGCAGAGAGAGAGGGAGACACAGAATCTGAAGCAGGCTCCAGGTTCTGAGCCGTCAGCACAGAGCCCGACGCGAGGCTCGAATTCACAGACTGTGAGATCGTGACCTGAGCTGAAGTCAGACGCTTAACCGACTGAGCCACCCAGGCGCCCCTAAAACGCACAGGTTTAAATTAGAGATCTCTGCAAAGATTTCATGCGGTGAAAAGCAGCTGAAGGCCTTAAATTATGCCTGCTCAACATTTGCTCATTTCCTTGGCACGCATGGATTTACTGAATGCCCACTGTCTGCTGGGTGCAAATTTACAGTTATCATAAGTCATCATATGAGCAAGAAGAGTGGTAGGCTCTGGGTAGAAAACATAAAAAGGAAACTGAATTTAAAAATGTCTATGAGGTTACACTAAATTGAAGAAATACCAGGAGCAAAAATGTCCATGATCCAGAGCTGACGGCACACTGGGAATCAATTTATTTTTGATATCTGTATAGTCAAGATATAGTATTTTCAGTTGGATGTTCTTTTCAGTGCCTTCTCCTTCTCCCTTGTTTTGGCCAAAATGACAAACCACAGGGACCCCGAGAAGAGAGAGGTCCTGAGAACTGGCCAGGTGTAAATGGTTATTTATCGAGCCCTAGTGAACTCACCCAGAAGACCCCCTTCCCTGAATCCTCAGCTACAGGCCCTCTGACCTCCCGCTCATCCTTCTGGCTCCAGGATAGGGACTTCCTAGATTCTTTATCTTCCCTGCCCAATTGGACAGGACTGCCTTCTTTATCTTTGTAATTTGGTGACCACAAACATTATTTAAAAACAACATGAAAAGTCTGACACTGAGGGGGAATATAGCCCCAGAGTAGGAGGACCCTAGGCTCCTCTCATCCCACAAATACTACGTAGATAATTATCAAATCATCCTAAATATCCCAAAAACCGACCTGAAGATCGGCAGAACAAAACTCCATGACCAAAGCTGGATAAGAGGCCACATCAAAGAAGGCAGGAAGTATGGAGATGCGGTTGAGGGAAAACACAGATCTTGGGTGCTGCAGAGAGGAGCGAGCCATGGTCAGAGAAGGCAAGAGAGGAGCACACCTGGAAGGCACAAGAAGAACTTTTCCCCAAAGCCATTGGCTTGGAAAACGAGAGGGGCTGAATTTTTGACTTCTAGCAACAAGCGGGGCTTAAAGCCAGCAGGCTTGGCTGGGATAGAGCCTGGGGGGCACTGTGCTGCTTCTGGAGAGAAGGCAGGAAAACAACCTGGGGCAGACAGTGTGGGTGTGGAAACAACATCTGAAGAATGCCTGGGGCCAACTATTTGATCTCAGAGCACATCCCTGAGAGGCAGCCTCCAGGGAGATACCTCTCCAGGAACAAAGAAGCTGGCTAAGGCCATTTCCCTCCTCCACCCCTCAGCATAAGCACAGAGCCACCAGAGGGAAGCAGCAGGGAGCTGACACTGGCGGGCTGACCTGCTTACACCAAGTCCCAC